>NW_026054868.1:0-424051 GCF_022478755.1 Daldinia loculata | reverse complement strand
TCAAATCTAAACTAATGGAATTAGAACCGTTTTTGCTTTTTTGTTTCGTTTTTCCCTTTTCGAAACATGGACGTTTCTTTTTTGATTTAAATCACCACCCCCCCCCCCCCCCCCCTTCTCCGTAGCTAGGTGGGAAACTAATGCGGCTGTCAAAGATGTGATCTAGCCAAGAGCTGCAAGCAATATTGGCTGCCGTGCCGAAGCGTGTGTCTGCCCCCGGGGATATGTCTTACACGACGGAACCCTGTTCGGCTCTATGAAGAGAGACTACCGTCGGAAACTCCCTTGTCACTAATAAGCTATTCTAATATGTGTACGCACCACGAAGGGGTTGAAGCAGCTAGACAATAGCCCGAATAGGAATGAGTAACCCTTAGTTTTATTTCCCCCCGTCGCAACGCGGAGCGGCGCGACACCTCATCTTAGTTGTTTCCGTCTGAGACCTTTCGTTAAACCCCCGCGCCGCCGGCGGAGCCCAGGCCCTTTCCTCTTTTTCCTCATGATACGAGACTTACCTTAGTGAAATACGTTGTGTCAGGGCTGGGAGCCTGGACCGGCGTTGAGAACGCCCCTGAACGTGCTCGTAAGACCCTTGAGGAACAGTGTAACAATGATACCGGAACTGACGGACTTCCTGCAAGCCCCTCCCCTGCCACTACGTCTCTATCTCCTCCATCCTCGTAACCCCCATGCTGACGTGAGTTATAGTAGGCCTTTTAGGGCCGAAGCATGATTGCCATCCGCACTTCCTCGCCATCAGAGCTTACGGTAGCTGTGCGCGCGTCACTATCAGATGAGTTCAGCTTTGGGGCGAAGAGGTGGACGTGGCAAACATGGTGTGGGAATCCCATTTTGCCCTTTTGTCCCATCATCCTCCACAGTTGACCCCACGAGTAGTTCGATTAGCGGGGGAATCTTGGTCCTTCTTTGTTGAGACGTGCCATTACATGTATGGGGCATGGCATTCGCTCTGTCCTGGTGATCACGCGTCTGACAACATTACATCCGGGTGCGCGCGCGCCTCACCTTTTCCCCCCTTAAAGCTCAACGGGCGTGGTCTTGGCCGCCCTACCATTTACGCCTGTTACGAAGTGATGCACGAATTACCACCCCCTTTTCTTCGAGCGTTCTCTTTTGTGTTCGAGGCTGGGCGTGGTATCTGATATAGTTACACGGCTTTTGTCTGACAAGATTAGCGCCCGCGCACCATCTCGCGGCGTCATTGCCAAGAGTACCCAGAATACCAAGAGTCTGGGCTCACGTCTCTGTAGGTAAAAGCAACGACGGGTCGGGTGAAACGGATGAGCGGGTAGCCGCCACGGTTTCGCCACGATCGGAACGGGGCCGAAGAGAAGCTGGGCCCAGACTGGTATATGTCTTGGACACGCCCGGTTGCGACGGGAACGCATACATTAGGTATGTAATGTAGGTCAACGCCGCATCTACTGACCGCTTCATGTTTCTAATATAGATATTGCAGCAGTACGCATATTTCGTTCTTGGCGCATGACAGAGGCAGGATTAGGGCCTTTTGATTAGAGCCCCTGACGTCGAACACGGACCCTTTGATTACCCGAACTGTTTAATATCGAATAAGCAACAGGGTGAGAGAGAATGGTCTCACCGGAAACCTTTGAAACCGAGCCTGGACGATAGACGATGCCTTTGATTTCCTGCGATAGATCGATGTCCGCCTCCCCGAATAGACTCATCGAGCTAATCATTTCGAGAGTTGATTTGTTAGAAAAAAACATCAAGTTAAAAGACATAAACACACGATCAATAACTAACTAGTTATGTAGTAAAAGTTGAAACTCTTTGAGGTAAGTTACGATTGTACATGTAATTACATATAGTGTATAACCTTACCTACCCTGAAGTACCCAAGTTACCTCATATACCTAGGTAGGTACCTGACGTAGGTACCATACAATTACATGTAGGTAGTTCAATTGGTGCAACCTCGGTAATTCAATGAAATTCAAGCGAGATTCTCCAATCTTCATTTAAAGTTTAGGTAACGTGGGCTTTGAACTTTCAGCTGTTAGCTTTTAGCTTTTAGCTTTTAGCTTTTGCGCCAGTCAGAAAAACGCCCGATTTGTTCTCCGATCCGTGGCTTTTCTCCAGCTTCGACTATCTTCTATCTTACAGCATCTCCCTTTTTTCGACCAAGACAGAAACCCGGGAACCGGGCACAACCAAGCTCATACAATTCCAACCTACATTGCCAATTAGTGCCAATTAGTCACATCACATCTTTCCAATTCCCTGTCTTTCTTGTCCGCAAGCCACAACGGCCATGGCGAACTCAGATAGTCCAACGAAGTGCGCCACCGATGCAATTGCCCGCCACTCCACCGCCCAAAGGTACACAGCTAATATTACTACTCTAGACCGGTCCATATCCTCTTCGTTGGCGCTGGCGCAGTAGGCTGCTTCTACGCATCCCGACTCCACCATGTAAGCATCGAGGCATCGTCACCGGTATGTTAGACATACAGCTGACGGTTGCGCCGTGGATGGCACATCGTAGCCTTCGCACAACATCTACACCTCCCTTATCGCCCGATCCAATTACTCATCTATCGCCGCCTCTGGAGTCATCTTGGAGACTCATTCATTCGGCGATTATACTTTTTCGCCCTATGCCGTGTTTCCCTCCATTGCGCACGCCGTCCCGACCCCGTCGGCTACAACCAATCCCGCACCTACACGGCAACCCCCGAGAGATGGTTGGGACTATATCATAGTGACGACCAAAGCTCTCCCCGACCGGACCGACGACGCAGCTACAGTCGCACCGCTAGTCTCCGCCAAGACTTGTATAGTGCTGATACAAAATGGCGTAGGCGTAGAGGAGCCATACCGTAAGCGCTTCCCGCAAAATCCGATAGTGAGCGCTGTTACCGTCATTAGCGCCGAGCAGATCAGGAATGGCGTCGTACGGCAGAACAGGTGGACGAGAATTAGCCTGGGACCGTACGGCAGTGGACTCGGCACACCGCCTGACCCGAACGACGAGCCAAGCGATGTAGTGAAACAAGGCCACCAACGCATGGATCAGTTAGCGCGGTGGTGGACTCGACACGGTGGCATCCGCGACGTCGAGGCGCACACTGAGCTCGAACTGCAGACTATTCGATGGCACAAGCTCTGCATCAACGCCGCCTTCAACCCCACAGCCGTGCTATCCGGCGGCCGTGGCAACGCCGACCAGCTGACCGATCCTGAACTACGCGAACACATCCAGGGCATTATGAGCGAGATCTGGAACGCCGCACCCAAGGTTCTGGGTAAACCGTTCCCAGATAATTTGGCCAAGCCTGAGAAGATCATCAGCAGCACCGAAAGGAACGCCGGCGCTAGGCCCAGCATGCTGCTCGATTGGGAGGCTGGCCGACCCATGGAGCTTGAAGTCATACTTGGGAATCCGATTAGGATTGCCAGGAGAGCTGGCGTGGATATGCCCAAGCTACAGACACTATATGCGCTGCTGAGGAGCATGCAGAAGGTCCGAGAGGATCAAAAGGCTAAGGAGAAGTTATAGGGTAATTTTTACAAGGCGTAGGGTGTTTGTTTCTCAGCAGTCGTTAAGCGAAATTCAATACCCCGAAACGTTGCCCCTATGCCCCTGAGTGGTACCATAGCGTGCCTCGAAGATTTTAGTATATACCGCAGTCATGGTAAATCATAGTAGCCTTCATAGTCTCCATAGAATTTTCAGGTAGCTGGCAAATCATTTTTGGGAGGAAAACACGTAGCAGCTTATTCTAGTAATAGTCTATTAGCTTGTATGAGAGATTGCACAGTATTCTTCGTAATTTGAGATAGGCAAGTAGAAAGTAAGGTATATCTCTTAA
Organism: Daldinia loculata; assembly: GCF_022478755.1. NCBI lineage: Eukaryota > Fungi > Ascomycota > Sordariomycetes > Xylariales > Hypoxylaceae > Daldinia > Daldinia loculata. The sequence continues at coordinate 420,191 of NW_026054868.1, read as the reverse complement.
GAAATCCTATAGTACCTTAGGCAGTTAGGTAGATACTTTATAAGCCATGATGGAGGTAGTTAAAGTTAATATGGTTTGCTATTTTGGCGGAAGTGTAGAATGTAAGACTCTACTAGATGTCTAATATTATATTATATTGGTCAACTATAGTTACCTATTATGTTTGTTATTTGTGATAAAAATATCCTTTAGTAGTATGTAACTTTTTTATCCTCTTAACAGGCACCCCTTTTACACAGGACATAAGGCTCAATGTAGATAGTCTACACGCCCCTTGACGTGAGTAATATAGGAATTATTATCGATGTAGTTTATTAATATAATAGGATAAGGTTTTGCGATTAGTCTCTAATATTTCGGATAGCAAATATAATTAGTAGTCAGGGGGTTAATATTAAGGAGCGACGATAAAGTCGGCATATTAGCACCGAATTATTAAGGGTTGTAATTTACCACTAAATCAATAATTCAGGAAGAGGGAATATTAATCAAGTTCGGATTATAAGCGTACCTAATACATTTTTCATTTTATCCCGGGTGGTATATTTTGGCAATGTATTCGGTGAAAATTTTTCAGGGGTTGAATCTAGTTTGTACAACCTTGGCAGTGAGTTCTGTCATACTTATCACGAACGGCCATGGCCCTTCTAAGAGAATAGTTTAAGTTATTACATTAGTTGTTGAGACGCCGGTGAGGCGGTTACTTTACTTCTATGTTAACTAGGTTTAGACGCGAGAAAGACCTCGGACGAAATTGCAAACTTCAAGGGCGTCCTTGGTCTTCTCGTCGTGCTTAAAAGTGCTATATTTGCGGCACCAATCCGGCGTAGCGATAATATGCAGGTGAAGATGGCCTACGCTATGGTCAGGCCATAGATGGAGACCAAAGGTGAAGTCGTCGAACTTCAAGCTATGGATCCCGGCCTCGAGTTCCTTCCAGTGACTAATGGCTTCATCTCCTGCGTCTAGGGCCGGCCTTGGGTCAAGCTCTTCATTCAGTCTTGCAAGCGATTCTGTGGAAGTCCGGTTCGTTATAGCTAACTTCTGGTAGTCTAGGACTTTCTGGCGAAAGTCGGGAGTTTCCCACTTGTCCTTAAATAGGTCTATTGTCTCGTCGATGACGGATACAGTGTTGTGGTTGAGCGATACACCGTTGAAAATTCCCTTTTTGGGGATCCCCAGGATATGGATCATCGACATGCCTGCTTTTGCCGGGTCCTCTTTGTACTGGGTAACGTCAAAAGAGTTGTGGTTCCCTATTATAAGTACGTTTTCACCTTCGGCAAGGAGGGCAGGACCGCCGGTGTATCCAGTAAAAACCGTCTTCTCCTTGATCCATTTCTCGTGATTACCATAACAGTGGTCTTTAGTCTGATTTAGGTACGCCTCGACGTCTTTTAATGCTCCTGGCTTACGAAAAAAGTCCACAAATTGGGTTCCGATCTTCTCGCTCTTTCCGGAGAAGAGGCGGTTTGTTACAGAGTTACTCATGATGACTTTTAGATTGGTTTTTTATATAGGGTTTCTTTCCTTTCGTTCCCTGTCCTGTCGCTACTTCCTCTGATTTGGCCGGCCATCTTGAGCTTAACGCTATATACATGATTTCGTTCTTTCTTCCCGTGCCCATGTGGGGTTCTCGACGACTTCTCTTTGTTAACTGCGGAAAGAGACTGTTATTATACAAGGGGCCGAAACAAAGAAAGAAGTCTCCGTAAAGTTTTTTCAGGTCTAACATGACGTTTGTTTAGCCGGTCATACATAGAAGATTCGTAATAATTAGTTTCCGAGATGAAAGGGGGAATAAAGATTGATTCTAGGCAATACTAGGATACCATTACTATGTCTGTTGTTGTTAATGTATATTGTCTAATTGACCCCGACCCGTCAACTAGTGGATCTAGAGAACAAAGCTCACTAATCTTTCTGTGACGTCTATGTTTGAATATTTTTATTGATGTTTTAGGTATGTGCTGTTTAACCCTAAACAGAAGCTTCCTTTTTTATTGCTCTTTACTCACAAGTAGACGGCCGAAGGAAGCCACATCATAGGTACATTCCATTCTACCTAGGTACTTACTTGGACAGTGGAAGGAATGGCCTTAGACGGTTGAAAGAGATAGGAAGCTACTAACATATACCTAGCGTCTCTATTCGCATCTACATGGTATCTGGCTCATTAGGAAAAATTCATATACAGTATGCCGAATTGAGTTCATACTTTACATTAGCTATATATTATTTAGACAAAGACCATTTAGAACTTAACCGTAATTGTTATATTACGGTATTGACGACATTTTCGAGATTCGAGATTACTAACGATGTATTACCAAGTTTGAAGATTGTTGTTAGATTACTTGATATGATAATACTTTTATTACTCTACCAATTACAGCCTTTAGATATACCTACTAAACAGAAGCTCATCGCAACGACTACTTGGGCAATTGATATATAGAGTATGCGTATATCTTAAGTATCTAGGGTCAAGCAATTTCATTAATAGCGTAACGTAACTAGGTGCTTTGGGTAACAAATCAAATATCCAACCAGATTCTCAACTCAATTATTTCATCTGATTTAAGCTTATTGCGTTTTAGGTTAAGGCTGGTTGCGCAAGGTTGGACTATTTCTTCCTAAAAACCGGCCCGTCGTGCCTCTCCGCACTTTACTAAAAGCGCATGAAAACGTTATGATATTATTCAAGAGAGGTCATTCGTACGGGGATCTTACGCAACCCCCAGCGACCAACACGGAACTGGGGTTCGGCAGTGGGTTGCAAAGCGGCACATCGGTAACATTCAGCGCAGTAGTACCCATAGCTACTACAATGGTAATCTCGTACCTCATTCCGAGTGGCTGCCTTAGGTACTTGATCTATACCGAAGCGGGGAAGCCGCGTAGTTATCCCCATGCCATTATTTCCGGTATAAAACCAGATAATTGAAATTCAACGAATCTGAATACAAAATGTCATTGTTATTTTGTTAGTTCTTTATACAATACCGCTATCTTCTATACGTCGACGCTGTGACTTTCTGGCCGTTAGTACTCTCCGTTGCTCGTATTAGACGGCGCGCCAACACACCGTCCAACTACCGAGACCGTTTGGGCATCATATCCGCTTCTTGGAATCCATTTCAAGTAACTTCGTCCTGAGGTGAACTGACTTTACAGTCAGAATGGACATTTCCAAAAGCGACCAAGAGCCTACGCAGGATATGCGTGAAGGTGCACGTGCTAGCCTCGATGAGAAGTCTCTGGGACTCGAGAACAATGCTTTTCACATCGATCCTGCCCTTGAGAAGCGGGTTAGGAGGAAAATTGATCGCCGTTTGATTCCCTTAGTTATGGGACTTTGTAAGTGTCTTCATGCTTCATATATAATACCCCGCATAGGCTCACGACTTACACTCGGTTAATAGATCTCGTCTCTTTCCTTGACCGTTCAAATATTGGAAATGCCGAGACGGCAGGCATGTACGTTCATCATTCTTTTCTTTACTGCTATTATTGATAAACACCATTGATAAGCACTGGGGAGAGAGAGGGGATCGAGTACCAAACATCGGATGGCGTCAGCAAATCCCCAAAGTGCAAAGTTGCTAACGGGTCTTTTCTGACGCAGGAGCAAGGACCTCGGATTTGATGATGCTCACTACCAGGTTTGTCTTCAATCTCTATGATAAGCGGACTTTTATACTAATGATATGGCGACATAGTGGCTGTTGACTATCTTTTACATACCATACAGTGAGTTTCACTCCGGCGTCGAAATCAGTCTTCTCTATTATGATGATGGCTAATCCAATTTGATAGTCGTTTTTGAATGGTCTGCGTTGATGTGGAAAGCCGTGCCTCCGTAAGTTCTCCTTGGCTAATAACTTAATAACTATTTGGGTTTTGCTAACGACTATTGATAGTCATAGTATGTATTTCCCAAATGCATTTTATTATATCGTCTCCTTTGCTTCGTGGCTTGAAGTATACGGCAAACCAATATTTCCCTAAGAGCTACTACGCTCGGGGAAGGACGTGCTTCTATTGCAACCATACTCATAACTCTCTTGTTATGTGCACGTAACTAATTAACATTCACAGTTTGGGCTACTAGCTGTGTGTTGTTATGGTAAGTAACCCCACGGAAAACATGCGCACATCAAATGCTTATTAGTCTACATACAGGGGCATAGCGTCTTCTCTCCAGGCTACTGCGTTCAATTGGTCGGGTCTGATGGCTTGCCGATTCTTCCTCGCTATGGCCGAAGCAGGTTTTGGACCGGGAATACCATACCTGCTTTCTTTCTTCTATAAGAGGCACGAGCTCGGTTTTAGGTGCGGCATGTTCCTCTCAGCCGCCCCTCTTGCCGTATGTGTATTTCCCTAATTAATGGCTACCTTCATGATTTCGTTTATTATATAATAATGTATAAACTATTTACCCTCCCCTGTTAAACTCTCCTTTTTCATAGACATGCTTAGATGATTCTAATGACAATAGACCACCTTCGCGGGCGCCCTGGCTTACGGGATAACCTCCGGCCACCCAGCTCATATAGCTAATTGGAGACTCTTGTTTATCGTGGAAGGGCTCCCTTCGGTGCTTGTCGCCTTTCTTGCTTATACGTATATGCCCGATTCAGCCGATACAGCGAAGTTCTTAACTGAAGAGGAAAGACAAGTCGCTAAAATTAGAGCTATTCAGCAGACCGGAACCGAAGGAGTAGAACGCGTGGGGCATATCAATTTCAGAGACGTTTTCATGTCGTTAAAGGATATTAAAACTTGGATTCCACCTTTCAGTAAGTACTACCGACCTTGGCTTTTTGTTATCAGGGACCATAAATTCGATGACTGTTCCATTATCATCTCGTTAAAAGCGGAAGCGGCTGACTTTAACCCCTTATAGTGTACTTCAGTTGCAATGGTGAGCATTACAATTTCCCTAATTTCTTGTATAAACTAATCGCTCGAAACAGTCTCGTTTAGTAGCTTACCCGTTTTCCTGCCCTCTATCCTCCAGAACATGGGGTTTACTGCCATCAATGCCCAGGGGCTTAGTGCTCCGCCCTACTTCCTCTCCTTCTTGGTTTGTATTGTGACGACGGCGATCGCAGACAAGACACGTCAGCGCGGTTTCATGATCATCGGCCTCTCACTTGTCGCTGGTGTGGGGTATGTTCTTCTCCTGACCTGCAAGAGCGTTGCTGTGCGTTATTTTGGCGTATTCCTTGCCGCTGCCGGTGTGTTCCCAGCCATATCCAACATTCTACCTTGGACTTTGAACAACCAAGGATCGGATTCTAAGAGAGGTGCCGGTATCGCGCTCCTTAACATAATCGGTCAATGCGGGCCATTACTCGGAACACGGCTGTTCCCGGCCAGCGATGGGCCGTACTACATTAAGGGGATGGGTGTATGCGCCGGATTCATGTTCTTCAATGCGTTTTTGGCCTTGGGCCTGCGTACCTACCTGAGCTGGGAGAACAAGAAATTTGAGAAGAACGACGAGGCGGCACGTCAGGCGGGAACTGATCCCAAGTATAGTTCATTTGGTGTAGAGAACGAAGGGTATGGTTACAGGAATTTCCTGTAGAGAGAGATATAGAGAGAAACGGGGAGGAGGTAGAAGAGACCGGGACCAAGACGAAGTTGGGTGCCCTACGGAGCAGAGCATTTCTGCTCCAGCCAATTTATACTTGGTACGATAAATGTCTACATAGATGCTAAAGGAAACCAAAATTGACACATTTTCCATTTCATTTCTTAACATAAATCGAGTCGATAGACTTAATAACTCTCTAATGCTGAGCTTTTAACTCCACTACCGATAGTAGCGTTCCTTCATTCAGGAGGCAACCTCGTCAACTACGCCGTCGCCTTCCTCTTCAAGCTCATCTCTCCTCTTGCTCCAGAATCCCTTCCCGTAACTAACAAGGATCTCTTCACCCTTTGCAACGCCCGCAGCAGCCTTCTTCCCCGCGTTCTTGCCGGCTGGCAGAACGAAGACAGCCATGCACTTCTCCCCTCGCCTCAGGTCCCAGCACTCTCTAAACTCGCAGTTCGGCCGCGCCGCGACCCCCCGGAAGTCATTCACGAAGCGCGCCTCATTGCCCGCGCGCTCTGCATCAACGGCCAGCGCCCCGTCCCGGTCTAGCCATAAGTCGTAATCCGACTTCTCGTGGGCTGCAGAGTGTGGCGGCACCGACGAGTGCACGACCCCGTAGTACGGGAGCACGAGGGAACCGGGCGGGAGCGGCCGCGCGGCAAACAGCCCCGATTGCCCGCGCGCGGGGTGCGAGGGGTCGCTGATAGGGATGATCCTCGCGAGGGCCGAGGGGCCGCGCGGAAAGTCCCGGGGGATCTCGGTTGAGATTTCCGGGTCCCGGATACGGAGAATTTGCTGCTGGGCCTTGGTTACGTGGGGCGCGTAGGAGGGCTGTTGGAGGTAGGGGAGTGTTGGTGGCCAGTTCTTGGGCGCGGCGGCGTCTTTGCCCATGGCTGGTGAGATTTCGTGAGGGTCAGGGTACCCGATACGTGGGATAATAGTGTGGGTTTAATTGCGGCTTGCAGGTAAAATGCGCTTCTAGCTAGTGGCGTGTAAATTGGGGTCGGGATGCATTTGGTGATTTGATTGATTCAATGACCCGGGTTGGTGACGGCGTCATCTGGGATTAACCCTTATTGTCCTCTTGCATCCAGTCTCGTTTCATTTACATCTCGTTGCCGACACTCGACTGGATAACGTATTATCAATCTAAACTCACATTGTCGGGGTCGGGGTTTGCACATATGCCATTCGAATACTTGATAGACTTTCTTAGTTGACATATTCAAGGCTTTGCGGTGTCACTGCAGAATTAATTATATACGTTCGAATAGATTAAACCATTTTTCACTAAATTACCTAGGTACTTTTAAAATCATGAAATGTGCTATTTAGTCAAGTATGAGCTACTAAGACGTCTGACTACGGGCTACCTTAGAGTGCAATATTCTTAAAACTACCTGTAGTATATACAGTTAAATCATTACTCAATGTCTCAACTGCCTACCCAGAGGTACCTAAACTTATAGTCTCCAATACTGAAGGCACTTACCATCCTCAAACTATGAAGTAACTACACATATCGCTACGTGAGCCATGCTACTCGATGTTAACCTCAAGCTTGCCTTTCTCGTAAGTGACAGAGTAGATCTTTTTCTCCCTCAGCAACTCAAAGATTCCAACCTCGAAACTTGAAGGAGGCTCAGTTTGAGTCTCAGCCGAGTGTAGTATAATAGTCTGCTTCGACTTCTGTTTAGTTTTGTCATCCTTTTTCAGAAACGGCTCACCCAATACTAGTCCCTGGGCCTGCTGGGGAAGGGTATGCGCGTCAATCATTTTTACATCCTCCGAGTAGTTCGCCTGGTTTTCCTGGGTATAATCATAGTCGGTCATCTCGATCTCCGGACATACCACCTGCTCACATGGCGGGAATTGGGGTGGCTCTGTAGAATTGGTAGAATTGGCTTGCACCGTGAAATTGAAAACGTTCTCCATACTTACGATCGGGTTTAGTGTAGAAGGATGATTTTCTTAGTTGAAGTGCGAAAAGCTTACCCGATACACTTACCTTTTCCGGTTTCGTGGAGTGCCTACGATGTTTAGTATGTCAAGTATCCTTTGGAGACGAGTGTGCTGAAGTAAATCGACAAGTATATTGGTCTACTGAGCTGCGTAGATAATCATATTTATACTAAGGGGTGAGGATGTTATTCTTTGATAGATAAGGTACAATGTTGCTGTTATTATGATATTGTTTTCTCGATCTACCTATATAAAGAAGTATAATTAAATTGTGTTTGGTTAAAGGACTTGCCCAAGGAAACTTGAACGAGCCCTTGTTCTACACTCTTATTGTAAACTGCCTGTTTCTTTGCCTTAGATACTGTTATTGGGTAAAGGGTACAATAGGCACCTAATGATATTGATTCAAGTAATAGCTAATAATTACGTAATCCATCCAACAGCGTGTTCGTCACCTTGATTTCTACCTAACCTACTAATAAGTTGGCATTTTATAATTGTGTGAACCTTTGGTTTTCGGAATTTTGGCTGGCTGTAAGGTACCTAAAAAGGTAGTGTACTAAAATATGAAGTAAAAGGAGTAGATACATAGAGTTTTTGCCTTGCCCGAATGGATTACTCAGTAATTCCATTCTTTTGGTAATGATTACTTGGAACTGCCCAATCAGCATGCAATCAGTTAGGGTCTTTTACAGTAGCTCTGCAAAATGATGTCACGATATTAGGAGTCAATGCTCCTTCTAACGCCACTAATATCAAAGGAATAGGTACCTAATGGTCAATACATAGCACATAGGTACCTATACATGATTTGTACCTAAGGTAGGGAAATAGAAATGATAGATCTGTCTGCAATTGATACCTCTTATTCCGATGTAGTAGGTGCGCCATCTTTTTATGACGTCCTTCTAGCATAATAGGAGGTACCTCATAGGTAAGTACATTAGGTTTAGGTACCCAAAGAGGTACCTATCTTTTATACACGGGTAGGGGAAGTAGAGAAAATTAGAGGGAAAGTGGCGACTATGTAGCATAGGGCTCCTTCCCTTCTGTTAGGTACCCAGCGCATTAACCTAATTGACCCCACTACAGATCTGCTATTGTTGCTTTCCCATGTTCTAATTTCGATTTTGGTGCTCAATTATCGATGTTCGGATTGGAAGTAATCTTTATATTCTTCACTTGTTTGCTGTGGAGTTGGAACTCGCTCTTGCTACCCCTCTCGTCCTCCCATGTCCCCGGTACTCTCGTGTGCTACACCTACCTCGCTGAAAACCTATACCGAGATATATATTATTATTTGTCAAAAGGGCTGGGGTACCGCTGGTATTGGGGCCACACAGGGGAAGTTGGGCGTGCTGAGTTCAAGTGGTATAACTAAGGAGATTGCGGTCGCGATCGACTCACCTCGGCTTTTAGGTCGCCGCCATTGATCTCCCTGTAGCATGGAGTTAAGTCAAGATTCGGCGACCCAAAACCGGCGCACCGCTGATCATGCTATTAACGATCCCTCTGAGCCCAGGACGCAAAATGATGACAACACAACATCATTTTCCCAGCCATCCTGCAAGGCAGATGACTATGAGGAATCGACGAATGCGCCTACATCTGTAGAAGATACCCCCGCCGTAAAACCAAAGTCGCCTCCAATCCCTGTAGAGGAAACCTCTAAGGCGGTAAATGGCGACATTGCGTATAAACGAGCTTCGAACATTCCTTCATCTTGCAGTGCGAGTGCGGATAGTCAACATCGTCGCGGCACTAGTGCTAGCAATGTAGACCCTTCGGACAGAGTGTTCCCCATTCGCTCTGTGGTTAGTGTCGACCAGTCGCAACAAACGCCCCTTACATTGGTAAAAAATCTTGGAGAACAAGGTTATATAGCCCGCCAAGGGTCGACTTGGGACGGCCGGCGACGACCAAGCAGTGCTCGCCTTTCGATAGACACGACTGATGGACTTAAAAGAATTGAAACTGTGTCTACTCCTGTCTCGTCGTCTCTAGGACCATCGAAGGAGAAAGATGGTGTAGAAAAGCCAAATAAGGAAGAAACACATGCTGCTAGTCCGGCCCCCAAATTGAAACGGGATGTCCCTGCCGGCCCGTTTTCTATCTTCAATGATGCATCTTCGGACGTTTCCGATAAGACGAAGAGCAGTACGCCTTTGAATACTGAAGGGAGTAACCCTGATGGTTCTTCCGGACGTAGATCGCCTGGAGAATTAAATGATACGTTAATGACAGCCCGGTTCCGCCACGTGATTACAGAGGAAGGTCATGCTGTCATTACTGGACGCGACAGTAAACTACAGCGATGTGAAGATGAGCCGATCCATACCCCTGGAGCTGTCCAGGCCTTCGGCCTTCTTGTCGCTCTTGGGGAGGAAAACGATGGCCGGCTCACTGTTCGATGCGTTAGCGAAAACTCCAAGAAGATGATTGGGTTCTCACCACAGGAGTTGTTTCGACTTGAGAGCTTCACCGATATTCTGACTGAAGAGCAGACTGATAATCTTCTGGATCATATCGATTTCATCCGAGATGAAGAAGCTGACCCGGCCACCAACGGACCTGATGTATTCAGTATATCTATACGGCCGCCTCATAAGAAGTCTATAAAGCTATGGTGTGCAATACATATCAATGCAAGCCATCCCGAGCTGATAATCTGCGAGTTTGAGCTTGAGGATGACCAAGAGCACCCCCTCCGGCCGGCTGATGAGCCGACATCAGGTGGGCCCCAGGATACTCTCTGCCAAACCCCAACGATGGAGGAACTACACGAAAGTACCGAAACTAGCAGCAGACCCTTGAGGATTCTTAGAAGCGCACGAAATAGACGTGGTGAAGCTAGTGCCATGCAGGTTTTTGATATAATGTCCCAAGTCCAAGATCAGTTGGCATCCGCGCCAAATTTGCAAATGTTCCTCAAAATATTGGTGGGAATCGTCAAGGAACTCACTGGATTTCACCGGGTCATGATCTATCAATTTGACGCGGCATTTAACGGAAAAGTTGTGACGGAATTGGTTGATCCTGTACAGACTCGTGATCTTTACTATGGGTTACATTTCCCAGCTTCTGATATCCCGAAACAAGCGCGAGATCTATACAAGCTTAATAAAGTCCGGTTACTTTACGACCGAGACTTAGAATCTGCAAGGCTAATTTGTCGATCTCCTGAGGACTTAGGAAGGCCGCTCGATCTCAGCCATGCCTATCTTCGAGCCATGTCTCCGATCCACCTGAAATACCTTGCTAATATGGCCGTCCGGTCCTCTATGTCCATATCCATTAACGCCTTCAACGAACTATGGGGACTTATTGCATGCCATAGCTACGGTTCTACCGGAATGCGAGTTCCGTTCCCGATTCGAAAACTATGTCGGCTAGTGGGCGATACGGCATCGCGAAATATCGAGCGACTCTCGTACGCGTCACGCCTTCAGGCAAGGAAACTTATCAATACTATGCCGACTGACAAGAACCCCTCAGGGTATATTACCGCGTCATCTAATGACCTTATAAAGCTATTTGACGCAGATTTTGGTTTGCTATCCATCCGGGGCGAGACAAAAATACTGGGGAAGATTGAACAGTCCCAAGAAGCCTTGGCCATGTTAGAGTATCTACGTTTGCGAAAATTCACCTCCGTATTGACTACTCAGGATATCCGTGAGGATTTTCCCGAACTCCACTACCCTCCCGGGTTTTCAGTTATCGCCGGTCTATTGTACGTTCCGCTAAGTATGGGCGGAAACGATTTCATTGTATTCTTCCGCAAAGGTCAAGTCAGAGAAGTAAAATGGGCAGGTAATCCGTACGAAAAATTCATTCGCCAGGGTACTTCGAGTTATCTGGAACCGCGATCAAGCTTCAAAGCATGGAATGAGGTCGTCGTTGGCAAATGCAGGGAGTGGTCCGAAGAGCAGGTGGAGACTGCTGCCGTCCTCTGTTTAGTATATGGTACGTATATGAATCGCGTGTTCATACCCTTTGGTTTTAATTTTAAATCGTACTTACATTAACCTAGGTAAATTCATCGAGGTCTGGAGGCAGAAAGAGGCTGCGTTGCAGAACAGTCGACTTACTCGACTTCTGCTTGCAAATTCTGCCCACGAGGTTCGCACTCCACTGAATGCAATCATCAATTGTTTAGAGATTGCTATGGAGGGGCAACTCGACCAGGAGACTAGAGAAAATTTGGCAAGATCTCACTCAGCATCTAAATCGCTCATCTATGTGATCAATGACCTCCTTGACCTCACCAATATGGAAGAGGGTCAAGAGTTGATCAAAGACGATATATTGGACTTGCCAGCCTGCATCCGCGAAGCGACGGAGCCCTTTAAAGTAGATGCTAAGCGAAAAGCTTTGTCCTACGAACTCATTGAACACCCTGGTCTCCCCCGATATGTCCATGGCGACTATCGTCGAGTACGTCAGGTAGTGGCAAATATAACAGCAAATGCCATGCAGCATACGAGCGAAGGTTCAATAAGGGTTGAATCATACGTCACCGAGGTTCTCGAGTCACGCGTTAAAGTTGAAATTGTTGTTCAAGATACAGGTCGCGGTATGAGCAACGAAAAGTTAGATGATCTCTTTCGAGACCTAGAGCAAGTTAGCTTAGATGTGGACTCATATACTTCTGTTGATGGCACCGAGAAGCCAGAGAATGACCGCTCGCTAGGCCTAGGTCTCGCCATGGTTGCGAGGATATTGCGGAATATGAATGGCCAACTGCGACTAAAATCTGAAGAGGGGAAAGGATCAAGATTCGTCATCCAGCTTCCTTTTGAATTGCCGAAAGGTGAATCGCTGGAGAAAGTCGACGATGTCGATGCAGCTGTTAACCCTAAAGCTATTTCGAGTACCGCTCCTATCGTCAAAGCTTTCCCCTTAGCTGATGCAAATGAGGTTATGCTCGTTGACCGAAAGAATTCCCTTCCAATCAACGTGTCGAGACATACGAACGCTGAAAGGCGGAGCTTCGGCGAGGCTAAGAGTGCCAGTAGTATAAAGAGCGGCACTAGCAACAGTGCTCATAGCAATAAGAGTGATGCGGAGCGCCTAATTAACGCAATTCAGACACCCTTATCAATAGGGAGCCTCGAGGAGAGGGCTGCTAGCATACAACGCTTGAATTTCAAGGAACGGCAAGATAACATTCACGCTGGTGCTGCTCTTTTGTCGGGATCGGGTGCGATTAACCCACCAGCCATTGACGGTATCGACCTTGAGCAGCCAGTTATGGGTCCGACTAAACCTCTCACACCCAGGGGTCAGTATCATGTTACAGATACCAGGACGTCCATAAAACCTATCAGGGTGCCAGATGAATATTTCGATAATTTAGGAGCGTCGTCGACTGCCACTACATCTCGAGTACTGCTCGGGACTGATGGCAACGCTAAGGGTAACGAGGAGCAAACGGGTAAACTACAGGTCCTCGTAGCTGAGGATGATCCCATCAACATGAAGATACTCCAAAGACGTCTAGAGAAAGCTGGACATGAAGTATATCATGCGGTCAACGGCGAAGATTGCGCTACTGTTTATAAAGAAAAGCCAGCTAGCTTTGATGTCATTCTTATGGACATGCAAGTGAGTCGTTATTAACAAATCATACATTAGGCACAACTAATAATTATAGATGCCTATTGTCGATGGCCTTACTAGTACTAAGATGATACGAGCGTTTGAGAAGTCAGACAAGGGCTTAGAGCCTTCATATTTAACGGCTAGCAATGAGAGAATCCCTATCTTTGCTGTCTCGGCGTCTCTAGTGGAGCGGGAGAGTCCGATTTATGTTGAAGCCGGGTTTGACGGCTGGGTTTTAAAGCCGATCGATTTCAAGAGGCTTAACGTCTTGCTTGACGGAATTACTAACGACGGGGTTCGCGCCGAATCTCTTTACGTACCTGGTAATTGGGAAAGAGGAGGATGGTTCTCCTTTGAACCTGGTGGCAAGATCAGTCGGTCTTAGCAATATATATACGCCGGTATAGCACCTGGCGGTTGCGATAAAACTCAGCCTTGAGCTAAAGAAATTTCACGACCATACGTTTACATTAACTCTACGATACCATTTAGGACGGGCCTGGCAAGGTGTATATAACAGGAAATTTTCGATTTGGTATCTTTTGGTTTTATGCTATCTATAATATGTAGCATACGGATGATGACGTGTGCATTGGGATTCGGTACGGAGCATGCTACTTCATACGGAAATATACGTCTAAGGGATGTATGAGTTAGCTTGGTTGTACATCGATCTTTTTGCATTGGCTCGGAAAAGGTTCTACTAGCGGGTCTCTTGAGATTTGTATTTACCATCGGGTGATAGGAGTATGGTAAAGGGGGTAGTTATGCCATGAAGATATACGCATTGCATGGAGTTTGGGGGCCGAATAAAATAGCGGGTTGGGGACTAGACGGCGCTCTAATAGACTGTTGTGTTCTAGCTACTTGTCGGACGCAAGGTATTGTTCATGGCCTCTTGTTGTACCCCTTTCATCCTGTATATGGGTTTGGTATCACGGGATAGAGGTTTGGGATGTTGCCTTGCATTGTAACACGATATATACTAGTCTCTTGCGAGTGCAAAATGGGATACCCTCTACTACGTACGAGATTATACATCGGTGAACATACTGGGAAGTGGAGGTCATTCGTGCACATAGGGTAGAGTACACTAGGAGGCGTAGCACGGTAGAGTAAGCAAGTACAGAATAAAATCTTCAAGCTGACATAAGGGTAGATTCGAAGCCTTTCATTATCCATGTGACTATTTCGAACTCTCCGCCCGTATCTAATATAACCCCATCTACATATTTACATCATGTGACTCATTACACGCGTGTTTCTCTCCTTATATTCATGTCCTCAATCCCTCACCGCTCGTAGCCACCTAGGTCACCCGAAGAGATAGCAAATAACCCACATAATATACGTCGCCCAAAATATCAAACATTCGCATCCCTGAGTCCTAGGTAATAAGATGATGCATACTCGCGCCCGTGATCCCCGATACCCGATTCTCCTTTTATATACATACAGATCGTAAATGCCGTAAATATATGCATGTAAGTGATAATGTTATATCCCACCAGGCTCGACGGCCACGTCTGCGTAGCCGCCGGTGCTTCTGCGGGTGGCTTTCGATTATAGCCGGAAATGTCCTGGCTTTGAGACTCGGAAATTCTGCCCTTCCCGGGCAGACATACCGCGCGATAAGCATGTCGAACCCTCAAGGGCGACACCGCCGGGTGGGGACGGCAGCCGTAAAGGGGGTTTCCGAACAAGGAAATTGTGACGGCGCCGAATAGAAGAATTAAGAGATAAGGCCCAGATTAAAAAAAGGCAGAACCTCAGTCGTAGATTATATCTTTCTGTATAAGACATCTTCCAGTCTTACTCGTCGTCCGTTATGTTGGATCCCGTCCCGCTCTCTTCGGAGACTGTGCCTTGTGCCCGGGCCATGTGGACTAATCTGTAGATGCCGAAGGCGATGAGGGCTAGGACGATGAAGAGGAGGATAATGATGATGGCGATGACGTCGTTTTCCTTCATCCTTGCGGTTTGTCTGGAAAGAAGGAGGGTGTAGGTGGAGGAGTGGAGGAGTGGTTTGAGACGATGGCGATGTTATTCTTTAGCCTAGTCAAATTCCAACGGAATCAAGCTGTCAGGCTAGTTAAGACGAATTGACAACTAGACACTCTGATCTTGTCGTCGTCTAAAATAGGTACCTAGTTATCGAATGATGTGACGCTGGACAACGTATCGTCGAAGCGATAACGATAAGCAACGATAGATAGATAGATAGCGAAGTGATGGATGGGTTTCCCTTCGACAGTCGGGAACGGATCTAATAACTTCAATGCCGCTTGAAAATTCAAAGACAGAACAGAACAGAATAGAACATAAAAAATGTACTTTATTCAGATCGTAAGCAAGCGAGATACATAAAAGGTAGGTAGCAAAAAGAGAACGAAGAAAAAGACATGGCGAATGGAATGGGCATCGAGGTACAAATACTTGGTTGCCCCGCCATTCTATTCGAGTAAATAGCGAGGCTGGGCCTAGAAATCCGCAAGGCAGGAAGGAGGGTTCTTAGCTGCTTGGAACAGCGAACAGCGAACAGCTGGGCAGCCGGGGGGGGGAACCTAGTGTAGACCGGTACATAGGGCAAGTCGGGAAGAGCAGGGGTAGGTAGCTTTCTTACCCGGTGGTTGGCAGCAGCTTGATGCAGGGGGTAACAAGGGAGAAAAACTGGCCCGAGCTTCAAGCCTAACCGTTTTTTAGCGTCTTATTCCCCAACCTCCGGATTTCGAGCTGCATCATGCCACGCCTACGTACCTCGTAGCCTTGATACGCGTTAATTGTATACAGGGGTATAACCAGACGGCCGGATGATTTCACAACTGAAAACTGTAGATATCCCTTTTTAACTTGAAGCTGCTAAGGCAGAGAGGGTCCAAGACGACGTGATACTGAAACTTATAAGCGACTAGTAGCTATTACAATTAAGTAGAAAGTCATCGGAAGAAAAAAACAAAGATTAGAATTTTCTCAACGCGTTCGGCAATCGACCGGGTTGTCGCACTCGCATCGCGTCGACACCGCGTCTTCTGCCGATAACCTTACAGTAAGTATGCATAGGTAGTATTGAGACCTTTCATCTCCTTGCGATTATCCACCACTCATTGTACAGACTAGAAATTCATATAAGAATCCGGTATTTGTGTTAGTATTGAGGCATCATCCAAGCCCTTACTTAGTAAGGCTATGTTGGCCATCTGTTGATTCCTGTTAGACTAAAATCTTCCGAATACCCCTTAACCAGCATACTCGGCTCGTATAATAGATATGCGTTATTCCTCCTTGATGGCGCCATCTGATGATGCCATAACAATCTTGACGTGCTGTTCGTAGAATTGAAGCATCTGCAATCATCTATTAGTGAGTATGTTGAGAATAGTACCTTAATATTGCCAACAGACCTTTTGCGGGCATCGTTTGTATACGACCTTGGTATCATGTTGGGTTTTGTTTCCGTTCTTCCAGGTAAGGTATACGACCAACTTGCCCCTAACTTCATCATGGCAAGCGTCAATAGACTCGACCTCATCTTCCCAGGAACCTACCGGAGGCTTCCAGGCTCGGTTGCTAGCCGGAGGGGTTTCTGAAGCAGGATGGCTTTCGTTGCGCCGCCGCTTCGTGCCATTAGTCGGGGTTCCCGACGCAGGTCGACCGCGCTTTTTCGTCTTCAGTGCCGATTTCCCTTCATCTAGAATCTTTTCTAGTCCGCCGAAGCGACTAAGGTACTCTTCTACGATATCGGAGGCGTTCTCGCTGATCGAAGACTGTTAGGCACCGCGAACCAGTACGTAGACGGGGTCGAGAATGACTCGTAAAATATCAAGTCGGAAATGATCGTACTAACCTAAGGCTCTCGTAGTTCTCCCACGTCTGATCCGATTTCTTCTCCCAACCTTCCCATTTGACCTTAAATTTTAACGCGCCCTATACAATTTGTTGGCAGGTTTTTCGACACGAGTATCCACTTGTCACTTACATCGGGTTCAACGACATGAGCGAGGATCTTCTCGACGATATACCTAGACATTAGTTAGCAACAGCTGCTTGACTTCTCTTTTTAAATCAATTTACGTAGGTGCGCTACGCACTCATCCTCGTCCAAGTTTTCGTCGTCTTCTCCTTGTCCATCGTCGCCATCGCCATTCGCGACTTCGTCTTTTGCGACTTCGCCTTTCACGATACCGCGCATCTCGCCATCGCCATCCTCTAGGCTAGCCCGAGCCTTCTTTCCGCGCGTCGAAAGTAGAGGAACGGTAACTTCGCCAACGTCGGAGGCTTCGTCGTCGCTAATAGCTGTGAGTAAATCGTTAGCTTCAATCGATGCGAATGATCACTCCAAATTAACCAGGGTTCGAATGGGTGGAGAGGGAGAAACAGCGCTGGTGTATCGCGCTCGCGTAATTTGAAGTCAACTTCGCGACGAGGTCGTAATAGAATTGGATGACGTACCAGGTGGCATTTTGGCCTCGCGCGGAAGGGAACGTGTATGATGACTAGATTGATTCTCAGGGGACGGATTGATCAACGGGAACAATAGATACAGAAAACAGAAGAAACAGAGCAATTAGATATGGGAGGATTGCGATGAAGTTATTGCGACAAATCAAAGTAGAGCTGAAGTTATGGTACGTTATGGGTTTGTAAGTTTGTTATTGCAGAGCCTGAATTGGTCCGTGCTTTATTTGCTAATATGTATTCCGTACTTGGTAGGTGATTCGAATATCCAACGGCTGCAAGCAGCTGGCCCGTCAAGAGTCTAATACTATCTTGGTTAGAGGCATCTGTGGAGTCCGAATTTAGAACTCCTATTGAGCGGAATAAGATATGTACATACGCGGACCTTAGAAGCTACATTAGACCTGCTTCTAGGCCCACCATTCCCGGTTCTACCTCAGTAGCGTACCTGTTTTTGAAACAGTGCTCACATCCACGCGTACAGTGTCTATAACAATTAGGTGAAGCTGTCAATGTTCAAGGTTGTAGACTGCTACATACTGCAAGGTGAAAGTGACTGATGTTACTTGATAAATATATAAGGAACACGCTATATAAAACTGTATTATATTATATAAGGTACGTAGGTATATAACATGCAATAGTATAATATATCGGTAATGCTTGCTTGTCTTGTTATAGACGCGACTAGAAATAGGTAGGTACCTCGGATAGAAGTAATCCAGTTCACGCTAACGCTAACGTACCGCTCTGTACATACAGTACCTCGTAAGAGAAGTATGTACATGCGATATTCTAAGCTAAGGTAGCCCCTGACCCCCCTGAACGGATAATCCCCCAAGAAAAAAAAAGGGACCAAACATAACATTTCGTTTTCAAAGAAACAAGTACATTTACCTAACTAACACTTACATATATCACTTTTCGCAAGAAACCACTCCAATTCCCTCTTCTCTCGTAACAACTCTCTGACATAAATGACCAAGACATTACAGGACTCTTTGTTGACTCCTAGGATTCCTTTCGGGAGCCTTCTTCCTGGATGAGATCCGGACGGAGGATGCTCCTTCGGGGCAGCTGTTGAAGATAATATATACCTATATCTCTTTTCGGGTCTCTGCTCCTCTACGATCGCCATATTCTCGCACGCCATTCGTTATCTAAACTAAACTATAATAATATTGTCTATTAAACCATCTTCGTCTAAATCCAGCTCGAGCTACCCTAACCATGTCCGAGGGAATAATCATCCCTGCCGCCGCCGCCGCCGCCGAATCTCCGGGCGGTGCCAAAGCAAGCGCGGCAAAGGATAGGAGTTGTCCATACTGTGGTCAGGCGTTTACATCTTCGTCATTGGGAAGGCATCTAGATCTGTACATCAAAGAGAAGAATCCTAAAGCCCCAGATGGTATTCACGATGTTGAAGCTATTAAGAAGATGCGAGGGAGCATCACCCGTAGACAGCCAAGGGGCTCTCTAGCGCGGCGAGATACCTCGACTCCGGGCACCCCGACAACCTCTTCGAGAAAGAGTCCCGCGCCCGACTCTATCGCAAAGCCGAACTCTATACCGAAAGATGGTCATTTTGTTGTAGACCACCAGATGCCCAGATATCCCTTTCAGCCCACCTGGGAGGCTACTGGGGTAATCAATGATATTCCGGCGAGGAGCGGAGAATTAAAGAGCAACCCAGACGATGGTAGCGGCCAGGATTCTAGGCGGCTCCCCATGCAGCGTGCACCGAGTAGAACTGTTCAAAAAACTCAGTTAGATGCAAGGCAGAAGCTTTCGGATGCCATGGACACAGCAAGGGCTGCCGAGCTAGCACTTCGAGAACTGCTGAGTTCGTGGAGGGCTGCCAAGTAAGGATATCTTCCCAACATGTTACTACGTGATACTAACTGGTTACGTGATTCAGGCAGCAAATAGACATGGACTCTCTTCCGTTCGATTTCGATCCCCTCTCTCTTGACTTTCCTGCTCTCACCCTCCAATGTCTCCAAGCGCCCCCTACGTTGTTCTCTTCTACGCCACACCCGACACCGTCTTCTTGGTCTATACAGCCCCCGGCGCAGAAGCAATTCGAAGCCCTTAAGACATACTTCAAAGAAGAATTCAGGAAATGGAAGGTCGCTTGCGCTACGGCAACTACTTCATCGCATGAGGATTTGACATATCCTCCCTCTAGAGCATCTTTTCCTCGCGACGTGCGCGAGGCCGTGAAGAAGGCGGAAGAAGCAGCGGCCACGCTGGAGGCGCAGGTTTGTGAGCATTTGCAATCGACATATCATGTTTGGGAGCAACTTCCAGTTCAAAGGAGGACAGAGCTTTGGGGCCTTGAGTTGGCGAGGAGTGTAGGGAGACGGCAGAAGGAAGTGGAGAAGTTGAAAGAGACTCATTTCTCTATGAGACAAGAGAATGCGAACCTCAAGGCTCAGATCGATCAGCTCAATCGTCTACAACAACCGAGGGAGTTCAGGATAGTTCCTCCAGCAACGATCCCTATCGAAGAATCGCTACTCTCGTATTTGCTAGATCTAGGAAGCAAAGGTTACAGGGGGATCGGTCTTGAGACTGAAGATCGCCATGTGGACCTTGATACCGTAGTTGGCCGTGCCATTGAAAGATGGAAGGCGGTCATTGTGTCGTCGCGGGGGGCTGGTATGGCTGGACAGAGGACGCTCGAGCAGACAATTACTACCCCGACTAGCACAACTCCTAATTCTGTACCTGCCCCTCAAGCCCAAATGGCAGCCCACCCTCAACAGCCCCAACAACACCAGCACCAAGGGTCTATTTCTATAGCATCTAATCCACAATTGAATGAGCAGCAATCGGCAACAACAGCGGCAGTCATTCCAGCTGCTGCAATGGCTCCCGCTACTTCTACCACACCTGGTGTTGGTGTTCACGACGAAAACAGCGACCAAGATGCCGATGCAGAAATGGAGGACGACGAAAATTTTGCATCGCTCGCTCCTGTTATCGCAAAGCAGCCAGCGCAGTCTCATCAGCAACTCGAGATACCACGGACGAGAAATCTTGACCAACGAGTTCCAGGTACTACCGAAACCCGATTTACCGTTAACGGGACGATGCCCAATCGAGACCTCAACATGCGGCAAACAATGCAAAATCTGAATGCTGGTACCTCGGTGCCGGGGCGTATGCATAGTCAACACGGACATGCGATAATGAGTAATGGCGATTATGGGTCAATTGTTCAAGGCGTTAGCGGTAGCGAACCGATGTATATGGATTAATAGAGGATTTTCATGGCGATCTTGGCGTTCAAAATAGCAATCTAGCGATAGTCCTTTTGGGGCAAATCCCTCCGAGACAAATTTATATCTAAGCTTTTACTCTAGCCCGATGTATGGCGATAGAGAGCGGGCGTATACAATTATCTTATATTCTGCTCATTTGTGTTAATAGAGATGGGATCAAAACGTCAGCTTCGTACTACCAACTACATATGTACGTATGAAATGGTTTACTGGCAGTGCGTTGTTGAAGTCAAGCGTGAAATAGGAGTTATAGATTGGATCACTAAAATATATTGAAGGGGGCTGGCATTTATATGTTTCTAGGCTCTCGCCATCTGCTTGACTGATGAAAAGATTTCGGAATGTGCACTATATACCAATCATACAATTTACCTTGGTTAAAACTTTGGTCCCTAGGTACCTAACCATGTTATGTATTGTACAAGAAAGCCCCTGAGGTTAACCGGATATTTTAATGCATCTTCCGGTACTCATTGCCGCAGTCGCCGAGTCTGTCGAAGAGGGCTATCATTTTCTCTCTTGACGAGCCCAGCGCAATCTTGTTAATACTATACATGTCGTTGTCATCTAGTTCAAGCTCAAATACTTTCAAATTTTCGTCGACATTGTCCGAGACGCCAAGCCTGGTGCCCACAATGACCGCGCCTACTGCCGGCTGCTGTAAGACCCAGCGCGTCGCAACGTTCGTAAGGCTTGCGCCATGCTTGAGAGCTACCTTCGAGAGACGCTCGAGTAAGACCTGGAAGTCATCCCATGTACCCCAGCTAAGGATCATGTCGAAGTACTATAAGACTAAACTTTAGCTAGATGGTGTGTGTAATTGTTGAAAAAAAAAACGATGGGAATTACTCACCTTGCGCTGAGAAGGGGTCAACTTATTCGATTCTAGATATATATCAGGAGCTGGCTGATGAAGCCATCTCTCCGATAGGAAGCCTCCGCACTGTTGGGTCATACAACATATCAATGTACTGGAACAATTGCATCGAAGAAAAAAAGGGGGGAGATGGTTGTCTTACAAATGAGCCGTATGTGAGTAGTTTCAATCCGTATTGATCACATACTTGGGTCATTCTCTGCAGCGGGCGTGCGTCCACAAGAGAAAACTAGATGCAGACTTGAGCTTAGCATAACGGAAATGAATGCTGGCACTATTTAAATGTGGCATGCTCACCTGTACTTGGTTTGATACGATCCCGACCGAGCCAGTCTCGGCGATGAGATGCTTGCACGACTCCCCCACATGCTCAGAGTCGAAGTTGCAGAGGCCGATTGCTGACACCAATTCGGGGTGGGATTTCGTAATATAGACTAACTCTAGGAGGATGTAGAGGTAGGCTTTATCCTCGTACTGTTTAAAATAAGAAAACAACTTCTGAGGTTGGCTTAGATAGAGAGGTGCGTACATCGTACCAATGGAACTGCAACAGCTCAACCCGGCCCCCTAAGCGTCGGCACCGTTCACGCACGGCGTTGAGGACGAACGACGTGGTTACGGGCTTCGGAATTGGCGAAAAGATGCACTGCGCCCCCAGTAGTTAATAATGAATACCCCCAGACCCTTGGGACCGAGTTGAGTCAGAGACTCGGTTCCCAGATTAGATGATTCAAGGGAGAAGATAAGAAACCAGCCATACTTACCCATTTGGTCGCGGCATATACCATATCACGTATTTCAGGCGCGAGCTTGCTCCTGAAATCACCGTATATTAGCTCCGCATCGCCCTAGGTAGTGCCTAAATCAGGAAGAGTCCATCAGAGGGGGTCGTGATCACTCACGTAATGATCTGCCATATCAGTAGCAGTCAAGCCGCATTCAACAGCATGCAAAAGCGCCGCCTCTTGGCTTTGAGCGGTTCCGGAGCCCCAAGAGGGTGAGGACAACTGCCACAGACCGTTGAACAGCCGAGGCATGTCGAAAGGCCCCAGTTGAAAATTTTCTATTACATGCCTCTTAACTGCTGTGTTAGATACGGTGAGTTCTGGTTGCTTTACGGTGTTGACCGCCCGCATGTATTGGGGAAATAGAATTGCTAGGACGTCGTAGAGCTGCCGCGTGGCACGTATAAAGGGGAATGACAGAGCGGGATGAAGGCCCTCGCAGTATTGCCTGCAGTTTCCTAGGCCGGCCAGAAGGCCATTGATTAAGCCCAAGAGTTTAGGGGTGGGCTCCGGACACGACTCCTTGAGTGCCTGTACTGCTTGGACGACATCCCCGTCAAACTTTGCAAGTAGCATCACGAGCTCGCCGTCTTTAGTCCACTGTAGCGCACATGTGAGTCCTCATCGTTTACTTGGGGGTCTTAAGAAAGGCCTCAGAGGTATTCTACATATCCTCATGGGCCTAAGATCCACGATAAATGGAGTCCGTAGTATGCATCCATAAAATGTAACGTACTCTAACTCTTGCCCGTGGAATAGCCTCCGCGAAATGCCTTAAGCTACAATTATTAGACATGATGCTATTGTATTACTAAAGGGCAGGCCTTACTAAGGGAATGACTCCTGAGGAAGCTTGCACGAGAATATACATCTGGTTTGAGCTAGGTAGGTCAAGCAGGCCTCAGAGACAATATCATCTCCAGGAAATAGTTTTTCCGGGTCCTCAAATCGAGGTGGATTCTCATAGAATCTTGCTCGTATGTGTTCGACGAATGGCTGCTGTGTGGTGGCGCCCTGGGAAACGAGAAGGCGGAGAGCAGATCGAAGAGTGGCCGGCGGTACTGCGTTCTTGGTTAGAATACGGGTACTAGCTAGATGTAACTAAATGCATGATTGTTTTATTCGCTAACAGTTCGATATTAGACAATCGTCCATCATATTTCTTAAGACATACGTTAGATATGATGTTTCTCATGACGATGCCATTAGACTGCTTACACATGACCCGCCATGGCTTATAAATAGATAGATTTTTCTATACTATCTCTATAGTACGAAACTGAGATACTATATCAGAAGTTCATAAGCGATAATCCTTAAGAGTATAGGTAGTCTATTCAATCTTAAAGTCGGCGTTACGCGTGGAATTCGGAACATAAGAGAGCAAGGAGATAGGAATGTTTAAATCCCCATGGTAAAGTGAGCCAGCGGATTCAGACTGGCGCGTAATCAATGACGAAGTTTCTACGTAGGATAAGTCCCGCAGATACTCAAATTCGGGTTGTCCAAACAAGGCAGGTCAGGAATTATATATACCTCGATTATAATTGCCAAGGTAAGCTGCGCTTGATTACACTTATACCGCAAGCGGTAACCAAGGGCGAGGTATGCGGAGATCGGGGTTTCTTACCTTCAGGTTCTATGATAAGGTTAAAGGGTAGTAGTATTTAGATCCCCCGCTCCTATCATCAACTGCCCCTGAATTAGCCGTGAGCAAGGTTCGCTTAATATACTATCATATGTTACATGAGCTCAGTTGTTATACCAAGTTACACACACCTTTCTCCGAGAATTAATAGCTCGAGAGTCTACATACCCAGGTAGATTAACGTAATTGCGGCAATGGAATCACCAATCAAAAAAAGTCGACATGCTATAAGTTGAATATGCTACAATATACTACGAACGAGTGTGATCTCCCCTTTATCCGTATCAGATATTAGCTAGGATAGGGAAATTTGGGGGAGATGAGGCTGAAAGGTTCCGACTACATATCTTGGATATCTAACCTACTTTAAAGGGAATATAGGTAGGGAGTACTATTCATTGCTCATGCTGGCCACCGGGAGTGGCAGACCCACCCCTATACTACCAGACTGCACACCCCTGATAGACGAGGTCATCCTTTGGATACGATTATAAAAAACTGGAACATCTGTTCATGAGTATTATGATGCTGAAAACCCGAGCCGTGTTGGCAGCGGGCATAAGTACCTCCCTAGGTACCTAGTGAAGACTGAGAAGTAGATAGTTGACTAAACTAGGACGATATCATGAGAGTAAACTGTATAAATGAAAGAACTAAAGATATGCGGTTTTAATCTTGTCCTGTTCTCATTCGTCTGGATTATGTGCCTAAAAAATAAAGCATATACTAAACCCGAAGCACAGCCGAATTATACAACTTTACCGATGTCGTCAGCACTTGATAGAAAACTATTGGAATTTAAGGATTCTCCTCACCCAATGTGACTAGGTAGTTAGACGGACTGCCTAAAATTGGATCGACGAAGCGCAATCGGCATTGGCCGGCTAAATTCAACTGCTCCTCGGGCCATCATTATACGACCTACCGAAGACGTTCTCTAGCTTCGATGTTGAAATATACATAGCTTATGTTTAAAGGAGAGTCGTCAATGAGTCTTTTACTCTTCTAAACTTATCTCGTTTAACTGTCAGTCTGTCTAGAAAGACTACCCACCATGCCTTTAGTTCGCAATCCGATCTTGCCCGGCTTCAATGCCGACCCGTCAATACTACGGGTTGGCAGCGACTATTACATCGCTACATCTACCTTTGAATGGTACCCTGGAGTACAGATCCACCACTCTAAAGATCTCGCAAACTGGGAGCTAGTCACGCGCCCCCTGAACCGCAAGTCTCAACTGGATATGCGTGGTGATCCTGATAGTTGCGGCGTGTGGGCGCCCTGTCTTACACATGACGGCGACAAATTCTGGCTTGTATATACAGATGTGAAGCGCAAAGATGGTTCCTTCAAGGACACACACAACTATATTGTCAGCGCTCCATCGATTGAGGGACCTTGGTCTGATCCCGTTTATGTCAATTCTTCCGGGTTTGACCCTTCTCTATTTCACGACGACGATGGTAAGAAGTGGTTCATAAATATGCTACAGGACCATCGGCGCCGACCCCGTTCTTTTGCGGGGATCGTCCTGCAAGAGTTTGACCCTGCGGCGGGCAAGTTAGTTGGCCCGAAGAAAAACATCTTCCGTGGAACGGAGCTAGACCTTGTCGAAGGACCACATCTCTACAAGAGGAATGGATGGTATTATCTTTTGACGGCCGAGGGTGGGACAGCTTATCACCACGCATGCACGCTGGCCCGTTCCCGCGATATTTGGGGTCCATACGACGTGCATCCACAGAAGCATATTCTCACCTCCAAGGATGCCCCGTTTGCCGCTCTGCAGAGAGCCGGCCATGGTGACATTGTAGATACACCCGAGGGGCGGACATATCTCGTACACTTGGCAGGTCGACCAATAACTCAGGAGCGTCGCTGTGTCCTCGGTCGCGAAACTTCCATTCAAGAAGCCTTTTGGAAAGATGACTGGCTATTCGTGAAGAATGGTCCTGTTCCTTCGCTCTACGTTGATGTCCCTGGAGTGCGTGACGACACCCAATACTGGGCGGAGCAAAGATATACCTTCGAGGACGGACTACACAAGGACTTGCAGTGGCTGAGGACACCTGAAACAGAGCGCATTTTTGCTACTCAGGATGGAAAGCTTGTCTTGTTCGGCCGGGAGACTATTGGGTCGTGGTTTGAACAGGCATTGGTCGCGAGACGGCAGACTCACTTCTCTTATGACGCCGAAACAACGATCGATTTCTCACCAACCGACGAGAGGCAATTTGCAGGACTCACTGCATACTACTGCCGCTACAACTTCTTCTATCTTACCGTGACGGCCCATTCCGACGGCCAAAGAGAGCTACTCATTTTGACATCGGAGGGCTCTTGGCCCGACGGCAAACTCACCACACCCCTTGCAGACCCTGTGCAGATCCCTAATGAAGGAAAAGTAAGACTGGCGTTAACGATTCGCGGTCGCGAACTGCAATTCCTTTACGCGTTACACGGCGATGAGCTGAAGAAAATTGGACCGGTTTATGACGCGTCTATTCTTTCTGACGAATGTGGTGGACATCAGGCCCATGGGAGCTTCACAGGGGCGTTTGTGGGAGTGGCGTGTTCTGATGTAAACGGGACCGCGTTACCGGCTACTTTTGATTATTTTACGTATCGTCCCGTCGAATATGAGACTGACAGATATGATGTATAACAGCTTTACGATATTTTTGTTCAAATTAGGCTTAAATACACAACTAAGTAGGTACCTATCTACATCTATTAAGCTTATAATAAGTAAATATTTATATTGATGCTTTGATTGTTATGATTTCTCTTTAACCTAAGCCCTTAAAGTGCCTATTTACGGTCCAAAGTTAAGTGATTCTGTGGGATCTAGTAATAATTGATTAGTTCAATCAATGATCATATAGTATTGTCATACTAATAAAAGCAGAAGTCCTGAGTTCTAGGGGGGAAGTTCATTTGATGGGGATCAAGGTACGGGTGTTGTCGCTTGAAATAACTCCCTACATTAGGTATACTAAGCTATGACAATCTTAACTATCTTAGGATAAACTTTAGGCAGACGATGCCTTGTGAGCCTCTCACGTCCTTACGTTTGATATACGCGAGTCTAACAAACCATATACTCAAGGAACTACGTGGTATTATCAACTTGGCTATGCGATGAAAAGAGGGGCTGCTATAGATAATAATAAGTATCAAAGGTGCTCTAGGCGCAGAAAGAACATTGGCGGTGAATAGAATGGATTATAGAATTCTATATGTAGGTGATTTGCTAGATTATGGATTGTTAGTGAGTCATAGTCCTCTCCTAGGGGTCTAGGTCTTGGTACCTTGTCCCTTGTTACCGCCATATTTCGTGTAAGTGGGTTTAAGCCTTTGCTGCCTAGGCACACGGACTGCAATAGAAGGGTATATAGGTAGATATACCTCGTCCCGAACAACGAGAAAACCGATTATTATTCTCTCCAGCCTTACAAATTAGATCACTCCCTTACTCACATATCAGTTACCTAAGCCATGTATTCCGAAAAGGAGCCCGAAGATGAAATTGTTCACAATGAGGAGACGAAGGCACTACTAGAAGAGCTTCGTGAGTCGATGACTATTAGTCGTGAGAGTTTTGTCTTTGCCTGTGGCGGATCCGTCCCTATTGGCCATCAATAAGTTGATAATTCACAGCAACCGGCGGAAACGGCCCCTGCGCAGTCCTCTACTCAAGACGGTAAAACTACCACCACGTCGAGCCCTTTATTATTACCCATTCCACCTAGCCATATGATTCTTCGATGGGATTCTCCCAACCAACCCATGCCCAGCTCGCACTGCAAGCTTAAATTTCCGATTGAACCATCTACATTAGAAAATTTGGCTCGCTTGGTGGCTGATATGAACCCTGCTACATTTGGTCTTGGTGGGAAAGATGTATACGATGAAAGTTATCGCAAGGCTTCAAAGCTCGACCCATCTCAGTTCTCCTTGAATTTCTCCCCATATGAATGTGGAATCATCGATTCGGTTGCACAGATACTGCTTCCAGATTGGAAAGCGGGCAGTAGCAAGCATAGAAGCGTTAGGGCAGAGTTGTATAAGCTGAATGTGAGTGTTATCTGAGTAGCATCCAACATTATTAGTTCTGGGTCTAGATACTGATGAAACGACAGATTTACGTCGGTACGTCCGGTCACTTCCGTGCACACGTAGACACCCCACGCTCCGAGTCCCAATTCGGGTCGCTTGTCGTTTGTCTACCGGTTGCTCACGAGGGTGGCCAACTCGAGGTCCGGCACAATGGCAAGACTATATCATTTGACTGGTCCAAGCTTGACATCAATCAACCATCTATTCGATGGGCAGCATTCTACAGTGACTGCGAGCACGAAGTCTTCCAGGTTCAATCTGGGCACCGCATTACGCTGACATATAATCTTTATGCCATGCGTGGAATTGGCCAACTAACTAGCCACCCTAAACCTCTAGATTTGGCCCAGGTACCTCTATACAAACATATGCATACCGTCATTAGTCAAGAGAAATTCATGCCAGAAGGTAAGCACAATATTCGACATCAATTTGAACTTATAACTAAATACAGCAATCTTAAATTAGGCGGATACCTAGGCTTCTATACGACACATGGTTATCCTCATACTAGTAGACGCTTTAGTGGACCAGGTACGCTTAAAGGCCTCGACATGGCCATATGGGAGTGCTTTCAGGCTCTTGGGTGTTCTGTGTACCTACGTCCGGTTGGTCAAGAGAAATACTACGACTCAAAGCGCAAAGGGGCTTTTGACCAGCGGGGACAGATATGGATTGGTGGAATGTTACATGTGGCTGGACTCAACAACTTTAAAAGATATAACGAGGAGATGGAGTCCCCGGAGGTCGTATTTAAAGCATGGTCTAAACTAGGTAAGGGGCCAAAGTTTCGCTACTCAGACATCGCCTGGTTGAATGACCCGGGAAAAAGGGAATTTCAGTTCTCTTATCTCGTGGAAAGTAGTACCTAGAGCTTGAAATATTCATATGTGGTAGCAATTTACTAATTACGTGTCTTCCTAGTATGGTAACCAAGCATCGGAGGATGCGCTTTACTCGGTCTGTGCTATTCTTGTCAAGGTGCCACCTTATGCAGAAAGGGTTAGAGACAAGGCTTAGATTCTCCTTCAACCTCGTCGTGGTTTATCCACACTTGGGAGTCAACTACGATAGTAGCATGCTTACTAAATATTCACTCATTTGATAGATAGCCAGAGCCTACTCTCCTAATCGATCAATATACCACTCTGCAGCACTTATACAACACTATTACTGGGACGCAGTGATATGGTATGTATTACAAGTGCGCTGTGGCGATTCTACTAGTATCTGGTGAGGCCTATGTACCTATGTACGGCTAGGACTTCATTAGCCAACGTATGTGTGACTTTTCATTTCTTTCCTTTTCTGTCAAATTTAACGGCACTCCAACCCCGTAAGGTAAGAATAAAGTTGCCCACCAATCTAATGTAACTGCCTGACCATATAAGTTCAAAAAGAAACGTGAAGCGGGATAAGTATGATCGTAGGCTTACTAGAACCTACGGGGGTTAAGCCCACGGCGACATATAGAACAGCCTAGAATTCCCAGGATTGCCTTGAACCATACAAAGAAACAAGATCTCTACGCTCTACCAGGTAAAATGACGAGTAATAATGCTTCGACTATAATATCTGAAGTTCTAGGTAAATTCTTCGGAAACCTTTGTTTGACTTCGATCCAATATGGTAGTCGGCTCAGGAATGTTCTAACAGATATAATTAAGCATTCGAACCAACACGACTAGATCTTAGAAATGATGTAAGCTCTAATTAAATAAAAGAGTGCCCATCTAGGCATTGACTATAAATACCATGATAACCCGCATGCTAAAAATATATTTACCAACCTATACTTAGAACTAACACAACGTACAAATTATGTCGCCGTGGGACGAGAAGTTAAAACTTCTCGGTAAATACACCCATGTAGTAATACATGTGGATGAGACCCAGGATTGCTCAATAGACATAACTTCGGCTGCGACAAATGCTTCCAACCCTAAGTTTGCGAGGGCGTTAAACCTAAAAGTAGGACCTGCTATTAAAGGGGATGAGCCTAAAGAAAGAACGAAAACCACAAGCATGAAGATAACACTTTCCGTAGACAACGTGTCCACGGATTTACCTGGGGTTTCGGAACAGGGCGAAGTGAGAAATATAGCTACTATGCTTGATGGGCGCGGCATTTGTTTAAATTTTACGACCTCGAGAAGCCCAAAGGTGCTTGAAATACCCCTAACAGAAGTCTCAAAACAACCTGAACCCTTTGCTACTCACGGCTTAACAAAACGGGACTGGGAGGAGTTGGAAGGTGAACAAGCTCTACAAAGATATAAGAACTGAAATGGGCAATTACTTACCAATCTATAGCTTCCCAGGAGCGAGTACCACGGTTTCTCTTTCGATGTTTCGGTCCGAAGTCTGGGGGTGACCCTGATTTGAATACCATAAATGGGATTATCCCACGGGGTTTTCTTGACGGCAGTGAACCAACCGACATGTACATGACTAACCGTCTCGGTGCAATGATCATTAATCACCTAGAAGGATCGATGACCTGGACTAAGTTCAGCTCGTGGGCAAGCTGTATAACCTGCGCCAGTATGTAATCCGTAGAGCGCCCAACGCAGCCCCCTTTATGAACTGTACCTATACGCGATACAAATTCCCTCATTACCTAAACTACCCTTCAACTTTTGCTTCCAGATGCGTCTGTTGCCGTATCATAACATTAGTAAAAGATGTAATATATATTGACATTAGTTACTGCAGTGAAATACGCCTCTGATAGAAGCTATATAGCGATCATCGATAGAGCATTACTAGCTCCACATGTCAAGATCTACCACGTCCCAGATCTATGTAAAGCCGGCCTTTGTGGCGTTGCACGTGCACAGGATTATATAGAAGACCATGACCGCGAATACTTGGCATACGGACCGATCAATGGTCCCGCATTTCACTGTGTAAAATATGAGGACTTCCAGACCGGATACGGGAACCTTTACCACAGCCAGATATACGACGAACACCCGAGTAGAACAGTCGCCAAAGCAAGACAATTAGCCGAACTTTTTCGCCCTCCCCATGATGAACGACCTGATACTGGAGGCAGCCCTGCGGGCTGCACAATATGCCCGAGTTTACATAATTGCGCATGTGCCAGATACTGCCCATTGAGTTACTTTCCTATTTGGGCCATGGAAAAAATTCGACACAATAACCCCTCGTAAACTCGGGCATAATCATAGCGCTCACAGTAATCTTCTCGTGCTTGCAATTTGACGGTGTTATGGATAAGCGGCCAAATATACTGAAGAAGGAGGAGCTGCTTAATACCCTCGTCTTATATCTTCGCCGCGAACTTGAGAGTATCAATTTGCCACCTGTTGGTAATAATAAGCTCGCCCTCATCAACCCCAATATGTATGTAGGGCCCCACCGGCATCTACAGCAAACAGTCCATTCATGGAGATGCATCGAAGAAAAAGTCAGGTCAGGTGAGATGTTTCCCTACCTGGGTAGATAGGTACTCGGTAGGAGGTAGCTATGCGCCAAGAGGGCGGGTTTGGATAACACCTCTACCATGGCTTACAAGTTTCGTAGAAGAATTAACATAATGGGGACATAATTATTAGCTTAATTCGATGCATAAGTTCTGGAATCTAGGAGGTGACAATGAATAGAATAAATGAACTCCTAGAGCATGGTAGTCTGTTTTCCTTGCTTAAAATATCCCCTAATCTTCACATAGTTTTTAACGATAGTAGAATATGATCGACTCTGTAAGATTGTACAATAAAATTTGGTAGATAATTAAAAGAACAAGAAATCTTCTATAAACATCGCTAACATCGTACATAGAGGCAGTTAACCTTTAAGGATTGATAAGGCCTTCTCCAGGTCTTGCTTCAAATCCACATCCCAGATCCAACTCAT
The DNA here is from genome assembly GCF_022478755.1 of Daldinia loculata. NCBI lineage: Eukaryota > Fungi > Ascomycota > Sordariomycetes > Xylariales > Hypoxylaceae > Daldinia > Daldinia loculata. The sequence continues at coordinate 387,964 of NW_026054868.1, read as the reverse complement.
GCGCGACTTGAAGTTTCTTTCAATGGCCTCAAGATCGTCACCTTCGAGTTCGAACTCGTATAGCATGCCTGCCTCTCTACTGGTTTTTACCAACTTGAGGGTTCTCGGCCGCCTTACCTCATCGTATGCTTGGAATGCCTTGTTAAGATCCTGGGTGCTCTTTGCTGCTCCTATGAGACGGCTTAGGATATAGCAGTCTTCAATGCACATACCGGCACCTGCGCCCTGGTGAGGCGTGGTACCGTGCGCAGCATCGCCGAGGAGACATATTCGAGGGCTTAACCCGTAGTAAGTCTCTGCAGGTGGATCATTAAAGAGAGCCCAGACGTCTCTTTTCTGCATAGAGTTGATGATGGAATGCACAGCAGGGTCCCATGTACTATAATCGTCCAGCATTTTCTCCTTTGATGCTTTAACCACCCACTGTGGATCGGTCCATGTGTCGCAAGAGCTGAAGGCCACGACTATGATACGATAATTAGCTTAAAGTAGGGGAGGGATTTTCTTAGAATACCAACCATTCATAGTCTTACCCTTCTCAATTGGAAAGGTAAGCAGATGACGATGATATCCCATCCATAACTGGGGGTTTTCGGCTATTTCGGCGCCTAGTAACTCTACGGCTCGTTCCATCGGTATCAACCCCCTATATGCGTATTTTCCAGAGAACACGGCTTTCGACTGTTCGCCCAGCAGTATCTCCCTAGTCTTGGATTTTATTCCATCACAACCTATCACAGCACTATGCTGCGCCGTAGTCCCGTCCGCGAAGTGCAAAACAGCATCCTGTGACCCGTCTGTAGCGTTGCTGATGTTAACTAGCCTCTTACCGAACTTCGACACTGAGTCTGGTATCAGCGTGAGAAGGTCATCTAGGAAATGTGCTCGATGCACACCACCGGCAAGTCTATCGTCGGTGTACTGAACGTCAAAAATTGGGTCTCCGACTCTCAACCCCTCCTTTTCCTTCTGCTTCAGCACTCCATCTGGGCCTGCCTTTCTCTGATCGCCAACCCTGATCGTGAACCAGTTCTTTCGCTTGCTCTCCCAACCAAGAGTAACACGTCGCTCAAGCCCTTCAAACAGCTTGGGGGAGATAAGTTCAACGGCAGTGACAGCATTTGGCCCGAACCCTAAGCCGGCGCCAATCTCGGTAAATTTCGAGGCAGATTCGTAAACTGTGAAGGGCACATTCTGCTGAAGGAGGGCAACTGCGAGTGTAAGTCCGCTTATACCGCCCCCGACTATAGCAATATCAAATGGCTTTGCGGTAGTCATGGTGTAATTAGAATCGACGGTTAGAGTCTAGAGATATTGGAGTGTGTAGTTGTGTGGGGCTTCAATACATAAAAGTGACGACACTCCGAGTAGCAGCTAGGGTTCTTATAGCACAACGAAACAGTAGTATTGGGGAAATATTAATACGATGTCGTTAATATGCCTCCATCCACTACCGGTGACGAATGCACAAGGAGCGTGAATTCGGTGCATCGGAGACGCGATAGGGGTATGATGATGTCTTTAGGTGAGCTTACCGTAGACCTGTAGGCTGTGGATGTGCGGCCGATTAATCCCGTGTTGGTTGCAACCCTGGTTATCATATCATTATCGCCTAATCACCAACGAGAAGTTGTCTCTTCTCCGAATTCTGTCGGGATTCGGGTTACCCGGCCTAAACCCATCTTCCGTGTTGCCATGTCTGTCTCGGCCTCGGCAAAGGATCGCGGCTCCGATGACTATAAACTCAGCATTATGTTAAGATTATGTTAAGATTATGTCAAGGTATAAGTAATGCATCTAGTGGCCATTTTGAGGGACGATTACTGAGCGCAAAAGTATCAAACAGTTATTTCCGGTTGTCGGCGAAGTTAAGGAGGCGTCACTCGTGATCCCTTAGACGCGATAAGCAGCCATTTCACTACTAGGAAATATGTAACTGGTCTTGCGCTTATTAAGGTAACGGGGATAAGTTTATAGATATTATACTACCTTCTCTAGTCTATTCCTTAATGCAGCATTCTCAATGCTCATCACATTTCCGGCGGCGTTGATGTTAAAGATAAACTGGTCCAACGGTTTGGAGCCGTACATGATCCCTGCGACGCTGACCCAAGTCGAGCAGTCCGTCGTAAAAGGTTCCGAGGCGTCAGGCAAGCTTAGGTCCTCAAATACTGCCTTGAACGCAACTCTTTTCCCTCCGTCAGACGTCGCGTCCCACAACCCAGATGGATAAAGTCGAACGCTTGGCTGAATTTTGTCCCAATAATCTTTGGTCACGTTTCGGCTCATGGCTACAGAATACCATAGCAAGTTCGTTCCATTGCTAATCCACGAACTTAGACTCAGGCCAGGGGTTTTACTGTCAACCACGATGCTTAAAGATGAATTCACCGCAGAATTAGAGTTCTTATATGTTCCATCATAGAGCGCATCTGCCTGGATGCGTGCCGTGTTCACCATGGTTGGGAGGTAAGTATTCGACAACGTGTCTGCTATATCCATAGGTAAACTAGGGGGAACATCACCAGCAGCCAAGATGGAGAATCCGATATTAAAGTCTGGGATGATAGCCAGCAAGGTACTATACATCCCTAGACTTCCGGCTTTGTTAAAGGTGGTTGCGAATTGGTAAGGCGAATCTGTGATCATAATATCAATATATCAGCGAGTTATTCAGGGTTGATTTGCGTACCTTCAGAAAATTGAAGCTGACGTACACCCCACGGTGCACCTACGCTAGATCTTGGATCTGAGCTGAAGCTCATGGGCTTGAGCCATCTTCTCGTCGTAGATGGTGGTAGAAGAGTAGATCTTAATATGGCTCTGCCGACTCGGGATAAATCCGAGGAGGATGCATACATATTGCCGGTACTTCCCATTGGTGAGTTACTTAAGAACTCGTGACAAGTAGGTACTTCAGGATCGTACTTACGGCAACTCATTTTCCATGTTAAAAGCCCAATTCGTTTCATAGCGACCACCTGGTATAATCCCGAGGGAATCCGCGGGAGTTATGTAGAAAGTACGATTCAAACCAAGGGGCTTGATAACCCTGTCTTGTACTATCTTGCCGAACCATTTCCCCGTCATCTGTTCCAAGGCGTATCTGTCAGAAAGAACCCTTGATGTATGTCATACATAGAGTAAATATTAGAAGTAATAGCAAAACTGCTATATAATAACCGTATAATAATAAAAATTTATTAACGCTTAACCTTTTATCTTTTTACAAAAACGCAAAACGCCTTTTTATATATTTATTTTATATAGATTTATATTTAATTTATATTAACTTTATTTATATTTTAACAAAATTACCTTTTTTTATAATACTTTTATTTTTAAAAGTAATAATTGGTTAAAAAGTTATTACAATATATATACGTTTTTATAATATTTTTTAATATTATTTTTTACAATTTTTATAAATTTTTTGTAAATTTTATCGTTATTATATAATTTCCTTATTTTATATATAAATAATAAAAGTAATAATAATATATATAAACGTTATTATCTTTTTTTTTTATTTTTTTTATTTTTTTTACCTTTTTATTTTCTTTTTAATCCTTTATTTTATCCTAATATATTAACATCTTTAATTATATTTAATTTATTTTTTACCAAAATTTATTATATAATATATTAATAATATTATTATATTTTTATATAATAACGTTTTAAATTTAGTTAATCTTTTACCGTTTTATATATTAAAATTAATAATAAATTATTTTTTTTATAATTATTAAAATTTTTTTAATCGTATTAACTTATAATATAAATATATTTTAAAAATATTAACGTTATTTTAACATATATAAAAATTATTAACTAATTTATAACAACATTTATATTATTAAACATTTATATTATATTTTTAAACAATACCTTAATTTTTATTTTATATATTATCTTTTATTTTTTATAATTTTTTATTAACTTTTTTTATTAAAACAAAATTATTATTGCGCAAAAAAAAATAATAAAATTCTTTTAATAAATTAAAAATTACCAAAATATAAATAAAAAGCATATTATAAAATATTGGTATAAAAAAGTCGAAAATTATAAAAACCGGTTATTAATTATTTATAAAAGTTTTTATTAATAAATTATTAATATAACTATTATTTTCCAAAAAATTCGTAATAATATAATACATTATATATAATTTTAATATATTATAAATTCCGCTTTTTTTTTACCTTTAAAATTTTTATTAACTTTATTTTTTAAAGTTTTAACTTTAATACTAAAAAACTTAAATTTAAATTTAACGTTAAAAGTTTTTTTTAAATATTTATTATAATAAAAATTTTAAAAGCTTTTTTTATTATTTTAATTATTTTTTTACGTTATTATATCCAATTTTAAACTTAAGGTTATTATATTAAAAAACCTATTAAAAATTCTATTTGTCATTTTATAATTTATACCGTAAATCGTTTTTTTAATTAACTTTTTAACTTTTTTATAAATCTTTTTAATAATAATAATATTATTAATATAAATATTTTAACTATTATTATTTTTATTAAAAATATTATAAATAATATTATCTTTAATAAAAATATATTGGTAATAAATTAATTATATTATTATAAAATTATTACTACATATTTATTATATAATTTTTATTTATAATTAACTTTTAATTTCTTTAAAATATTATATATTTTTTCTTATAAATTATTATTATTAATATATTTTTTCTAATAAATTAAATATTATTTATTTTTATTATTTTTTTTATACTTTAATATTATTTTAATTATAAATCTATTATTATTAATAAATATTACCTATTATTCCGTAAATTTCTTACCAAATCTTTTGTTATATAATTTTAAATTATTAACATTAAATATATTATATATTTTATAATGCGGTAATAATTTTAATTTATATATTATTTTGTAATACTTAATAATTTTTTTAATTTTAAAAAGTTTTAAATATTTATTTATAAATTTTTTATTAAATTATTTTTGGTTTATATTTTTTATAAAAATTAATATTAATTATTTTTTTATAAATATATATTTTTTTTTATTTTTATTATACCATTTTGCGTAAATTTTATTAAAAGTTCGAAATAAAATTATAATTATTTTTTTAATTTATTAAATTTTATTTATTACTTTTATTCTTTTAATTACGTTATATTTAAAATATAATATTATAAAATTTATAAAACTTTAAAAATTATATTTATTATATAAATAAACTAATATTTATTTATAAGTTAAATAAATTAATATATTATATATTTATTTTATTAAAATCAATTTTTTTACTTAATTATTTTATTTAAAATTATAAAAAATTTATAAATAATATTTTAAATTTTAGTTTTAACATTTTATTTATTTATTTATTTATAAATAAAATATTATATTTAACCGGTATTTTATTATAAAGTAGTGGTATAAAATCGACTAAAATTTATTTGTAAATAAAAACCTTTTATTTAATATAATGTTTTTAAATAAATTTATTTATAAAAATATATATTTAAAAAATACGTTAATTAATTTAAACGCTATAAACTTTTTTATTATTAAAATATATAAAATATATTTCGAAAATTTATTTATTATAATTAAAATATTATTATAATTTTTATTATTACATATTAATAAAATTGGTAACCCGATAATAAAATCTAATAATATTTTTTTATTTGGTCCGTCCGGCACCGGAAAAAATCTTAACTTTCCGTAAAATAAATATTTTTTTACTTTTATTTTTTAATAAATTACATATATATTAATATAATATTTAATATCTTTTTATAAACTATTTTAATAATAATATTTTAATAATTATTAAATTATTTTTACTACCTTTTAATATTTTAATATTAAAATATTATAATAATTTTGAAATATTTTATTATATAATATTAAAAATATATAAATTTTATTTTTAAATTTAAATAAATTATTTTTTAAAAACTATATTAACGTTAATAAATTCTAATTATTTTATTAATTTTTTTATTCGCTTAAAATTACAAAATTATTATTTTTTTATTTTTTACAAATTTTATTTAATAAAAACATATTTAAATTTTTATTACTTCTTAAAATTATTAATATAAAACCATATTTAAACATTTCTTTTACAATTATAATTTTAAAATTATTATTATTATAAAAATTTAAAACGTTTTAATTATTTTCAAACTTCGTTAAAAACCTTAATAACGCTTTTTGCTTTATTCTATATATACTTAATAATAAAATATATATTTTTATAATTACTTTTTACTCGATTACTATAAAATTATTTACTACTATATTAAATATTTCTTAACTATTTTTAAACTTTATTTAAAACTTTAACAATATACCTTTTTTAATTTTAATTTTTTTTATAATATTTACATAATTAAGTTTTTACAATATTTTATTTATTAAATTAAAAATATTTAATTTATAAATAATTTTAAAATTAAAATTAATTAATTTTTTTATTTATTATATTTATTTATTATTTAATTTTAATTTTTTTATAATATATTAAAGATTTAAATAATCCATAATAACTTTTATTATCTTTGGTAAATAAATTAAATAATATTATTATTTTTTAAAAATATTTATTATTATTAACATCTTTATATCCAAAATTATATAATATATTTTAATATTTTATAATTTTTTTGATAAAAACGCTATTAAATACCATATATTTCCGTATAATTATAAAAAAACTACGCCAATGGCTTATTATAAAGCATTAATCTTTAACTAAATCTATAATTTTATATTAAAATAAACTAAAATAAAGGCTTTTACAAATATTAACTTTAATTTTATAAAAACCTTTAACGCCTTGCCTTTTAAATTAAAATAAAATAGCGTTTTTTTTTTTAAAATATTTATTAATAAAATTATTATCTTTAAATAACTATAAATAAATCGTTTATAAAATTTTATAAAACCTAAAAATATTTATATATTATAAATATTATAAAATATTAACTATTTTAAGATTATTAAAACCTTATCTTTATTTATTTTTACTTTATTTATAATTATTATAAAATTTAAAAATATCATTTTATTAATATAAAATTTATATTTTTTTGGATTTATATAAAACTTTTATTCGTGTAACTTTTTAAAAACGTTATAAATATTTTAAATATATTATTTTTTATTTTTTAAATAAATTAAAATATTATTTAAATATATAATATATAATATATTAATTAAATTTATAAAAACTTTATTAATATAATTTTAAAATAAAATTAAAACGTTTAATAGTTTAAATAATATTATTAAATATTTAAAATATTTATATTTAATATAAAATATTATTTTCCATTCGTTTTTTACCTTAATATATAACTGGTAATACGCGTTTTTTAAATTTAATTTTATAAAATATTTTATTTTTAAAAGCCTATTTAAAATCTTATTAATTAAAAAAAAAACGATATAATCCTTTTTTATAATTTTATTTAAACTATAATAATTAACGCATAATTATAACTTTTTTCTTAGTTTCGAAACAAATAATACCGGGGCTTTTGCTAGGTTTTTAAAAAATTAAATCTATTTTTTTTACAAAACGCTATTAATATATTCCTTAAAAATTCTTAATTTTGTTTTTGTTAAAAAATAAATTAAATTAAATAAAAACTTTTTATTTTTTTCAAAATTAATAAAATGGTTTTAATCTTAATATTTTAAAAAAATAAATACTTTTTATATATTAAAAACATTTGTAAATTTTTTATATTTTTTAAAAATAAAGAATATTATTATTTTACTAAATATTTTTTGTAAATTAAAATATTATAAAATTATAATATTATTATTACTTTTTATTACCGTTATTATAAACATTATTATTTTTTTTATTTTTTATATAATTTTATATATTTCTTTTTTTTTTTATATTAAACTTATATTTTTAAATTTAATAAAATAATATTATATTCTATTAAATCTTTTTAAAATAACGCCAATTTTTATAATCTATAATATTTTTAATATAATTTTATAGTTAAAATCTTATTTTATTATATTAATAAAATTAATAACCTTTTATATAATTTCTTAATTATTTTTAACCTTTATAATAATATAAAATTACGTTAATATCTTTTTTTTTTCGAAAAATTTTTTTATTTTTTTTTTTAAAATAAAATCTTTTTATATTTTTAATAAAACGCAATTAACCTTAACTAAATTATAATTAAATTTTATATTTATAAAGATTTTAAAAAAGATTTATTTATTTTTTATTTATAACTTTACTGCTATTTTAAAATAAATTTAAAAAAGGGTTAAACCTTATTAAAAATTTTAAACATTTTTTATTTATATTAAAATATTATTCGAATTAATTATTAATATATTATTACTTAATTATAAATATTTATAAACAAAATATTTATATTTTTAACATTTATAATAAATAATTTTTAAATAATAAAATTTAATATAATTTTTTTTTTTATAATTAAAATAACCTATTAAATATCTTAAACCTTTAACGTTTAAAATAAAAATAAAAATAGATTTTTTACTTTAATTAATAATGTTTTATTTATTTTTAATAATATTATAATTATTACTTTTTTATTATATTATTTTAATACTAAATTTTTTAACTTTTTTTTTAATATTTTTTTATATTTTTTTACTAATTTTTATAAATAAGTTTAAATAATTTTATTTTATTTTTTAATTTATTATATATTACCGATATAAATTTTTTAATATACTTAACCTTTAATTTAAAAATTAATTTAATTAATAAGTTAAAAATTTTCGTTTTTTTTAAATATTATTCCAGATTTTTTATTTTAATCGTTTTATATTTTTTTAAAAAAGTTGAAAATAATTTATTAAATCTTTAATATAATTTTTATATTGTTATAAAAAAATTAAATATCTTTAAATCTTTATTTTTAATTATATTATGTAATTATTTTTTTATTTCTAGTTATAAAATCTTTTTAAAATCTTTATTATTATTAATAATATATTAAAATTATTATTTAATTACTTTACTTTTTAAATAAAATGTTGCGTATAAAGTTTTATTTTTATTTATGTGGTAATATTATAAAAAAAACTTAATTTTAAAGCTTTTTAAAAAAGTTACCAGTTTTATACCGTTATTATTTTTATTTTTTTTGTAAATAATATTAAATAATAATAATTTATTAAAAGTTAAGTTTTTATTACGACTATTTTTTTGTTATTTTTTTTTATAATAAAAATTTTCTGCGGTATAAAAAATAAATTGTTTTTTTTTTAAAGTTACGAGGTGTTTAATTTGACGTTTTTTTTAATTTTATCTTTTTAATTATTCGATATATTTATTTAGTTTTTTTTTTATTATAATTTTTAAATTGATAATATTTAACGATATTATTACGTTAATTATTATTAAAATGAAATTTGTATTTTTTGTGGGTACGTTACTATTATTTTTCAATTGATTTTATAGCGTATAATCTAAATTATTATTAATTATTTTTTGTTTAAAAAGTGTGGCATTTTATTTTTTAATAAAAACTATTGTAATAATTTAACGGTAATTTTATTTTTAATAAACGGTTTATATTAATAAATAAAAATGTTAAATTATTAAAAAAAATTTTTAATATATATTATATATAAAATAAATATTAAAAGTAATAGCAAAATTGTTATATAATAATTGTGTAATAATAAAAATTTATTAACGTTTAACTTTTTATCCTTTTATAAAAATGTAAAGCGCTTTTTTATATATTTATCTTATGTAAATCTATATTTAATTTATATTAGCTTCACTTATATCCTAACAGTATCCGAGGAGTATATAACCGATATCCGAGTATGCTGGCGTAACGAATGGCGAAAATGACGGGGGAAGTTTACTAAGACCTTCGAAGAATTCTAACAAAATAGTTAGTTCCAGATAAACCGGTATTGGTCATATGTAAGCTGTTAGGAGTAAACATACGTGTTCTATTGCATACTGGCCTGTTGCCGCAAGGAGGTATTTCTGCATTTTCTAAGACGGGGAATCCAATTGAAACTGCCTGCGCGATGCTTGACCCTTGTGTGAGTTCGCCTAATAAAGCGTCTAAAAATACCAGCTGTATAAGACCGTTTTAATCAACTTTGCGAGAACGGGTAATAGCTTACAGTCTCTAACGAGGCCTGACATTTGACTAGCCAACGACCCAATCGTGATAGAGTCCCAGTCTGGCTTTGAAATTGAATGAGAAGTGTCGGCGTCAGTGACCATCGCCTTTATTTCCGGAATATATTTAGTGATAGGCTCATTCCACATAGTGTCGCCTACTTCGGCGAGGAACGTTAAGATGGTGAATATCTTTGTAACACTTCCAAGTCTGTACACGGTATTACCATCTACCTTTTTGACTCCTGCTGAATTGAGGGTTTTTAAGTTAGTCGCAGTCCAGTGATGCGACCATAACGGTTCATCGTCATCGGCGGAAAACACTTCAACTGAATAGGAGAATTGATCTGAGTTAGTGTTGCTAGAATTGTCGATGTACTGTGCAAAAACCGAGTCGAGAGACCTTGCGGCCATCTGGATCCCCGGTTGGGCGAGAAGGTCGGTAGGTTTCGGATATCCTAAGCCATATAGAGGGCAATTCTCTTTGGCATAGACGCTGAGTATAGCAAATAATGCTATGACTCCAAGTGATCGCATTTCAAATACGTCTGCGCTAAGTAGAGGTTGGTGAAGATAGGAGTCAGTATATCAGTAGCGCGTCAATAATTCGCTAGACCAAATAATAGAAAAATAGGAGGATTAATCTTGAATCATAATTATATTAGATTCGAATAGTAGAAGGATTATCGTCCCTTTTACGCACACGGGAGCCGCAAGCAATCGCTTCACAGTACCCCCGCGTTGAATAGTGCTATCAGATGCAAACTGCGAACCGGGTAATTAACCGCCAAGCGAATGGTAGGGTCTTGCTGGTGTCTCATTGCGTATAGAATCTGACATTGATAGGAACTTGATCACATCCCCCCCGTGGTGCTAATAGGGGTAGTCAAGTTTTATTCATATATCTAAGGTACGAATTGGAGTCTTGTCCAATTAGAGACGCCTTTAGAAGAGCATCAGAAATGGGTTTAGGGTCGATGGAAGGATCTAGATCCATAGATCTCTATATTCTGAAGTTCTCAGGTATCCCGGTATTGTGGTACCTAATATATCTGTTGATGGTATGGTAGACATCTGGGCCGTGTATCCATATAAGGAACTCGAGAAGCGAGCCAGGATGTATATTAAAGGTCTAGATTCATTAACATAAACCCTTGTCGTGGAACATGGGTTGAGGTACGGAGGTGTAAAGGGAACACATTAAAAAAACCTAAAATTTGTTGATACACTTACCCTTATCTGATTTTTATTGTTGTATATGCAATTATAAAATATAATAATATTAAACAAAGTTAAATAAGCAGTAAAAGGAAGTTAAGTAAACAGTATATAAAGCTATTATATACTTTTAAATATTTAACCTTTTATATAAATTTATTAATATATATTTATATTTTATAATAAGTTTTAACCATTTATATTATTTTAAAATACGCGTTTTTTTATTGCTTAAATGTTATACCGCCCGTTTAATAATATTTTTATTTTTATTTTTAAATTACATTTTTAATATAACTTTATATTACACTAATTAAATTTAATCAATTTAACAATAATATAAAACTTATATATTTTTATTAAATGTAAAATTTAATTGTTTTTATTTAATTACATTTAATCATTTTAAAGCAAAAAAGTTAAAAACAAAGTTTTTTTAAATAATCTTTAATACATAAAATATATATATATAAAGCTAACTGGTTAACCAATTAAAAAGCTATATTATATAAATATAATACTTTATTCAATATTACTTAGCCATAACTTTACGAATTATACCCTTAAGAGTTTACGTATAAATTTTAGCATTTTTTTAATGTGTTCCCTTTACACCTCCGTATTAAGGGCTTATCTGAGCTGTCTGATTAACTTGGGATTACGTGATAAATGGGGACGGACCGGGATCCCCATGACGTATTATTCCAATAATTTGGGGTTTGGAGGAGATGCTGATTAATTGTAAAGAGTAAATTGTAACTAACGAAACTCATGGACGACGACGACGATAATAGTAGGAATACGGCGTCTGAAGGTCGCAAGCGCCCACGATCACGAAACGACGATGCGCCCTCCTCAGCTTGTGATCAATGTCGATATCGTAAGATCAAGTGCGATAGGCTTCAACCAGAGTGTTCTAGTTGTCGTAAAACCGGCATCGCTTGTACCTCATCCGGCACCGTTAAGCGTGTAAATCAAACCAAGCAGCTGCAAGTCTTCTCGCCCCAAGCTTTACTATTATTTATCACAAATTAACAGAGAATATTCTTCTTGTAGCCGAGATGATTTCACTACCGTTCTAGAGCGTCTCGACGGAGTCGATCAGACTTTAAGCGCCCTCACTAAAATCACCGAACAACTTGCCGCTCGAACATTCACATCCAACTCGAACCCCTCTCCTCCTACTTCATCTTTACCTCAACCAACACAGACCTCGGATAACGATGAAGGTAGTGCCATTTTACCAAGCGCCCAGAGGGATCGACCTGGACGGGTGGATGGATGTCGGCATGAAACCATAAGGTTAGGTCAAGGGGGCGAACGGATTTATAGCTATCCTGCGGCTATTCCTCTACTTGTATCGTTATCGAAGCAGCTAGCCCAAGTTCTCGCCGAGCGCGGGGGTCAGCAAGACGGCGGTGTAGACGCGATTGTCAAGGACCCAGCGTTGCGAATTGCTCTTCGACGACAACTCCAAAACTTTCCCCTCCCCCAGTGTCAGCAACCCGTCGTGGCGAGCGACCACAAGCCTATCACGACTCCACCGCGATTTTTAGTTGACTTGTTTGTTAATAACTTCTTGCGCAATATCAACATCCGCTTTCCAATATTCGAAGAGACACTACTCTATCGTGCTATCGATACGTATTATTCGGGCGAGTCGTCAGGCGATAGTAGCGCTTGGACATCCATATTCAACAATATCGTTTTAATTGGTTTGGGCTTCGAGGTGCAGGTAGCGGAAGCTACCCAGTCTAATATAAGGAATATGAACAATGATCTACTTCCTTCTTTCTTACAGAACTGCGACCGTGCTCTAGCTGATCTCGACTCTTTCACTTGTCCCTCTATAATTAATGTTCAAGCGCTCATAATGTTGGTATGTTACAACAACTCTCCCGTATTTCTCTATTCGTACTTGAAGACGGACTTCTAACGTATTGCCTCGGCGTATCCTGTTAGGCCCTCACATCTAAGCAGTTCTATGGTAATATAATGTTTGAACGTATATGCCAGACGGCCTGCCAGGTCGGCCTTACTCTCGGTCTCCACCGATCCAGAACCAGTGAAGACGACGCCAGCCACAGACAAACAGAGTGGGAACGACTATTCAGAGTTCTCTATGCTCTAGACAAACTGCGTGCTTTCATGTCTGGTCAGACCTGCGATATTCATCTATTCGATTCGGACTTAACTTTGAGTTCCATCAACGACAATGAGCTACCAAGTCGGCGACTCAACAACGCTTTCGACTACATGATGGAAATCTGGGAAGAAGTATACCTCTCCCTTTATTCCTCGAGAGCGAATACCGCCGGAGAGGCATATCGTGTTCGACAGGCGCGTCGCATGACTCAGCTTGTAGATGAATGGAACCAGCAAAACCACGAATTAATAACGGCCATATTCCCGGAAAATACAGCAGAACTAGCTAACATACAACTTGAACTGAAGTATTGTTATCATGTAACTCAGGTCCTTTGCCTTCGCCATGATCGCCAGGATGAGCTTGCTCAGCATCAAATGCGCGATCATGCTCGCATTTGTCTTAGACTTGTTTCCGAGGTTGGTTCCCCGTCACTCACTACGACAAGCTTAGCTCTACTAGACCGAATGCTCGGCAACTATCCCGTAGTAGCATTCATAGAGCTAGTCGCATTTTACTTCAACACCTTGGCCAAAGGTGAAGCCCCGGAACCAGAACTCGAGGCTGATTTAGAAATCTTATGGGCTGTTTGTCGGTATCTCCAGGCTTTGCACAATCCCAGCTTTCAGGCGACATATTACCCTCGTCTACGAGATGGCTTGGCATGGGCTCTAGAAAATATCGAAATTATGAAAACCAAGCCAGGAGGTCAATCACAGGGACCTCTAGACTATATCGATATTAGTCCCCTCGATCTACGCTGCCCACATTCCTTTTTTATACCAGACACTACCTCAAGTCCGGTAGGAGATCCAATTTCAACCAGTTCCCCAGCCAATAGAACAGGAGAGAACCTAAATACACCCTTAATACAACATCCCGAAGATGGTGGAATGGATCTGGGGGAGTCTGCAATAGATCTCACAAGCTTCGACTTTTGTACAACTGCACCTCCGTCAATCTCTTTAGATGGATCCGGCTTACAATCTTATTCCGCACCCACTCACTCGGACTATAACCTAACATCAGATCTATTTCAGTTATTTACGACAGAAAAATAAGTTGGGAGTGGTTCATTTAAGTACTCCTTTGCTACACCAATGTTGCTTATGCATTTCGACTAGTTTACCCGGCTCGACTGTACGTATAACGCCCATCGAATCACATGCTTGGCTAATTATTTTTTAAATCTACATTGGCAAATACTAAGAGAGCTGGAAAGTCAGTTGTGGACTATGACTGAATTCATCATCCGGCGCAAAATTACGGGCTTAAAACTGATATAGATATAATAGTACATTTGGCATCCTCTTTTGGTCCGCTTGACATGGTAATCGACAACTCCGAGTCATATATATGGTCTTAAATAACATGTGTCGAATTATATACATGAGATACTCGTTTTATTTTCGCGCCATTTGGATTGTCTTATGCGAATAGCCAATATCCTTATTATACGTCAATCCGAAAGAGGCAAAGGTTTATTTTACTCACAATAATACTCAGTCACAAGTTAGCCCATAGGCAAGTAGTTTATTAACATTAGAGAACTTACGGATGGAACCGTGTGTACCGGGTCTCTTGATTTCAGTTATAGAAAAGGGGAGAAAAGCGAAATCACATTGATAACAACTAAGGCTATTTTCACGATGGAAGTAAATCTTGGCATTTTCCCCTTTTGTTTTGGATTAAACTATCAACTGATAATACTCGATGCAATCTAAAATGCTGACGATGAAGATACGAATTCCAACATATACCTACCTCCCCGTTAAAGTTCTATAAATACACCAAAATTCGGGTTAACAATAGCATCGACGTTTGGCCCGTACGGTGTTCGACCAGATGGTAACATGCTTGGCGTCCACCCTTTTTCAAGATATCCAGCCCCAAATAAAAACGGGCTGAGGCAACGCAACGTGCTGAACCAGGGTACAATCTCATACCCCTTGTCAGTACGTATGCCGGCATATCCGAACCTCGCGTTGCATAGCGAGGTCGCAGTAGAGTAAATTACAAGACCAAACCGTCGTGAGAAGATGAGGTGCCCTTGGTATCACATAATACGAATTACCGGCCAATTGCTTGGCCTTTTAATCTCTATAACCTCCGTAATCCACAAATCGACGCTCTCTCTTGCGTGAGCATTATCTACCTTGGTACGTATCCAATTGGTCAGAGACTCGAGCTCCCGGTGTCCACAATGGGCTATCCTGAAGCCAACACCAATCCAGGGGCCGACATCTCTGCTCCCGTCATCCCAAGAGAACCGGACTTAGAACGAAACTTAGAAAAGGTCGAGGACGTAGAAATAGTGACGGAGATTGGGGAGCAAAATGGAGTGGAAAATACTGAACCAACACCGAAAAAGTCGCTTTCCTTTAAACTAGCCTTCGTAGGGCTTGCGGCAATCCTTTTTGTCTTTCAGCTGGATGCGACTTGTCTAGGCATTGCCCTTCCGGTGAGCCATGACACCATTATTCCTGACATGTATGCCGCTTGGGTTGAATACCTACATATTAATACCCATCGTTAGACCGTAGCTGGTGAGTTAAAGGGTTCGAGTTTGCAATCA
Source organism: Daldinia loculata (assembly GCF_022478755.1). NCBI lineage: Eukaryota > Fungi > Ascomycota > Sordariomycetes > Xylariales > Hypoxylaceae > Daldinia > Daldinia loculata. The sequence goes on along the minus strand of NW_026054868.1, from coordinate 371,861 downwards.
TTCTGGGCGAACCTGGCCTACACCCTATGTGGTCTGGTCATGCAACCAGTCTGGGCCGGTATTTCAGACGCGTTCGGTCGAAAGCCGCCTCTCTACGTGTGCATGGTATTATTCCTTATCGGTTCCATCATTTTCGCCCTTGCGCAAAATATGAACACCGTCGTTGCCGCACGGGTCCTCCAGGGCTTCGGCGGCGGGGGAATTGACGTTCTGACCCAGGTGATTCTCGCTGATATGACGAAGCTGGAGGAACGCTCGAAATATCTCGGCTTGATGGCTGTTCCTTCGGCCGTTGGCAATATCATGGGACCTAGCGTTGGTGGCCTTTTTACTACGTATGCTACGTGGAGGTGGATTGGATGGATCAACCTGCCGTTCCTAGGAATAGGGACGCCTTTGCTGTTCTTGTTCCTTAAACTTCGGCCCGTCCCGCTCGATGCAACGCTTGCCAAGAACTTGAGGCGCATTGACTGGATCGGTATGGCTCTAGTCATTATCGGAATCACGATTTTCGTTATACCAGTCAGTTGGGCGGGCTCCTTATTTCCATGGGCTTCCTGGCAGACTCTCCTTCCAATGCTCTTGGGGGCTGCGGTGCTCGTCGTCTTTGCCTTCTACGAGGCGACGCCTGCGGCACCCATTGTTCCTCATCGACTCTTCCACTCAAAGACCGGAAATATGGCGCTGCTAGGGGGCTTCATCCATGGAATGGTTCTAGTCTCTTTATTACAGTACTTGCCCTTGCTCTACCAATCCGTAGAGCTTGAAACCGCAATCTCAGCGGCAGTCTCGCTGTTGCCTACATCTATCATCAGCGTGGTGTTCGCAGCCGTCGCAATGATGATGGTCCCGTTATTCGGAGGATATGCATGGCTTCTACGACTTTCATGGGTCATTCTTACGCTAGGAACTGGCTTGCTAGCCCTCTTCGATATTGGAACCTCATCATCCATGCGTTACGGGCTTCCTATTCTTTGGGGGCAAGGTGTTGCGTTACTACGTCTCAATATTCTTCCTATGCAAGCGAGCGTGAAGAAGATTGACGACACAGGCGTAGCTATTGGGTCATTTCTCTCTATTCGCATGTTTGGAGGTCTTATTGGTCTCACCATCTCCTCGACAATATTCAGCAATGTTTTCTCAACGTCCATCTCTACCAGCGCAGTCCAGTTAACGGGAGCTTTAGCGCCTTTGAAAGACGCCTCAAATGCGGTAAACTTGATTGAAAACTTGAGATCACTAGATGTTTCCCTTACAACGCTAAATCAGGTCTTGGGAGTCTATCTGAACTGCTTTCAGACGATATTTTATACGATGACCGGCCTGAGTGCATTGGGCTTGATAACTTCGATGTTCCTAGATGAGATTGATCTGAAGGGACGGGATCTTGGGAATCAGCGTTTTGAGGAATAGGAATAGACAAAGACGGGGAAAGGGACTCACTCCCCTCGTATCAATAATATTTAATCCTAATACAATAATAGATATATCTCAACAACGTGTAACTTTATTCATATTGTGCTAAAGATGAGGCTAATTGTACCGCATTAGGTATCGCACATCGTATCATCGATCCTATCATCTTCGTAGGTATCCTCACCGTCAAAATTGACAATGTTAATTCATTCTTGGATGTTCCTAATTCTTATCATTCATGGGTTATCACAGTGATAGATCATAGAGTAGCTTACAGGCTGCAGGAACCATCACATATTCATGGATCTCAGCCGCCACGAAGGATGATCTACTTCTCACAGAGATTCGTGCCGAGGATAAAAGTGGGCTTGCATCGTACGACACGGTTCATATAGTGAGCCCAGCATATGTATTTATTGAAATTTGAGGCTTCACGTCAACTTCGTAACCAGAGTGCATGAACCCAAACTCTACAACAGACGGGGTTTGAATCTGACGGTCCGGGAGACAAGATCCATGCATGCCGCGCCAAGTTCCAAGAGTCAAGAAGCACTGATTACCTGTAGGTACCTATTCCTATTCCTATTCCTATTCCTATCCCTATCCCTATCCGTAACGATGTTGCTGCCCGAGGTATTCCATCATAAATCCCGTGTACCTAAAATACCTAATTAAGGTAATAAAAATACTCCATACGCCATGTACTTGAACGCTATGCTATTCCAAACTCATCCTCTAAACTTTCAGCATTATATATGCATACCTAGGTAGTATATACTTCCTAATCCAAAGTTGTTTGGTGACTTGTATTACCCCCTGCTACTTAGGTGACGATTTTGCTGTGCCAGATGATGTCGGAGATGTCGATTGAGGCTTCTGGCAGTAGACCGTCATCCTACTACTCGTTAATAACTGTTCACATCATCATTATAACTCAACTTACAGAGTAGAAAACGAGTGAATACGCGTGTTATCAATGTCCTTCCGCGCTTCAGCTAATAGCTTGTCTACCGCGTGGTTAGACCACCCCAACCCTTGCGTAAACACACCGCGGGAGTAGATGTCGATGACCTCCAGCGTATTAATCCTCTGCCGTGCGCCGATCCTTTGATACTGCCTCCCGGGAGCCCAAGTATTAGTAGGCACGGCGTATTTCAGTTCGACGATATTTTCAAACCCCGCTTCTTTCAGCAGGGCTTTGTACTCGAGGATGTAGAATAATGACCTTCCTAGCTTTTCGAGACCTATTATAGGAGTTAGTCCTATTACCAATAAGGAAATGATTCTGGGACGACCTTCCTTCAGTCAAAAACACGTTCCACTTTTGGAAAGCTGTGCCTTCAACAGATTTGTCCGAGGACTGAACATGGAGAAGCCACTCTTGAAACTCGACCCAGCCACCGGGTGCGAGATTGTCGTAGATGGATTTAAACAGCCGGCGTTTATTAGCGGGCTCACCCAGGCTTCGCACGTGAATGAGATCAAACGGGCTGCCAAATTTCCATTCCTCATCAGCGTCTGCTATGAGGAAATGACAGTTATGTGGAATAAAGGGCGGATCTGGCACGGGATTCAGGTCTGTTCCAAGTACGTAACAGTCAGGATTCCTCTTTGCTACACTTATATTAGCATTTGTGTAGATGTAGAACGGGAAGTAGAACATGCCGAACTCGACTGCCCATATTCCTGTCCCGGTACCGACATCAAGCACTCTCCTGGGATTCGTCACCGGGCAGATATGCAAGGCCCCATCATGTACGTCAACGCTGATTTCATGTTGAAGGTCTGTCATTTTGGGTCACCAGTTAGTTTCATGTCAATTCAGCGGTATCATAGAATCTTACTATTCCTCTCTTGCTCTTGCTAAACATTTGTCCATTTTTAGCACAAGATCACTGTTCAAGACGGCATCTACTTAGTCGTGCATACCTTATCATGGGGCAAGAAGTAATCTTTACATTGGATATTAGCACTAGAGCTCACTTGAACATAGAGAATCACGGTGGAGACGTACTCCTGTTAAATGTGCGGCCAAATTTATAGACTATTGATCGGAAGAGCCTCGAAGAACTTGAACCGGTTGCTGCCTTGGCGAAACTTCTGGAAGAGCAAGTAATTCTACTGTTAGTTTCATGGGCACCTAAGGTTACGAGGATATACAAAGTGAATATGATCGGATTGCCTACTTCTTAGTAGTCTGGCGGTAGTCATAGTTCTCGACGGGGTCATCTCCCCCGTCACCGCCGACGCTAGGACCAGCTCCGAAGTCGAAGTTAGATGGTACATATTGGAAAGGATCGGCAGTTTCGATTGGAAGTGAGGACGACGACGACGATGAGCCATTCGTTGTCGCCGTTGACTTTAACGTCGAGGTTGAAGCCTTCGTTGATGGGCTAGTAGGAGGGTAGATAGGAGGGAGATCCCAAGCAAGAGTATTAGTGTAGTCTCGAGGACGAGGATCATGTGGGACGGGGGCGGTGGATGGGGGAGTTGGGGGTCTCCTAGTCAATAACCCATTTCGTCCACGGCCTTTTGGCGAATCTGTAAGATCAGTAGTTTCCATTTGAACGGTTCACGTTTTCGTTTTCGGGTCCGTGATGTATTTGTTAGTGAGTTGGGGGCCAAAGCACAAATGTTCGGCTTCGGGCCGCTCCCGTATTTATCAACACAAAACTCAGCGCAAGTTTTATTGGGGCTGAGAATAGCTCATGACAATTCAAATGAGGATAGACGATGGCCTACATTGACCTTATTAGTACTCACAGCGAATACTGGGCTTCATTCGTAAGGAGGGAAAAGGAGACGTGATGAGAAACTTGGAATTTCATAATCATGTTTAGTTATTTTTTATTACTGGTGTGAGTTATTCTATTTTGTTTTGTTTTTCTTTCTTTCTTTTCGTCCTTCCTTTTTTTTTTTTTCTCTCTCTCTCATTCGACTGGTGTAAATTTTCCTACAGGTCAGTCCTACTTGTTGTATTCTTTACGTAGTGGGTTCAAGTGATATTTGAATGTCCCTGGTACGTGGAGTGTCGGTCGGTCGGATCAACTTGGCGACACGAACTAGTTATCCCTCGCAGCCCTCATTTATAAAATTTCAATACTCCTTACTGCTTACCAACTAACGTGCAGATCTGGTAGGATTTGACCTAGCAATGTTGTACTAAACCCAAGTACCGACAAACTGGGGAAAGGCACTTTATTATTGCTCCACCCGCTGTCATGAGAATGGTTACGTGGGGGTAAGGTAGCATTATTGGCCAACAAGAAAGCCAGTGTCACAGCACAACGTCACTCTGTTGTTTTATTTTGTCTTGGGTTGTTGTTGCGTAGGTACGGATTAGTGCTTGCTAGGTAAATTCTAACGATGAAGCTATTCCGTAAATAATCAAGCAAAGCATAAGACATTTCCCAAACGGGCCTTACGTCTGAGCTGTCAGAGAAGAAGAAGAAAAGGACAATCTGGATTACTGGCCAACTTGCGTTCAGCTCCGCAAACTCCGTAACTCTTGACAAACCCTCCGGGACAAGGGTCCACACCTATCACATCGGAAGCTGACGAATCACTTTCAATGGTCTGTGTTGCCGTCTCCTTACTTTGAGACTACCTATTTGAACTGATATGTAGTCTGAACTCACGATAAAGATTGGCAAGATGACTTGCGGTGAATAATATCTTGTGACCATGGCCTGAGGTAGTATTATAGGTGCTACGCTATCGAACGAGGTGCGACTGAAGCATTAATTTCACTCGGGAACCTTCTGCTGCGAGTCTATGATATAATGCAATATAGAACAGGTGTATACTCTATAAAGATAGATCTTCTTTTATTTAATCCAATAAGACTTGCTGCAACTTTCGTAGTCTATTCTGTGCCTCCCTCTTACTTCATCTGGTCAGATAATAATAATAAAACCTACCGAGATGTAATCCGCCGAGGATATTCTCACTCAGCAAGCTCGGCCTTTCGAGGGTATACATACTATATCAGTCGTAAGATCTTCATCCAATGCTAACAGTTCTATAGAAGTATCGAAGGAGCATGCGTGTCATTACGCACGCACGGATACCAAGAAAGAAACTTAGCCAAACAAGGCGATACTATGTTAATAGTAGCCTATCAAGAAGTAGTCAGGAACGAAACCATTTATACATATCGACAGCAGTGCCTTAGAGGCTCCGCATGTTTGCATTGATCCTCTGGGGAAACCGGAGACGAGATGCTCTAGACTAAACTAAGGTCCCAGCAGACCGGTACATGCGCCTTCAACTTGCGCCATGCCGTTGTTTACCTAGATATTGCACCAACCGCCCTTGCAGCCTAACAGGATAGTGTTACCCACCGAGATAATAAACCAAATTCGTACAAAAGCAACACATCGCGAAACAATACAGCTGTGGAGTGTACTGTGGTTCTTTCTAGCCATTCCGCTACAAAACGATTATAGCACGCAACGGTATAGGCTGAGATGTTAGCGTCTTGATTTGCATTAGCATCAGGACAACACAGCATGAACGAGGGATGGCTTCGGGATGTAACCTAGTCTAGTCTGCGTAGAGACAGAAAAGAATAGCGGTTTACCAGCTCGGCGGATGGCCCGAGAGACAGTTCGCCCCAGCGGTATGACCAATTTCGGTGTCTTGTACAGGCTGATAGGTATAGTGTTGGCTCACCATCACCGAGCCATGCTTTATCCAGACTGCAGTAAGAAATATCGACCGAATTACCGCTTATTCACTGGTAGTGTAGACTGTAATAAGAACGTCCAAGTCGCCTGTGAATTTGGTCAAGTTAGTATTGCACATTAACCACGTTGTGTCTCGTTATAATTCTCCTAGTTTACTAATAGCTTTCTTATCGCCATGAATCAAACTAACGGCTTCTCTAAGTCATGCTCCTCCACCACTACCTCCAACTTTACAGAGGTCAAGGACATAGCAACTCCAGCACCAGTTCCGATTGCCATCTGTGGGCTTGGCTTGAGGCTTTCTGGCGGCATTCGAAACGCCGATGACTTCTGGGATCTCCTTGTTAACGGTCGTGACGCGCGGACACCCGTCCCAAGAAGCCGGTACAATGCTCGGGCGTTTGACGGCTCTCTAGGTGGCAAAGAGCGTATTGAGACCAAGTTCGGGTACTACCTAGAGGATGACTTGTCTCAGTTCGACCCTTCGCTTTTCTCCATGACCCAATTGGAGTTGGAGAGATGTGATCCTCAGCAGAGATTGCTGTTGCAGGTTGCTCGTGAGTGTCTCGAAGATGCAGGTGAAGTTAATTACCGTGGCAAGCCAATTGGTTGCTACGTAGGCACATTCGGCGACGAATGGCTACACAAACAGAGCAAAGATAGCCAGCAGATTGGTAGCCATATTGTTACTGGAGCTGGAGATTGGATGCTTGCTAATCGGATATCTTATGAGTATAACCTTTGCGGCCCGAGGTGAGCCATCTACATCATCAACACCTAACAACCCCCGAAAATCAGCTGACAGTACAAATTTGTACGACCGTAGCATGGTGATTAGGACAGCTTGTTCGGCATCTCTGATAGCTTTGAACGAGGCTTGCAGGGCGGTCCAATTTGGTGATGCTTCTGCTGCAATAGTTGCGGGATCGAATCTGATTCTCGGGCCCTCCCTCAGTGTTCTTATGACCTCAGAAGGCGTCCTGTCTCCAGATGGATCATGCAAAAGCTTTGATGCTGCCGCAAACGGCTACGCCCGAGCCGAAGGAATTACTGCCATCTACGTCAAGCGCCTTACGGATGCTATCCGCGACGGAAACCCTATCAGAGCAGTCATTCGAGGTACTGGAGCTAATAGCGACGGTAAAAGCCAAGGGATGCTTGTCCCGCGTAGAGAGGCCCTCGAATTACTTATGAGGAAAGTTTATGCCGATTCGGGGTTAAATCCAGCCGAAACAGCCTTCGTCGAGGTACGTACGCCGTATTTTCCATTCCTTTCCTAGTCGTTATCAACTTACTAGTAAGTTGAAGCTAAAGTATACAATTTATTTAGTGTCATGGTACTGGAACCTCAGTCGGCGATCCAAGTATGTAACACCAAGAATTCATCCCCCCTTTTTGGCTTGCCTTGGGGGTTGGTATTTTATATCGAGCTTAATAGGGAGCTATTGCTCCCGAGACATACATAACCCTTCCAAGTTCCTTAATAAAATAGGCGTTTGCTGACTATCGTGGCTCTAGTCGAAACTTCTGCTGTTGGCGAGATTTTTGGTGACAGCGGAGTATACATCGGCTCCGTGAAGCCCAATATAGGCCATTGCGAGGGGTCCGCCGGCCTCGCAAGTTTAATCAAAGCGGTATTAGCTTTACAGCATAAAACAATACCTCCCAATATCAAATTCAACACCCCCAATGCTAAGAGTAAGCCCTTATTAGTACCGAACTGAGAATTATATAAGCTGATCATTTAACTTGTAGTCCCATTCACAGAAAAAAGGCTCCAGGTGCCGACGACACCGACACCTTTCCCAGCTAATAAAGCTGAGAGGATCAGCGTGAATTCGTTTGGAATTGGCGGTTCAAACGCACATGTGAATAACCCCCTCACCTTACCCCTATTTATTACCTAGTCCTACTAGCTGACAGTATCGAAGATCATCGTTGACTCGTTCCCTAATTCGGAAGAAACAAGTCCTATAGAGAGGGCGAAGCGACCCGAGCTTCTTATCATCTCAGCTAACACCCAAAACTCACTGAAACAACAAGTAGAACAATACGAAAAGTATGTTTCTCTACGTACCTCTAATGTATACAATATAGCATATACGTTAGCCCTCCGTCGAGAACGGTTACCGCACAGGGCTTTTATGATCAAATCCGATGAGCAGATTGTAGATATCTCCGGATTAGCGAGGATACCAGGGAAGTCATCCCGCCGCAAAGTCACAATGATTTTCACCGGCCAAGGTAGTCAATGGGCCGAGATGGGAAAGGGGTTATTCTTGACCAATCGAGAATTTCGCGAGGACATTAATCTCATGGACGATATCTTGAGACGTGCCGTTCAGCCTCCGAATTGGACAATCGAATGTGAGTCTAATCATCGATATTCAAGAACTGTTTCAGCATGGGCGCTGATATGTACTCCTTTTCTTGCGCCGCAGCCGAGATGCTCAAGCCTGGCGAAAGCAGCCAGATCAACAAAGCTGAACTGTCACAGCCTCTGTGTACAGCACTGCAGATTGCGATCTATCGCCAATTCGAACGCTTCGGTGTTGTACCTTCGGCAGTCGTAGGACATTCCAGCGGCGAGATTGCTGCGGCATACGTTGCCAGATACATATCGCTCGAGTTCGCCATCAAAGCGGCATATTACCGCGGCCTCGTCTCCTCTACGAGCACGTCTAAGAATGGTTCAATGGCCGCCATCGGACTCGGGGCTAGGGAGCTAGCACCTTTCTTGCCGGAGGGCGTCGTGATTGCGTGCGAGAACAGTCCTAAGAGCTCGACCATATCGGGAGATCGCGAGTTACTGGAACGAGCTGTGTCCAACATAAAAGAAGCCAAGCCCGATACTTTCGCACGCCTGTTAAAAGTTGATATGGCGTATCATTCGCGTGAGTACTAATTAATCCTCCCTGTACTTGTATATCCTGGCTGATGGCGAGTCTCGCATAGATCACATGGATCCATTGGCAAAGCAGTATCTCCAGCTGTTACAGCAGGAAAAGCCTCTAGTCGATGGCAACCAAGCGCCTCTATCCAAAATCGCATTCATGTCGAGCGTCACCACCAAGGTAATAGACAAAGCGGCTGAATTAGGTCCGCGGTACTGGGTTGCAAACCTCGTCTCGCCTGTGCGTTTCAGTACAGCGGTGAAGAACCTCTTACAACTACGAGGTGACTCCGATATTCTATTAGAGATTGGCCCTCACGGGGCATTGGCTGGCCCCCTACGTCAAATCTGCACCGAAGGTTCGTGGCAGTGTAATTACGTTGCCTCCCAAAAGCGTGGTAGCGATAGCGCAGTATCTTTGCTTTCCGCTTTGGGTAGGCTCTTCCAGGAGAACGTTAGTATCGACTTCAGCGCCCTTTTCCCGGGTGGCCGGGTCGTTCCGGGGTTGCCTTCCTACGCATGGGACCACAGCGGCCAGACATTCTGGAATGAGAGCCGGTTGGCCACTGCTTGGCGGCAGAGGAAGTATCCTCATCACTGTATTCTTGGTGTTAAGACAACCGAGTCTACAGATTCTGAGCCGATATGGAGAAATGTCCTCCATCTTGACGATGCGTCCTGGTTAGCCGACCATAAGGTCGGACAGAACGTCGTATTTCCCTTTGCTGGGTACTCTGCTATGGCCGGTGAAGCAATCCGCCAGGTAGCCGGAGCCGATGCTGGGTCGGGCTACCATCTTCGCCACGTGGTCGCCCACACGGGTCTTGTCCTAACCGATTCGAAGCCAGTAGAGATTATTACCTCACTACGTCGGAAGCGCCTCACAGATTCCGACGAATCCCAGTGGTACGAATTCAACATTTCATCTTATAGCGGTTCTGCGTGGATCAAGCACTCTACAGGAGAGGTTAGATACATCGAAGGGCCTGGCGAAGGGGCTTCCTGGACCCCAGAGGAGCTGCCTCGTAGATTACCGAGCTCATCATTCTACGCAGCTATGCAGCGTATCGGGATCAGCTACGGTCCTGAGTTCCAAGCTCTTACGGATATCTCTACCTCTACCATTGAGCATGCCGCCCAGGCCAAGATAGTTGACAAGCATAACCATGTGTCCGCGCCATTCTCCCTCCATCCGGTAGTAATCGATGGGTGCTTACAGTCGCTCCTGGTTGCCATGAGGAAGGGACTTTGTCGCAACTTCGACGGCCTATTTGTACCTGTTTCTATCGATGAGCTTGTCGTATATCGGGGAGCATCGGAGATCCACGTCCGTGCCTGGACGGAGAAAGGAGATCTTAGGCTTGGCCAGGCCGAGTGCGTCGCAGACGGGAGGTTAGCGCTGCGGATGCGCGGTCTCAAACTGGCACCCCTCGAGGATGACAACCCGGCTATAAATTCCATCGACCAACACGCCGCAGCTCGTATCTACTGGCTTCCAGACTTTGACTTCGCGGATCACAAGGCATTATTCTCAGCACCCAAGCCCGACCGCGATCAGCTTGTCCTACAGCAGGAGCTCTCGTTTCTTTGTATGATCCAGGAGGTAAAGGCGGTGGAAGGCCTCGATCCGTGCCAACCTCACTTCGCCAAGCTACGCGACTGGATGAAGAAAGGGATCGAAGATGCAGCCACTGGGAAAGAAGAGTTTCCTCTAGTCGAGAATGCAGCACGTCTATTAAAGCTAAGCCTTGAAGAGCAGCAAAATACGATCAAATCTCACCTTAGCATCCTAGAGAAAGGGGATCACCGCGCCCTTTCCCTCGGGACTAAGCGCGTGTGTGACTACGCAGCGGAGATTTTTACGGGATCGCGGGAAACTCTCGACGTACTCATAGAAGGAAACCTCCTATCCGAGATCTACAACCGTGCTAGCTTTGGATATGGTAACTTTGTGCGCCTACTTGGAAACACGCGGCCGAATTTGCGGATCCTAGAAGTCGGCGCCGGTACAGGCGGAACTACAGAACTTATCCTACGCGATCTCGTCGACGAAGGCGGGTTCCCCTCTTATTCGGTATACACGTTCACCGACGTCTCGTCCGGTTTTTTGGTGAAGGCGCGGGAACGCTTCTCGTACGCACCTAACATGGAGTATAAAGTATTTGACATCAGCAAGTCGCCGTTCGAGCAGGGGTTCGAGGGCGGAGAAAAGGGGTCATACGACTTAATCCTGGCTGCAAATGTTGTTCATGCAACTCCAGTTATTAAGGAGTCACTTAAGAACATAAAGTCTCTACTGAAACCTGACGGGATGCTGGTTCTAACAGAGCTTTTGCCCACATTGCGCACGGCAAATTACGCGTTCGGCCATTTCGCGGGCTGGTGGCTAGGCGAAGCTGATGGCAGACCTACGACTCCTTTAGTGCCTATTGATCGATGGGATGACGAACTGAAGGCCGCAGGATTTACGGGCGTAGACTCGGTCGTGTTTGACGATGAAGATCCCTATAGCCAAATCCTCACAATCGTATCGCGGCCGCAGACCAAAAGCGTGCCACCCGTTAAGAAGGTTACACTGCTATGCGATGACAAGGAATCGGACGTAGCGCGTACTCTTAAGACATCTATAAAGAATTTAGGATGGGAGGTCACGCCGCGCCGACTGGGCTCGAAACCTCTACCAGATGAAGACATCATATCGTGCCTGAACCTTGAGAGCGACTGGTTCGTCAACCTAACTCCAGAAACATTCGCCAAGTTCCAGACATATGCAAAAGCTCTAGAGCACCGGAAGATCCTTTGGCTCACGCCTCCAGTCCAGATTCGATGCAAAGACCCCCGGCCGGCAACATTCCTCGGCATGGCCCGTACTTTACGAGCTGAGCGAGTGCCAGGACTCTGCACTCTTGAAATAGAGCCTAGCGAGCCGCGCTTTGCAGACATAGTTCTAGATGTATTCAATAAGGTCCGCACCCAAGAGGATGTTGGTACGCTGGCTCCCGACCGCGAATTCGTTGTCGAGAACTCCCAGATCTGCATCCCTAGATATCGTCCTTTCTCCTTACTTAATAAGCTAAAAGAGAAACAAGAAAGCCGTGGTCGTGAAGAGGGGTCGCAAGCCATACCTATAAGGACGGCTCTAGCGATCTCTAAGATAGGATCTATGGAGACGCTACACTGGATCGACGAACCGCTACCGTTGGAACTACCAGCCGATTATGTCGAGATTGAGACGCGAGCCGTTGGTCTAAACTTCCGCGACGTTGTCCTGGCGAGAGGTATCATCGATTCTTCCACGCCAGGTCGCCTCCCTCTGGGATACGAGTTATCAGGTATCATCAGCAAAGTAGGCTCGGCCGTTAAAGATCTCACTCCCGGAGATAGGATCATGGCCCTTTGCAACGGCTGTCTCGGTACAAGAAACGTAGCACCAGCCGACATCGTCATGAAGATCCCCGACGGTCTCACTTTCGAAGACGCTGCTTCTATTCCCGTGTGCTTCGGGACAGTAATCTACAGTTTTATCGATGTCGGTCGATTAGAAAAGGGCCAAAGCGTTTTGATTCACTCAGCTTGTGGTGGTGTCGGTCTCTCGGCGATCCAAGTAGCTAAAATGCTCGGGGCTGAGATATACGCGACTGTGGGCAGCGAGAAGAAGGTCCAGTACCTCGTGAATAACTTTGGGATTCCACGTTCGCATATCTTCAACTCTCGGGACGCGTCGTTTGCAGAGGGTATTATGAAAGAGACAGATGGTCGAGGCGTTGACTTAGTCCTAAACTCGCTATCGGGCGAGCTGCTGCACGAGTCGTGGCGGTGTGTTGCTAAGTTCGGTGTTATGGTCGATCTTAGCTTGCGAGACTCTAAGGGGTCTGGTCGCCTGGATATGCTTCCTTTTGCTGACAATCGTTCTTACTACGGCGTAAACCTGTCCGACTTTAGAGAGAGGCCTAAGTGGCTGAGGAGGTAAGTTTTCTAAAAAGGAGGCTATTCCTTAATAGCTAGCCTCCGTGCTCACTTCCTAGATTGTCACTGATGGTGTACTAACAAATTATCAGATTATTGACCGCTTTCGTCGACTTCTATAAGCAAGGCCATCTCCGCCCAATTGATCCCATTGTGAGCTTCGATGCGAAGCAAATCGCGAGGGCATTCCGCCACCTCGAAGATGGCGATCATATGGGCAAGATCGTAGTGACCTTCCCTCCCCCTAACCTAAGTACACCAATCGAGTCGCTACCTCAACGTCGTAGTATCGAATTCGATCCCACTGCGACTTACCTCCTCGTAGGCGGTGTCGGCGGCCTAGGTAGATCTATTGCAATATGGATGGTTGAGCGAGGCGCACGAAGTTTGATATTCCTTTCGCGCAGCGCAGGCCGGAGCGATGTTAGCAAGGCCTTGTTCCGCGAGATAGAGTCTATGGGATGTTCGGTGACAGCAGTTGCCGGACGTGTTGATCAGATCGGTGACGTACAAGAAGCGATCCGCCAAGCGAAGTCACCTATTAAAGGAATGATACAGTTGGCCATGGTCCTAAGGGTAAGAGCCCCTTTATAACATCGGGCTAAACATTCGATACTAACCGAAATACACCAGGACGTCCCAGTAGTAGACATGGAATGGTTTCAATGGAAAGATGCCCTTGCACCTAAGGTCGAGGGCACCTGGAATTTGCACCACGCACTTCGATCGAATAATCTAGATTTCTTCTTCCTAGCCAGCTCAATCATGGCCGTGGTTGACTCTCTCGGACAAGGAAATTATGCGGCAGCTAATACGTTTATGGAGGCTTTCTGTCGCTACCGCCACTCCCTAGGGCTACCAGCTTCAGTTCTCAACATCGCTGCTATAGGTGATATTGGGTTCGTAGCTGAAAACTCACACGCGATGAAAAATATCAAGGCTCAAGGCATATGCCTACTCGGCGAGCGCGAATTCTTAGACTTTCTAGAGCTCAGTCTCATGAATAATTCCCCGGCGGACCAAGACGCCGCTGGGCCGCTGGCCGTTCCGCCTACACCATGGAGTAGCGAAGCTCAGATGGTGATGGGCATACGGTCGGATCAGGCCCTAGACGACCCAAACAACCGAACAATGTGGCGGCGCGACAGGCGCATGGGTATCTACCACAATGTACGGATTGAGAACACAGCGAAGAGCACCGATAACGATGCTCTTCAGAAATTCCTCAAACAAGTCGCAGCTGCCGGTGTGGGAGGAAAAGCGCTATTAAAAGACAAGAGCAGTATCGAGTTCCTAGGAAATGAGATTGGCAAGAAGATATACGATTTCCTTCTCAGGCCAGACGAGGAGGTGGACATCAATCTAACGCTAGCACAGATGGGCCTCGACTCGCTAATGGCTATCGAGCTGAGACGGTGGTTTAAGGGCGCATTCGGGCTCACGTTGGGTGTGCTGGAAATAGTCGGCAGTGGAACGCTCCACCAGCTTGCGGAACTCGTCGCAGCCAAATTGCTCGAGAGGCTCGAAAGCGAGTCCCAAAAAACTGCGTAAATGTGTAGTTTCTAGGTTCATCCCCGATTTAAAATCCTCGAAGGGGGATCGTATTACAAGACTTTAACTAAACCGATATATACCGGTTTATAAACATAAGACATATTAATGTTGGATTAGATAATACTTAATAAATTCAAGTATCTTATATCGTATCTTCAAAGACTTCGGGGACTGGAATGTTGAGTAGTAGGTGTTGGACGAAGGGTTTGATAACGGTATTGAATAGAGTTGAGTGTGTTTGCTTCACTTTATCAAACAGAACGGCGGGGTATAGAAATCTCCTCATCATCTCTGTACTACATCCCACCGCCACAGCCTCTGACCTCCACGCCAATCTGCCCAAAGCGCCTCAGCTTCTCGACCGACCCAATCAACCTATTCATCCTTCTCCTTTCCCTCCTCTAAAAGACAGCAGACAAGCCTCAACGATACTCTATCCAAGCACCGAGCAGACCAGTAGCCATGAAGGCAACGAATATCTTGCTCTGGGGGAAACCCGGGCCGCCAAACTCGGGATCAACACCCATGGTGCCGGGAGGCAGGATGCTGAGGAGTCCCGCGATCCAATAGATAGACCCCGTGATGGCGCTGATGAAGATAAACTCGCGGCGCAGCTCGGGCGTCTTCGCCCGCCGCCACGTATAGTAGAGCGTCAGCCCGGACAGGATTATGGCGAGGAAGACTGTCTGAGCGTTGTGGAATCTAGTTACACAGGTTAGATAAACAACATCTTAGCTATTGTGCTTATGCTAGACTTGCTTAGCATGCGGCCGCCACCGTGGATTAAACATGTGCGTCTCATTGAGGCAATCAGCCACGATGGTGCCAACGCACATGCCGAGGGCATCGATAGTTAGCAGCAGCCGGCCCAACATACTGATTGCTATATGTACCGTAAAGATAAAAATAGAAATAAAAGCAGAACTACCTGCCTGCCGATGTTTAGGATATGAATAATAAGTATATTATTCAGCCCAGGAATGAAAAAGCGATTACTTTTGCTAGTAACTTTATATCAAAAGCAATATGTCGATATGATGACTTATATACATAGGTTAGGTACGTTAGGAGGTACGATATAAGGATACCTGCTATACATGATACATCACTATCCCATACTTTATGTACATGTGTAACGTCATTGTCCTACCTATTAATCATCAATCTAACTATTACCAGAGAACAGTGCCCGCTTTACAGAGCAAGATAGCACCGAGAAAATCGAAGTTAAAGTTATTTTCAGAAAAGCAAACAGGTGGCTAGCTCCAGCTGATTACCTAATAAGCTGCTTACTGTATACTACCCAAGCTCAACTCGGAGCTTCGGTCTTTCGCTCCTTCGCTCCAATTCACTAAGTGTAGTTCGCATATTCCCTTCACGATTGAAAGCCGTCGTAATCGCGAAGTTGTGTATTATATTTCAAAAGTGCAAGGGGCTATCCTACATCTAATTCCTTATCCGAATCACAAGTCAAATTCGCTATTCTAATCATTGTCCGTGGCACGATCGATATTGTACAAGAGTCGTAGAAGTCCCGACGCTGCTATTGTTCATAAGTACAAGAAATGCAACGAGCCTTTTTTCGTAGCCTGGTAATAACAGGCCTGCCTAACTGCTCATATGTCCACTGCTATGTGCATCATCCTGATGAATCCTCATGAATTATAGCCATGCCTAGCAACCAGCCAAAACCTCAAACCAGATCCGAACCCCTCGAGTCTAATGAATATAAGATGCGAAGGATATATACTAATGCAGCATCTCATCCTCGTATGCCATCGCTCCTAAACACCATGTCGTGATCTGATCTAACTTAAAATGACTCTTAATGACCGTTAGGTACATTGTCCTCAGCTTCAGCCGCGATAGCCGAGTACTGACCGCCAGCACCAGCCCATACAATTCGTCTATCACGAATGGCGGTGTTGTCGATCACGGTCGGAACTTCAATGTCGTCGGTGGTTCCTTGGCCAGCTTGGTAATTCGCCGAGAAACCCCATGAGTAAACCTTGCCTGCCTCATCTATGGCGAAACTGGTATCTGTACCAGCAGCAACAAAGGTAGCTTTAATTCCTATAATGCTTATTAGAATACACCGATTGTTAGACATAAAATATAGGAGAAAACGTACCATCATAGGCAGTAGGCTCCAAGAGAATTCGGGGTTTCTTGTTATCATCGAAAACGGTATTTTCCTCGTTGTATAGACTGGACGGCTGTCCGACTTGGTGGCCATCCACACGGCCCCAGGTGAGTAGCTTTCCTTCAGTCGTACAAGCAACCGAATGGTGTTCTCCGCCCACGACCTGGCTGACCTTGTAGTCCTCAAGTGATGTAACAACTTGAGGCTGGAGAACCATGGCATCGTCTTCGCCGGTATGTTCCCTAAGGCCGGTCTGTGCGTAATTGTTCAGGCCCCAGGCCCACACCTGATCTTCACTGTCGATGTAGAAACTGTGATACGAACCAGCGCCCACGCTAACGGCACGATGTTTCTTAGTGAATCTTCCACATGGCTGCGGAGTAAGTCCAACACCCGGACCTGCGAGACGGGAGATCAGTTTCCTGCCAAGCTGGAATTGGCCTCCACTACCCCAGGTGAACACTTTGCCGGACAAATCCAAAGCCAAGACGTGATTCGAACCACAAGCTAGTCTAGTGATGTTCTTCAATTCAGGGACGAGCGCAGGTGTTTCTTGGATTCGCGTGTGTTCGCTGAATCCGATGATACCATCAGAACCTCTAAAAGTACCCCAGCCGTAGACCCAACCGTCGTCTGTGAGGATGAAAGAGGCAGAGTCGCTAGCCGCAACCTGGGCAATTTTGGTGCCTTCAGGTAGTATACTGAGATCAACTTGTCCAGGAGTGCTTTCTTTAGGGTTAACGCCGGTGTCCTCATCATCTTCCGAGTCGTCCTCGTCGTCAACGTCGCGAGTACCGCCTTCCCAGAAAGTATCGCGACCGAGCGCTCTATCATCGTTGACACCCCATGTGAGGATAGTCTGATCATGGGTCAGGGCAATACAGTGCATACCTCCACAAGCTATAGCGACAACGCCCTTGAGGTTGTGGTTAATTCGAGGTCGCTTTACATCGATGGGTTTTTTTCCATCATGTTTCTTACTACCGAGACCAAGTTCGCCCGATGACCCTTCGCCAAAGACAAAAACATCTAACTGTTTAGTAGGCACCTCATTAAAAGGCACACCTCTTGCACCAGGCCCTCTCGTACGCGGGCGCGGCGCGACCTTCTTGGGGGCAGTCTTGGGAGCGCTTCCGATATCGTGAGATTTCGCTGATATAGGTACTGGCTTGGGTTCTTCGGCTTTGAGCTTTCTGATCTTCTTGGGTGCAGCTCGACTACCGCGAGGCTTCTTTTGCTTGGGCGCTTCCTCGGGTTCTTCGTCTTCATCTTCGTCTTCATCTTCATCCTCGACTTCTTCTCTCTTGCGCTTAGAAGCGCGCGATCCACTCGACTCGGAGGCAGATTGGCCGCGTTGGCGAGTAGCCTCGCGATCAAGGTTAAGTTGCCTAGGACGAGCCTTTGCGGTCGCGTTGGTCTTTCCAGAACCACTCTTTACTGTCGAAGCAACTCGTCTTTGAGCCGGAGCCGCAGGGGCTGCAGGGGGTTTAGTAATACGGGTGACGCGACCAGTAGCCCTCTTCGGTGCACGTCGGGTAGGTTCGGTCTGTTTCTTCGTCTTTTCCTCCTCCTCGTCATGATCATCGTCATTCTGCTCTTGCTCTTCATTCACATCCTGCTCTTTCTCCTTATCTTCATTCTGCTCTGGCTCTGGCTCCTCATCTTTTTCGCCATCATCGCTTTTGTTGTGGATATTTTGCTTCACCACACCGCGACCATTTCTGCCCTTAGTAGGGGCTCCCCTAGTCGCAGAAGACCTTTTGCTCAACGGTTTGGTACCCGCTGGCGCCGAGGCGAGTCTTCTCGGAGGCATTGTGTGTCGCGTCTGCAAGTCGCGTAGACACTGGTGCGAAAAATAGTGATAGTATGATAGTAGGGAGAAAGTAAACGATTAGCAGTCTCTATGCGCGACTTCTAAGGACACTGCCGTCGAGAGGTGCGCGATGCTAAATAGTATAGGGTATGATGTTTAAGTGTGAATAAAGTATTGAGTAAGGTGTAGAGTGAAATGTTGGTGAGGCGTGTGAATGATTTGAGAGCTTGCTGATTGTGGTGCGCAAGTAACGCAACTATCGCGTCTTGCTGACAAGTCAGACAAGACGTGGTCCTGGTGAGATTTTGGAATGTCACAAAACACGAAGGCCAGGACTAGAGTAATAGTCAATGGACGAAAAAATAGGATCTCTTCTTTGTTAGATTCGAGAACAATTGGGAAAGAAGTGCTCGAGGTAAAGAAGGATGAATGCTTTCGGTGGTGAAATAGAAAGAAAAACGCGCTGGTGGAAATTTTTAGGTGAAAAAGCTGTGCTCAACTGCCCAAGGCCGCATGCAGCAAACTGATGTAACTGCGTATTCACCAAAACAGTGGGAAGTCGCGCGTTCTGGATCCACAATAGCTTTTTAGCTTCTTAAGTGGATTGGAAGGTACACGCAGCTGGAAGCTCCAACCCAATCAAGTTATTGTTCAGGAAAGTGCAAGCAGGTAACTTCCTCACCGCCCGGGTACCTAGGCTGCTAGGCTTCTGTAATCCTTGCAGTCTGAAGATTTGTCCGGCAGAAAAATGGCGATAAGGGGGGAATCCCTTTTACCCTAGTACATGCCAATCAATTTTATCATGTACGTACTTTGGAAAATAAGATTAAAAATAAATAATAAATAAAAATAAAAGAAAGAAAAAAAAGAAGCCAATCATTTCTCAAGTTCGAACCGGTATACAAAGGCATTATTGTTTTTCCTTACAGTTGATCACAGAAACTACATCCAATCATAACTTCAAGCCTCTACAACATAGTCTCCTACATCCACAAATCGAAGTATTTCTATCGCCGATCCTGCATCATAGAGTCGCCTGTACATAGAAATGGCAAGGTAGATCTCACAAGCCTTAGATTGAAATACGAAAGATGATTATATTCCTAATACCAGCGACCTAACTCCAACACTCCAACACTCCGGCGACCATAACCTATAGAATCCTAGGTATCGAAGTTCTTTCACATAGCAGTATATGCCACCACAATTTTCATGATTTGCAACCAGTAGCGCCGCCTAGAAACCCGATCCCCCATAGTATTTTTCAGCCTCGTATGACCAATTATTTCTTCGTGGTAAAGTCGATTTCGTTCGGGTTTGAATCCGAAGTAGCGCGTTCGCAAGTACAGGAGCTGGCGGGGCGAGCACCACATTCGCAGGTGCTGCCAGCAATGGGACTGTTCTCCTTGGACGCATTCTCGCAGGTACATTGACCGGCAGGGCGAGCTCGGCACGAGCATCGGGCGCCACTTAGAGTATTCTCGAGCGGAGCCTTCTCGCACGTGCATTCGAGGGCGGATTTCTGACCGCAGGAACAGGTAGCCTGCTTAGCTGCGAACGGATATGTTAGCTCACTTTCTACGTCGGTTTGTATTCGATATGGGATAGGTCTCGAACTTACCACAGACACATTCGCCCCCAGTGTTCTTGCCGCAGCAGGTAGGTGTTGCCTTCAAAACTTCGGTTGCCATTATGACGGAAGAGTATGTGATGTAGACGAGGTAGACGAGGTAGACGAGGTAGTATGGCTGTTGGTATGTATGTGACTACTAAAGTGTTCTTAGATGATTTACTCTGAGGAAGCTGTGTCTATTGTTTGGAAACTATGGCAGGTAACAGGTCTTATATATGCGTGGTTGATGTTTTATCTTTGTAGTTGAGAACTCAACACTGTTGCTATCAATATAAGGCTGCCACTGACATCACTAGGCGAACTTCGTTGGAGGGATAGGTAATCATATCTCCTCTGATTGGTCAACATTTCTTCGGAGTAACGCTATCAACCAATGGTAACTTTTGTGATTACTTTCGCCAGGTTCTAGTTCGCCTAGTCGCCCGTGCTCAGGGGAGATCTAGACCGGAGGCTGACTCTAATGAGGCTGAATTTTCCAAACCTCGTCAGTTAGTGATGCTTGGATGGTCTGATTCAACCACCTAGTCACACTCTACATTACCAACTCGTGAATTACACCCTCTATTATTGGTTGTCTGTTAGGTTTGCTCTAGTTCTGTTTGCTAATAGGATAGATATCTTCCACTTTTCGCCCCGTACTTAGACTTTCATCAATAAATAAATAAAAATACCTCTATGTACTAAGTACCTTAGTAAGTTTTTAATATCTCAACCCCCTCATAGTCACGTTATTTGATATTTCAAGTGCCAAGGTTACCGTGCTTGTTAAGCCCGATGGAGGACTATTCTATTATACACGTTATAAACATGCTGGTAATATTTTATCATCAGGGACCCAGTAGGTAAGACATCAGGTTACATAAAACACACCAACTAAGGTCTTTTTGTTTTATGTATATTCATTGATTTGCCTCATAAAGACTTTAGTCGACTTAGGTATTGACTTGAAACCACCGTAAGACAAGTTTGCAGACTGTATCAATCTCTACTCCTAAGCCAGCTCAAGCAGTCCACTTTGTCAGTGATACTAGCGCGAAATCACTTCTACTGATTCATAATATTCCATCCGTCACTTGTTGTATTCACTAGCTTTCATGAGGTAACCCTAAGAAACATGGAAACAACTTGGTCATTCTAAAAGGAACTCTCGACCTAAGCTATGGAAACTAGTGACTAGGTACCTACCTTGAATATACTGAAGGCATCCATTACTTCAGATGTCTCATGTAGAACCCTGGCGCCAGCGGTGATGCAAACTAGGGGGGAAACGCCCACGTCTTAAATCTGACTCATATAATACATCTAGTTATAATACAGTATCAATTCTGAAAGTTAATGCAACTATAAGAATGGATCTTGGAAACCCGTTGTCCACAGCTGATTTCATTCATTAATTTAACGGAGTGAGTAAGCGCAAGCTCGTAGTTATATCTCTCCGTACGTAATGAAACCAGCAGGTTCCCTTGTTCTGGAACATCACATACTATTCGCATCTTCCTTAATGTCTAGACTGGGATCTAGACTGTGACACTTCATAATATGTAAAAGTAAGACCCAGCGACATAGCGATGCATATCTCACCAGACCCGGAGAATTATATTCTTTAATTGTATTTGGATGTATATAAAGTTTCCATCCGTCATATGGCAGTATCGTCATGTTCTAATTATGACAAAGCTAGACTGAAGCATTAGCTAGCCGAATGGATAGATAAATATGCTGTACAAGGACATTTGTTTGCAAGTGAAAGTAATAGACCAAGAATAGGGGACAAGCCGAATAGCAATTATACTTGCTATCATACCTATACAACAGGTAGTACAAGCTTGCAAGCAAGCCTCGTTGGAATTTGAGTCAACCTTATCTGCACCTGTTTCGGTTATAATAGGACTAAAATATCATTAGATCTTCATACGCAAAGGCATATTAGGAAACCATTAATGCATATGAAATATCTACCTATATAAACTCTATTTCGTTATATAAGTGAGATATTATAAATGTTCTGGAGACACTTTCTTTCGTGGGTTATTTACCTAGATTTGTCTCCTATACCTACATGTACTTAGCGGATCATGGGGGCAGAAGCGAAGCTGCGACTAATACTAAGGGACTCGAGTTCCCCAAAATGGATTCCCGGAAGGATTGCGGGCATCAGTACGTACTAATCGAAGCTGTTTAGCTTGAATTTACGCGAACTTTTCTTTTCATCTCTATGTATGCATCAGTCATCGCTTAACTTAGTCGGTTTACGTACGTGAAATTCGGTGCTCATAATCCGTAGGTTGAATATATTCATGTTAAGCTACACCATGGTTCTGCTACGAGAAAGCGCTTACGCTGTGTTTGACAGGCGAGGGGTTCTTCTCCTCGCACGAGATGCTTCAAGTGACTATAATAATTGGTATCTCTGCTTCGTTTTGCTGGATTAGCACGAGCAATGACTGGTCTTGGTGGGGTCTTAGGCGCTACTCTCGGATCGCCCCCGACGAATCCCACTTATTAGATCATAACGTCGCTAAAGAGATGATCTGTGTCGTGGGATATGGCGGTTAATTAATTTCATAGGGGGAATAGATAGTCAAATGATTAAAACTAGAGTTAAACGCTTTGATAATATATCTGATAACTAATGAGAGATTACAGTAATTCAGAGTTCTATAAGAACGTGCTGCAATTAGCTGAATATCACAGAAAAATGAACCAGTAATCTTCTACATATACAGTGGTTCTATAGGTGCCCGAATTTGCTAGAATGATGCCTGTGAGTCCGTGACAGGTCCCCTCATTTTCTTAGTGGCCTCCGGATCCGAATCTATCAGACACTCACCTCCGAGTGGTGTGGTTGGGGGCTAAGAAGGGATTATAGACGCCACAGGGCTACTGATCTATCTTATTGACAGGTCTACTTAGGTTCGCAGATAATCAAAGACATACATACAGTCGGTACTAGAGACGTACATGCGAAGGAATGGCGGTGTCGTAGCTTTTCTATACACCGTTTCTAATAATAAGAATATTCTTAGAATCTAATCGCGGGCGTTTTCGGTAAGAAACAGAGCAGTGCGACCCTAAAGAAACTAATTAATATAAATGGAACGTACAGATTTATCAAGATGCAGCCTGGGGTTGCGAGCTGTGTAAAATTTTGCCTTTTTGGCGTTTCTGTGCTCACCCAACACCAGCCAAGATATCGAAAAGAGCGAATAGTCTCGACCAACTCGTATCAGCAGTAAATAGTCTTACCGCATAGTAATACCCTGCATGATCCCTGCAAACCACGCCGACCTGCCATTGAACGATTGGACCATTTGCCACACCAAGACCGAAAAGACATACCATAAGTATGTTACACACATACATACGATGCGGGAGGATCATAAAGGGCATATCTTTCAGCCCCCATAAACATGATTGGTTAACTTGATAACTTGATTAGCTTGGTAAACCCAGCCGACTGGTCTTAGATCAGACATTGACAACCAGAAATGCCACTCAAGTATATGTACATTCTATAGTTCTCAAGGCTCCTCAATTCGACGGGTTGCAGGTTGCATTTGGACAAGGCCGTCACGATTGCATATGCAGGTCAGCCAATCCGCCAATGCTACTTGGTGTCTAGGGGCTATGCAAATCCGGTTTTCGTATTGGGCTCTTAGACACATACACTACTACCCTCTGACATCCCACGATACGCCAACGTCATCGCCCTAAAAAAACTCCTGCTGGGTAAATGTAACTCTAGGTAGGCAATAGAAAGTCGCTAAAAACAACACCATCTTCATCTTCGTATTGTCATATAGCACTGCGTTTCCCGCCGTGCGCTTCTATCGAAATTCCCCTCCCGGTAATGTAATCAATCTTCAATTCACAATGAATTGGTACAGGGGATCCACGGTGATCGTAGAGCCTACTCCCGCCAGGTCGGAAGGCCCTGGTAAGAAATTGCGGAGGAAGCTCCAGAAGATCGGCGCCCCTCAGCGCTGGTACATGCCCAACGACCACAACGACGCCAAGAAGCCGGGTGCCACTATCGTCAACGCAAACAGCAAAGTGGTTCCAGAAACGCCTGGTCGTGATGATGGTAAATGGCTCGAGCAGCTCCGTAAGAGCGGATCTCTCTGTCGTGGTCAACTACCTGTGCAGCCTGTCGATAAGTCACTGCGACACTCTATGCAAGTCATTCCCGAATTTGCGCATCTCGCTATTGATGACACGAAACCGGGAAGATATCTTGATAGGAGGGCCTCATGCGCCAACCCTCCCTCAGCCTCGTCCGTAACGAGGAGATATGCGAAGACACCCGTCCATCACATAGGGCAATTAGAAGGCTGTTCGAGAAGAGAGCAAACAGCGACTCATAGGGTTTCGGGCGTAGAGGAGATCGCGGAATCCTATAGGGCTTTACTGGAGTCGAGTTGCGCGATATTGAACGACACGAACCAAGTTGAACCGTTACGCCTGGGAGAGTCTTACCGTGCAAGCTTAGACAATCAAGCCGCACGAGAAGATATCACGCAGGACTTTCCCGATGCATTGCTTGTGAGGACATCTCCTCGCTCTGATGATGGGACACTGGTGGCTTCCGAGGTGGATTCGGTCTCCTTTAAACCTTCATTTACACCCGAGCTGCCATCGCCTCGAGAGATTCGTCAACAAGTACCGGCAATCCCGCCGCGAAGACGAGGAACACCTGGGAGCCCCAGCCTGCAGATATGTGTCGACTTACTTGGCCAAGAGCTTTCCTCGGCTGCCAGAGGGTCGGCATTTCGACCAAATGCAGAAACCTCCTCATTGCAAGTCTGGGTTATGATAGAAGCTTATGAGAGGTTACGAGACAAGATTTCGGATATGCGGCTAGACGAAGACCAGCAACGATCGTTGAATACCATGCTTGATACATGGATCAAAGCGTTATACGCAGTCCACGGCAAGATGACGGGGAACGACGGAGACGAAAGTGAGAGTGACTACGGCGACTAGATGGAAGCCGGCTTTGTTTAAGATTTCGTCGGGGTTTATTTATATTTACATCACTTGTAATGATACAGGCCTGGGTCACGGAGGTCCGAGGACAACGGGCGATGATAAAACGGTGTATAGGAAGATCTGATTTTAACCAAACAGCGGTTTTACAGGACGGGTTGGTCATTTGATTTTAGGAGATGGGTAGTGGAAGGGGAGAGAATTTGATGATACCTCTGGGATGACAGAATGGAATGGGCGTGTACAATCATCTTCCGAATGGTTAATGACATTTTGATTATGAAGAAGCTGAACATCTGCTAAGTGCATCTGCTGGGGGCCCTGGGGCCACTGCTAAAGCACTGCTAAGCATTGTTAAGGCAGAGCTAGAACCCCACAGTGACGTTTTCACACTACCTTAAGCATCTTATCTTATCTAAATGCACTTTTCGGATTAGACGCGACTCGACGCGTATATTGAAAGTTTATCATTACATGTAGGCACATTTATTTGAGGTAATCACCGTACAGTCCACCAGTTCGTCGTCAAAACCAACGGATTAAGGGATATCACTCAATTCCAATCCATCAACATCTCCCTGCGGAAGTAGACATGCCCCTCCTATCTAGTAGCCGCCGGCTACAATCCGGTGCCGACCGTAATCGAGGCCGACCGAGCACATCATCCACTCGTACCCAACAAGACAACGGCCCTGTCGAGCTACCAGATTATGAGCCTCTCGCATGCCCCCTAAGTGCCGAAGCTATACGCGCGTTAACCCAATTGTCAACGAGCAAGGATACGCGGAAGTACGAGGAACAACTGAACAAGAGTGTAGAGCTTCTGAGCGCCAGCGTGCGGGATATCAACGACAAATACGAGGAGAGAAAAGAGAGCCTCAAGAACCTTCAGGAAAAGCGAGCCGGACGCGACGAAAAGAATGATCGGGAGAGGGCTGAGGAGAAAGCCGTGTTGGCGCTGAAGAATGACGTACCCGTGTTGACAAACGAATGCAACCTCGCCGTCCAGAGCGTTATCGACTTGAAGATAGAGCTCGAGGACAGTAATCTGGCGCTACGGGGAACGGCGCAGAAGGTCGAGACCGAAGCTACGAATGCGACCCGAAGACAAAGACACCGGGGCGACGACGAGGACGACGAGATGGCAGATGCTAACATCACGAGCCCGATAATGTTACTACAGCGAGCTAAGGAGAGTGCGGCTGAGGAATACGCGTCGAAGACTCCGTACGAGAGATACGGTACAAACAACGATTACGTTGGCTTTAAACGGCTCTGGCATGACGCCATTTACGGGAGAGGTAATAAGCCGTTGCCAGATGCATCTAAATGGTTTTCGCAGAACGGAGGGGAGGACGAGGCGAGCGAAGACGAGGATCTGATTGTTGCCGAGGAACATCTTGACATACATTGCCCCCTGTCCATGGTAATCATGAAGGATCCATATACGAGTGTAAAGTGCAAGCACACGTTCGAGAAAGACTCCATTATCCAGTTTCTCCAAACCCAACGTGGGCGAGCACGATGTCCACAGACAGGCTGTAATAAGGTATGTATATACTCTATACTCTCGCGAATATATTCTCAACACCACGAACAGAGCTAACTTGATTATAGGAAGTGTCAGTTTCTGATTTCCATCCCGACCCGGTCATGTTGCGCAGAATTAAGCGACAATTGGCCTCGCAGCGCGCGAGTATGGCTGAAGATGACGACGACGAGGATGGGGGTGGGGGTGGAGATGAGGGTGAGGGTGAGGGTGAGGGTGAACAGGATGTCGACGCCGAGGGCGATTCGCATATGAGTGCAACTCCTGGCCGCAATGTCAAATCGGAACGAGAGGGTAGGGGCAGAGGACAACAATTAATCGATGACCTTGTACAGTAGAGGACGAATAGGAGGCATAACTCGCTTGTGTATCCTCCATTTGGTGAGATAATGGAGGTCTTACAATATTAGGACGGCATCGTAGTCTTAACGCCTAAGGTAGCTTAAGCTAAGACCAAAACGAGTAGGATTCCCGTCGGCAGTGAATTATGATATTATGATCTATTCTATGATTTCTTTCTGAACGCGTAATGTTCGTCCGTCTGTACGTAGGCGCCAACCTATGCTCTAGTCTATACATATTGATATGTACAGCCCTGACAGTACGCACCACATCTATCCAGCCTGTAAAAGCCCCTTATCTCTATCGTCAGTCTATAACTTCGCGCCCTCCCTCCTCTTACGAGCCTTCTCATTATCCTCCTTCAACGGACGCGCCTCATGGCCTACCTGTCCCGAGCCCTGATCTCCCGGCGCCGTAGCCGCATCGCTCTTCTTCGGCGCGCTCTTATACCCCTCCTCAGCATTCTCCTCGTTGATAACCTTGCCGCTCGCGTCCCGCCTGATACCCAGCTCGAGCAACTTAGCAAACACGGCAGAGAAGTGCTCGAAGAACAAATCCTTATCCGCCGCGTACTTGTCGACCCACGGGCGAAACGCCGGGTCCGACAACAGCGCTATATCCGTCGGCAACATCATCAGCCCTTCATTCTTCTCGCCATTCCCCGCCGCGCTCTCGTCGTCGCCGTCGCCCCCCTCCTCGACGTACACGAACTGCGTAACCCCGCTCGGCAGCGTCGTCTTCTTCCAGTCGTTCGCTAGCAGCAGCTTGTAGTACTGGTTCGAGAAGCGCGTCGGGTTGTTCACCCACTTGCCCTCGAACCCCGAGCGATCTCCGTGGCACCGGCCGAGGTTATGCGCGCCGGACAGCGCGACGATTTCTTGGTCGTCGAAGCCCATCCGGTGGAAGATGAAGCGCAGGTGCTCGGCGCCTTGCGCGCCGTCGGGGAGCCGTCCCCGCGGGGGGATCTTGCTGTCGTCGGTGAAGTCGGTGCGGCCGCCTTGCCAGGGGATTTCTGGCCCGCCCATCTCTTTGATCGCGACGATGGCGGCGAGGGTCCAGAGGTCTGCGTATGTGATCCATGGGAATTTAGCCTTGAGGGGCTCGAGGAATGCGCGTGCGTGTTGGAGGCCGGCGTTGGCTGGGTCGCCGCCTTCCTTCTCGTAGCGCATCCCGGCGCCGTTCGAACCCCCCGTGTTAGTCTTCGCGCAGTACGTGCCTGATGCGTGCCAGGCAAGTCGCACAAGCACGGGGCCCGCGGATCCATCATCGTAGTTAGGCTGGTGCAGGAGCTGGCGCACGGCCGCTTTAACTTCGTCGAGTTGTGCCGTCGTGGGCTGCTGGTTATTGTTATCCTGCGCCATGTCGAGTCCAGCTGGTGGTCTTAAGTGTATCTCTATTATAAGGTAGGTAGGAATATATAAGTCCCTTATGAAATGATTTGTATTGTGACAAGAGTTAAAACGTTGGGACCAAGTAGCGTTAGTTTGTACATAGGACTCGTAATGAGATAACCGGAGAAAAACTAGATGAAGCCATATCTGACTAGCATGAGCATGACGACCTCGAACTCAACAGCCCGAAGCTCGGCGAATCACCCCCGAGGAGCCTCGGCAGCGCCACAGCCAAATTGCGTTAGGCTTGTTTGAGTTAAGTGCTGGTGTTATCATCATTGATCCACTTCTCTCCCTCGTGTCATCGATATTAAAAACGTAAATATTGGTCTCTCATAAGTGGTTCCGGTTTATCTGATGCGCTGGTGTTTATTGTACATAGTAGGTGGAATTTGTTTTACACCCTTGATGCCGTGCTAAGGGATGTAGTGACTTGTAGCAAAGACGACTAGATCGACAGTCTCCAAATAAGACCATAGTCAAGAACACATATATACTCCGATATAAACTTCGTTATGAAAAGTTTGTATATCCCAGAGAACTGAAATGAGTCGAAGTATTCATATGTTCATAGAAATACCAGAACATTAGTATTTATACCCCCTTTATGCACGTAAACGAGCCCTTGGCTTCAACTCCGACCAAGGACCAATATGCTAATAATATATGAGCACACGTATTGGCGTTCCAAGGGGAGATGTCTTTGGAATTATATTCATTAAGTATTCAATGACTATGTCTTTCTAATACTAGTATGGTGAACGACAGTAGAGATGGGGGTATCACGTAGAGAAAAACTAAGAAAGTAGGGATCATGGAAACAACTAGATGCCAACTACGCATTCCATGTACTTCATATCCGACGGGTTATGCTCCTGATAAATGCCTGTTCGATAAAATTAAAAATGAATAGGAAACGGGGTTAGTCTTAGAAATGCCTAAATACTAAGCAGAGTTCGTCGATCGCCTCCATATCATGAAGGCAGCCACAGCTGCGCAAGTTGTCGCCCCGAGAGCAAGATATAAACCTGACCGGTCGGGTGGCGGCTCTTCGCTCTTGGGGAATGCTGTGCTGGGGTTTGTGGCAGCCTCCGCCAAGGCGACGAAGAGCTC
Organism: Daldinia loculata; assembly: GCF_022478755.1. Lineage (NCBI taxonomy): Eukaryota > Fungi > Ascomycota > Sordariomycetes > Xylariales > Hypoxylaceae > Daldinia > Daldinia loculata. Next base: position 342,374 of record NW_026054868.1, on the reverse strand, counting down.
GCCAATACTATTCCACGTTACGCTCACATGGACCGGCGTACTCATCATCAAGTTTGACGTATACTGGTCTGGCTGCAACTCGCTTCGCTGGGTTGTTTTGTCCTTGTCCGCTTTCAAGGCCGTATATATAGAGGGTAAATCATCGAGTTGTGGAAACCGCTTTCGAAGGTCAACTATATGTGAAAAGGAGTCTGGATCCGACGAATCGTATGCATAGCAAATCAAGTCGCAAGAATCTAGCCTTGCCTGGTTCTCTAGTATAGCAGGTTCAAGCTCCCCGAGCTCTTCTAGAATAAGATAGCATTGTTTGCCACCCTGAAGCTCTACACTGTTGACAGCTCTTCTAGGCTTGATGGTTGGATGGTACATGCTATAGAATGGCCGGTTGAGGAACGCGTCTAGAAGAGACGATTTGCCAGATTTTGCCGCGCCAATGATGTAGCATAGCACGACGTTCCGTTCAACCCGACCAGGACGTCTTCTTCTCTTACGGGGTTTCGTTACTTTCAAAGCTGAAGTGAGAGATTCCCTAGTATTTTGAGGCTCGAAGCCTAGATACGCGAGATATTCTAAAGTAGTCTTAGGTTCAAGGAACGTCGTCATACTCCACTGAGCAAGCCACCCTTGCAGAGTGATATGTCCAGCTTCGTTGCGGACGGTCGTAGATGGGAACGAGGATTCTATCCAGGAGTTAGGCAAGCCGGGGGTGGGAGCGAACAGAGCATCAAGTTCTTGATCGTTTAAGCCTCCATCATTGTCTTTATCGAAAAGTAAGAAGAGATCCATGAAGAAGCGATAGCCAGCAGGACTCAGCTCGGCGGAGGCGTATTCTGGAACGTCAAGCTTAGGATGAATGAAGCTATCTTCTAAGCTCAAGCTGTCAGTATAATGATATTTCCGTAGAATGACCCATATAGTCTCATGTCGACCTTTCTCGGCATATATCTTGTTGAGTTGCAGGAAGCCCCGCATGTCAACCCCTTTTGAAGTATCCGACCCAGGGACAGTTTTAGCGATGGACAGCTTAATATTATCGAGGTCCTCGTGAGACAGGGGCTTTTCAAAACATTTTCCTTGGAATTCTTGGATTTCATCGTCATTCAAATAACCGTCCTGATCCTTATCGCAGAGATAGAATATCCTCTTCAGAGCTGACATGCAGGCTGGCTTCAGATTACCCTCCTTGTAGTCGAAGAGCGGGGCGATAGGATGTGTAACGGCTTTCTGGCAGAGGAAGAAGGTTTCGTTGACATTCTGATGCTCCCTGGCGCTTGCTCGTATACAGGAATCGATTTCCCTAAACTCGTTCATGACGGGTAGCATCTCGTCTTCGATAACTTGCGGAGTGGTATTATCGGTGAGGTCGGACTTGTTGGCACATAGGACCACAGGGACGTTTACGCCAAGGGACCGAAAATAAGGCATCCAGAAGAGAGCAACCCGCTCATAGCTGTAATGGTCAGAATAGACCAGGAGAATAACATTGGACTTCCGGATCTCCTTGCGCAGAGTAGTGCGGTCTTGCGGACGCGCCGACGTATCAACGATGGTGGTAGTGACATTTTCGGGAGTACCAATACTCGGCGGGATCGTTATCTGGGGTAGAACGGGTTGTATCTTATTGCTCACGAAAACATCCTTAACAAGAGACGCAATGAGACTCGATTTGCCGGTCCCTTCATCTCCGCAGACGCAAACACGTACTATATTGAAACGATACTGTTAATCATCTACAGTTGCGACAGGTGGAATTGGGATTGAGATTGCATACCTATTGCCATACTGGTCAAGAAGCAAGGAATCCAGCAAAATGGAGCTCCGTCGTTATGATGCCATTCGTCACAAAGCTACCCGGAATAATCTGCAATGAGGATCTTGAAGGTGGTTTGGATACTGGAGAGCAAGAACCGGAGCTTAGTAGAGAAGAGTAGAGAATATCCTAGCTTACTACGCAGCAGTCGAGAGGCGTAGTGTTGATTTGTTCTCTGTTTCGCGAACAGGAGAGAAGATTGTTAAAGTGGATTGATCGTATTTGGACCCTATTCGGCACGGATCTATGGAATGAATGGGTTCGAGGAAATCGAGTGGATGCAAATGCTACGTATTTTGGTTCAACTTTTTGAAATGACGATTATCCGATTGATTAGACAGGGTACGTACCTATATAAAGTTATGTACCTTACGTATGTACATGTATGTACAGATCCACGATGTCCTTCAAATGAGGTTATTATGTAAATTATAGCCAAGCCCGTTCGGCTCTTATTGAAGATAGCCGGGTTCAAATTTATTCATTCTGCCAAAAGGTAAAAGACGATTGCTTAAGTTGACAATTGATAGGCATATCCTAGACGAATATCACCTATATAACTTCTTCTATTACAGGAGGGGGATGCAGCCTTGAAAAGAGGTACATATGCCCATGGGCATCTGCAAGTCCCTCCACTAAGACCCGACTTCCGACTCCCGAAGAACGGGTTAAGCACATGTGCACTTGCCGTCGACGACCAATTTGATGCTTCTATTCTGGGCACATACCTACATGTCGTTACTTCTTTTAACTTATGTGCAAAAACACGCGAGTTATGTACCTAGCTAGCACCTGCTCGGGGTAGTTCAAGTTTTACTTCCCCTCATCAAAACCCAAATTCCCCCATGATCCCGAATGCCCAGGCCTGATAAGTACTTCGATTACCCCACATCAACTTCCCGAACGACGCAATACCCCTGCTCAACTTGGATAGCCTGACCCTGAAGCTTCCCAACATGGGAGTTGTTCCTGTCGATTTGAGAATGCGCAACTTCACAGTCTCCTTCGCATACTATAGTATCTTATCCCGCTGCTCTCCAACTTGATTATTAGCAGTAAAATCTTACTTCAATACATCTTCCAGTTTCACATTAGACATGCTCACATAGGCGTTATATATGATTTGGTGTAGCTTACGTCCGTCCTAAGCCGACTCAACGATTACTCCAATCCTACTTCTCGCTTTGGAACAATTCAGCAACAACCTGTCTTACTAGACCTCGCAATTCAAATTATACGAAATACATAGTGCTTCAATACCATACTCGCGTTATTGAGTGATCCCCAATTGGTGTTCGCTAAACCCTCGCCATGTTGTAAGCCTTCCTCGTCCCGTATAGACTACGCTATACTCATCCGCTATTATCGTACTCAGACAGCTAACGAGTTCGTATCTTCTCTCGAAAATAGTGTGCTACCGCCACCGCCTAGGTATCCTACGCAGGCAGCGTATAATGCCGCTGTTGCTGCCGGCCATGCCACGCCCATGATCGAGACGAATAATATCTTATCCAACCCCGAAGACCAATTCATAGCTGGAGAGGGTATGCTAGTTCAAGAAAGATTGTGTATGAAGCCAGCGCTGAGGCTACAATATAGGAACATACGTGCTTAAAGAAGATCTTCTCCTCGCGACACCACCACCCCACCCGTCGGAAGCCCCAGTTGTTAACCCCAACCCGTTAGCGACGACACCACAACCAGCTACAACTGGGACCAAGATCTCTCTCCTCAGTCTAGAATCCCGAACACCACCTCCGGCTCTCTTTAAGCTAACCCCGACAACAACTACACTATCGCCGAGCATCGCCGAACACCCGAGTGAAGGACGCTATTCCAACGACGCGAAGCTAAGTAGTGATGGTGAGGGAAGGGGCACATCTATGAGCGATGGAGGGCCGTCAACATCAGCTACAGCAATTTCGGCGCCAGCGTTCGGCGATGGCAATGCTCTACTCGTGCCGGAGAGGACTAAGGACCCCAATAAGCGACGCAAACCCAAGAACAACATGACTAAGAGTAATTCGTCCTTTATCTCGCGGGTTATCATTAATGAGGCTTTCTCGAAAAAGCTAGCTGACCGGCCAAGCGATGGGTTGTTTGCTTTTGCCAACATCAACCGGGCTTTTCAGTGGCTCGATCTGTCGTCTCCCACGAAGGCCGATTACCTAACTAAGATTTTATTTACAAAAGCGCATTGCCTAAGTCATGATGTTAACCTGGTTACGAAGAATTCGAGCCACATTGATATCATCATGGGCTTCTCAACGGGCGAGATCATATGGTGGGAACCTATATCTCAGCGATATACAAGACTGAATAAGAATGTAAGAGCTTTGGTCTTGTCTGCGGAGAGTTTAATTAATGAATTATAGGGTGTTATCAACAAGACACCGGTCTCTCAAATCCGTTGGATCCCCGGAGCAGAAAATCTATTTCTCGCGGCGCATATGGATGGATCCTTAGTCGTCTATGACAAAGAGAAAGAGGATGCGATTTTTAACCCTGATGAGGAGGAGACCAAGTCTAATGGGGAGATCTCGACTCCTAAAGTTGTGAATCATTACAAAGCGATCAATGTGTTGAAGTCGGTGCATTCCAAAAACCAGAAGAGTAACCCTGTAGCCGTTTGGAAATTGTCGAACCAGCGGATTAACGCCTTCGAATTTTCTCCTGATAACCGCCACCTCGCGGTTGTATCGGAGGATGGCACAATGCGTATCATTGACTATCTCAAGGAAAAGTGGGTGATAAGAACATCAATCCCCCAAAATCTTGATGAAATGATTTGTTAACAACGCTGTAGGCTTCTTGGGCTATATAATTCGTATTATGGCGGGTTTACATGCATATGTTGGTCGCCGGACGGAAAGTATGTCCTGACTGGAGGGCAAGACGACCTGATCTCGATCTGGTGTCCCTCGGAAACGTCACTCATAGCGCGATGTCAAGGTCATCAGTCATGGGTTACATCTGTTGCGTTTGATCCTTGGAGATGTGATGAGCGAAACTATCGCTTTGGCAGTGTTGGTGAAGACTGCCGGTTATGTCTTTGGGATTTTAATGTCGGGATGTTGCACAAACCGAAGGCGGTGCGTCTCTTACCATAAAATGTTACAAGTTAACTTACTGACATTATTGCAGACGGCGAGCCGGCAGCGCGGTTCTATCTCTTCCCGACTCCCCATATTGCAGCGTGCTGAGACTCAAGGCACATCGACTAGTAGGTTACGGTCAGATTCTGTTGTCTCAGGAGTAGACGCGGAGGAAAACACGATTGATCATCCCGTTGAGCCGCGATCAAGAACCGCAATACTTCCACCTGTGTTGACCAAGCTAGCGGACAAGCATCCATTAAGCTGGATAGACTTCACCGAAGAGGCTATTGTGACGAGCTGTAAGACGGGTAAGTGCAGCTACCATAGCGAAACCGATGCCAAACGCATATTGACGGAATTCGATTTAGGTCACATCAGAACTTGGAGTCGACCAGCGGACTCCATAGCTCAAACAGATTTGTGATATAACAAGAGAATATTACTACTGTGGTAGGCTCCGCTTGAAAGCAAAACCTAGCCAATATTTGGCATCTGTATTCGTTTAATCAAACGATTGCGAGTGGCGACTTCGAAGCGGGAACGCGCATTGCTGTTAGTCACAAACGAGCGCGATTTTGTATTATCAGAGGAGAAAGAAAAAAAACTTCAGACTGCATATGGGGCGATGTTACGATAGGAGCCACCAACAGAACGTCAAAATCTGCATCCTGCCGCCTCCCGCTCGGAAGATTCGCCCGGTGGCTTTTCGGTGTAAGTGTGGGACCCCGGCAGTTCTCAAACAGTGAGTGGATAGGAGATAAAGGTAGTCAGGTCAAGTCTACTAACGTACATATGTACGATACGCATGAAATCGGCGGCGAGGTTTGATTCTGGTGAAGAGGAAGGGAAAGGAAAGGAAATGAAAAAAAAGGAGGTCTGTGTTGTGATTGCTACGGTGCAGTACGACTACGAGTCGATACGCGAGAGATCTACAGTGTGACGGGATGACTAGATCCGGAAAGCCGCTGTGCGTATCATCACAGATGTCAGGAATGCATTTTTATATGAGGCTCCTACGCTACGCGCATAACATTCAGTATATTGTATGCAAGGAGCGAGCAACATTTAAAGCATGTGAAAGGCGTTTCGTTTTATTACCAAATCCTCATGTGTCTTCTTATCTTGGTATCTTCGTCACCAGCCAACCAGGTCAGGTTCAGCTAAACTTGCTAGCATAGCATACGTAGCATGTAGTATGTAGCTCGTGCAGGGAGCGGTGGAGATGGTTGGCTAGGGCCTTTGACACGGCGCGCGAGCAGCCCGGGACCGGCACACCTCCTTTCTGCGCGGCGCCCGTGTCTAGACCGCGCCTAAAAGAGCCTCAACAAGGTTTTGCGATCATTCGGCCCTTCAGATCCCAGTCCCGGCAGACCACGAACTAGTGTAGGTAATTATTCTCTACTACTACTGGTAGGGCTAGCAGATGAACCGGAAACACGGCGGCTGAGGTTTAGTCCTGAAAAGGGCAATCCGTCGATAACGGCGAGAAGACCATGTTGCGCACGGATGGATGGCCGGTTGATATGGGCTTGTTTTTATATCTTAGGCCTTGATCGGCTTGATTTTCTAAGGTAGGCTTATAGCGTTTATAGGGGCTTATAGAATAAAAAATCGTATTAAAAAAAATACCTTTATAGCATTTTGCTTATTTAAGCAGTAATTTAAGCGTTAATTTTTTATAAGTTTATAAAAATTGTTATAAACTTTTATAAGTTATATATTACATTAATAAAAGTAATATATTAAGTTTAAAAAAGTTTAACGGACCATTTTTTACCTTTTTAAGCTTTATAAGCCACTTTAAAATAAAATAAGTTAGTAAATTTATTTTATAATAAAAAATAAACGTTTTTAAAGTTATTTTTAAACTTTTTTTAACAATATTTTAATTAAAATGGACCGGAAAAAAAAAGTGTTTATATTTGTTATAATTATAGCTTTTAAACTATTTAAAAATATTAAAATTAACTAGAAATTATGTTTAAAATCTTCGTTAAAAAAGTAAATTATATATTTAAATGGTTCGAAATTAACTTAAAAGTTAACGGATAAACTTTTTAATAATTTTAATAGTAAATTTAATAAGTTATTTAAAATGTTTAAAAAATTTTTTTTTAAACTATTAATTTGGTTATAAAATAATTGCGGTTTAAAAGATATTTGTTTTATATTATTGGTTTAAAAATTAATAATTTTTTTGTAAATTATTATATATAATAAGTTTTAATATAACGTAATTTTTAAGTTTAAATTATTTTAAAATATAATTTATAAATTAATTAAAATGGTATTATTAATAATAATTACTTTATTTAAAACTTACGTAAAGTTATTAAATAACAATTATTTATTAACAACCGTTAAATTTAACTTTAAATTAAAAGTATTTAACGGTTATATTAAAGTTATTAATGGTATTTATATTTATACTTTTATCTTTTTAACCGTTTAAAAATATTAACGTAACCGTAAAAGATTTATATTTTAAAACATATTTATAATAGTTAAATTTAATAGCATTTTTAATTACATATTAATTAAAGTTAAAAAGATTATATATAATTTAAAATTAATCCGTTTTATTTTTAAAAAAAACTTTAAAATATTTAAAAATTGCTTTTATTTAATTAACAACAATTTTTACTTTCGTTAAAGTATTTTAATACTTTATTTTAACGTTAAATATTATTTATAAAAGTGGTATATTGGTGTAAAAAAGTTTATTTATGTAATAAAATTATATAATTTACGTTATTTTTAACTTTAAGTTATTATTAAATAAATATTTAATATATTAAAACGTAAGTTTAAAATTATACGATTTTTAACACTTGAATATAATTTTATAAATTAAATATAATTTTTGTATGTTATATATAAATTTTATAATTTTATTAAACGTAATAACGTTAAAAATATTAATAATAAAGTTAATTTTATTTTAATTTAATAAAATTTATATAAAATATAATAATTAAAAATAAATAAATTAATTAAAAAAATGTTAATAAATATTAAAATAAAGATAATATATAAATAATGGGTAACATATAATTATTATATATAATAATTTATTATTAAATAAAAAGGTTAAAATTAATTAATTAAAAAGTTTAATAATTAATTAAAGTTAAAATAAAGTAAAATTAAAAGGTTTTTAATTAATTATTTATTAATATTTTATTAAAAAGTGGGTAAAGCGGTTAAATTTTTAAACAATTTTTTTTTAAAAAACGATTTAATTATTAAATATTATTAAAATTGTTAAATGATTAATAATTAAATAATATATATATATTTAAAAATAGTTATAAAATGGATAAAATTTATAAATTTTATTATATTTATATAATAATTAATAATATTAATTTATAAATATTTATAAAACTTTTATAATTTAAATATTTTAAATATTATATTATTAATATAACTTAAAATTACATAGTTTTTTTTAATAAACTTTTAAAATACCGTAATTTATTTTCTTTTAAATTTATAACGTTAAAAATAACAGTTTATTGTTTTTATTTTAAAACATTTAAAATTATTACAAATTAATTAAAGAAAATATTATTAACCAAATGTTTTTAAAAATATTTAATAACCGTTTTAACATCGTTAACGCTTTATAACCGATTTATTTAATAGTTTTTTTACATGAATACTTTTTTAAATTTTTTTAAATTTAATAGTTTAAGCTTTTTAACCTAGTAATTAATAAAAGTTTAATGTAAAAAATCTTTTTTAATAGCTTTTTTTTTAAATAATAATAAAATTTTTTCGTTAAAATCATTAAAAATAAACTTAATTAAATTTAAATCATACGTACGTTTTTTTTTTTAAAACGATTTAATAATTTATAATAACGTAAAAAAAACATTAAGTAATATAATTAACGTTTAAAAATTAAATAAATCGAAATTTTCACTTAAATTTACATTAATTAATTAACTTTTAAAGTTAATAATGTTAATATTATCATTGTTATTTTTAGCTTTAATATCCCGATTTAAAAAAGTATATTTTTTTTTTACTTTAACAATATAACTATTAATAAATTTATTAAACGGAAACGTTTATACATATATTTTTTTATTATTAAAAAACGTTACACGTAACCATTTTCCCGTAAAGTTTTTCTTTAAAAAAAAAGCTTATTATTAATTAAATACAATAAAACACCCGTTATTATCTTTACCGTTACCGCTTATATAATTATTAATTAAAACTTAATATTTAAAATATCGTTTTTGTTTAATTTTACGTTTAAATTTCATTAATTTATATGACCACGGCTTTATAAAATTAACCTTTTACATAACTTTAAATAAATAAAATTAAATTAAAGCCCACGTTTAAAATTTATTAATAATAAATATGTTTTTATTTGTAAAAACTGTTAAAATCTTTATATATATAACAATTAAATTTATAATCCATTTAACATATATATATTTTAATTGTAAAACCATTTTATAAAATCGTTTTATAATTAATTAAATAAATAATTCGTGTATTTTAACTTTAAAATTAAACACAAAAAAATTAAAAAATTCGTATAAAATTTAATCGTTTTATTTATAATTAATATAATTAATATTTCAAGGTATAAAATCGCTGTTTATACCGTTACAACCATAAATAACCGTTAAATTAAAAGTTAACTTTTTTATTTCATTAATAATAAATTACGGTATATTTAAATTTATAATAATATTTAAATCATTTAAAATAATTTAAATTAATAAACGTAAAAAAAAAATAACTAAGTTTAATATTTACAATTTAAAAAGCGGTTAATTAAATTAAGTTAAATTAAAATAAAAGTGGGGAAAATTGGTATATCGTAGACCCATATAATATATGTGGGACCAACGTATATCTATTTTCTTTGTAAACATAGCTTAAAATTTAAGCCGATTAAGGCCTTAGTCTCTTTTATAATTCAGGCACAGCACTGAGCAATATCCAAGTAGGTAAATGCTATGTGCCCCCCACGTGGTATCGAAGGATGTTTGAGAATATCTTGAAAACCAGGAAGATTTTAAAGTTACCCACGCAGGCAGCAGGCCACGGTAGCCTCCTGCGTTGATGAGACCGTGATCCACTTAGTTGCCATAGGGCTCAGCACTAGCTTAGGCCTTAGCCCGCCAGCCCGCCTGGGCACTTTAAAAGATTCGCATTGGCCGTTGGGTATTGTGTTAGTGTGATAGCTTCGTCCGTGGCTCCATTGTACTAGATCGGGAAAAACCGTGTCGAGCCTCTCTATGAGCTACTACCGACGTATGTAGATTAACGGGACGGGTCCCTTGCTTAAACAATGAAACTAAGACCCAACAAAATATGATCCATGATGCTGAAAATAGCCTCCGTAGTCCAGCCTCTTTATAAGTTTATCGTGAGTAATCAATGACACCTTCATCGTACGTATTTCATAAATTCATACATATAACAGGTTTAGGCAGGGCCCCGCTTACCTTGAGCGAGATACTCTCATCAAACCTAGCGGGACATATGGAAGGACGTCAAAAAAGGTGGCGCACCTACCAGGATAATTGTTAGTAAAGGTGCGCCAGCCTTTTTGGCGCCTTTCTGATAGATAAGGTTCAGCCCTTGTGAAATCGAAGAGCATTATCTGGCAGAGAGCCTTTGTTGTCGTCAGCCGACATCCATCCTCTTGATAGTCAAATGCTAGCTCAGTCACACACCACACACATACTATGTATACCTATGTACCTAGCAAACTAGATAAAGCTGTAAGAACCTGATCAAGAAGAGTGATCCCCTACCACCTAGGTACCTAAGGGTTGATAGGGTTGGCACTATATACTTAAATGTAGATATGCGCTGTTGCTAAATACCGCCGATACGCTGAGATCTTTGGTGCTTGGCTTTGGTCTTTCACGTGGTAACGCCTTATTAACGTAGATAGTAGGCGAGACGTTGGAATGCAAACGGATTGGCTGAATACCTTTTACCAGCTTGGCAAATTGGTAGTAGACAATACCTTTGTACATCATACCTTAGGTATGCTGCAATATATTGATAGTGCTCGACGTTAATAAGAGCCAAGCTTTGTCTAGTGTTAAGTTAGGTCTCGTCCTAGCTAAAGTCGAGGGATTAGACCTCTAGCTCTGGATTTAGCTTTGAGATTTTTAGTTTGTCAAGTATTAGTCGTCAACCGATTATTGCTCGATCCTCCGTAGTTCGCTACATAGGCCGAATCATCGATAGATAATAGACGACTGATACATAAATAGGAGAGCTTAGGTGAGACGCGAAATATGAGTGGTAGAAATTGATGCCGTCGTAACTCATACCGGAGATCAGTCAGGGCCGGGGTAGTGGTTAACGACTTCGGTAGCTGTCATGCTGATTGCTTCGGTTTAGCGGTTGTTTGTTTGGCCGAATGCGATGTTGGTAAGACCCGGAAAGCGTCAGGGTAATAATGAAATGTCAAAGGCAGAAAACAGCCTCCAGGAACCATGCATAACAAGGTCGTAGTCTGCTGAGCCAATCGAGCTTGGCGCATGGATCCGCAATTATCTGATCATGTCAGGAATAAGCCAGATATAGAACGATCTAGAGAAATCGTGATCCTATCCTCATGAGGCAGTGACTTTTATCGGTATTCACCGCCAAGCCAAACAACGGATCTAGCACTAAGATGCCGAATCGGAGTTCACCCCCACGGAAATTCGTGGATAATTCGGGAGACACGCTCTTTAGGATATAAATGAATTATTTCCTATTCCGAAGGCTTCGATTGCTGACGTTTGCTTGTGAGCGGCGATATCAGGAGACTAATATTCAATATTCCTTTTTTGTACAATAGTTGTACGGCAGGTCAGCTTCGCCCATGGGCGCAAGTCTAGGCTGGAGATATTGGAGGTGACCTGCATGCTGGCTGCTGCAATAGGAGACGCGGAGAGCCTGGAGCTGAGGTGGAAAAATATATGAAGGGGAGTACATATGCGGGTGTTGCAGACGAACGAACGCAACTCCGCACGGCACAACACACCATGATGCGGTCATTCCTGGTGGTTAAGAAGGTCTCGGTCCTTGAATAGAATACGTACACGTGGAGATTCCTGGGATTTCTGTTATCAAGATACTTACCCAGATAACCAACACGAATAGGTCAGGTCGGCCCAACAGGTAGGAGAGATAAGTGAGTATTTCGTTAGAATTCGAATCGCAGCAGAGACGGACAATTAAATATATGCAGGTGATAATGATGATGAGGATGATATTGCAACACATTTTAATATAATTGTGGCTTTGGTGATGATCAGTCCACCCTCTCCAGACATGGAATAGCGAATACATAAGCTGAATTAGGTTCATAGTTTGAATCCATACAGGTAACGGTCCGTTGAATACATAATCGTCAAGTTTGTTCTTGCCCTATCAAATCTATCAAACCTTCCACCGCGTGACTCGCACACCACGAAACGATTTTAAGTACATAATGCACCTACATATGTATGCACATGTACAATGTAGCATGTAGCAAGCGGCGTGCTCCACCCTGTAGGTGCGACCGGCCGATATCAGGTTCTGAAAGCGAAAGCCCCACCTGACTAGGGGACCAGCACACCAAAAATCCGATGGTGGTTACCCCCTTTGAAAAATCGAGACGAGAAAAAAGGTGAAGGTGCTAGGAGGTGATACACAGCCGCTGCAAAGGTGGGTTCCTTCTTCGCTTCCACCATAACGGCCCATGCTTCCATGATCCATTACACTGCATGTATCTATGTATTCTTTCTTTACTTCCCTTTTATGATCTACCACAAGCGTATGTAGATCCCGGCCGGCTATCACCGTCTCTAACCCAGCCGATCCAAGTTCCAGCCAAGTTCCATTTTTGCCCCTGGCCATCGGGCAATCGTAGGTTCAAGGTTGCTTGAGACCCTCTTGACCCTCTAACCCTTACGAAGTCTCTTGACTGGCTGGTATGTAACGCTGGGCATGAGAGAGAGGGAAAAACCTGCCCACGAGCTAGAAAAATGGGACGAGTTGCCCGACGGCGGCGGCGGAATTATCCTCTGCCTCTGCTAGGTTGCTGCTGGTTGCTGCTGGTTACTGCTGGTTGCTGACTTACAATTTGGTTCCCGTCGTCAAAACCGTTGCAATTTCCAGTCCCTCCCGTCCTGTCTATTCCTATTTGATCGGACCTGACCCATCCTCAAAGAAGAAAGAAAAAACGCCGATATCAAAGTCCCTTGATATAACTAAAAGTAGTAGTACCCACACGCTAGGAATCTCTCCTCGTATCCTTGTGTCATACATGTCCCTGCGAGCTGTTCCACGCTCTTTGTAACTGCTAAGGACGCTAAAAACAGCTTGTCTCTATTGTTTCGATTTATACTGCTTTAATAATCCTGACTCTCCCACCAACATATTCTCAGGTTCTACTCATGACCAACCTTCACCACTTACCGTTCACATTTCGTGGACGAAACCCCTTGGCCACCTTTCCGCCAAGTGCGGGAATCACTTCCAAAGCAATAATACATGCTGTCGAATCTGCCGAATTAAAAATGCCTTCTTTTAACCCTTTTACTTCGGTAGCTAGTCGGAATGTCTGTACCTTATTTGAGATACGGTAAGCTGAGCAGTTGACACAAACCAAAGCTACTCGACAACATCTTACTGAGAATCCGCTGCAGTCTCGAGAACGATTTTATTGTCTTTCGTGGAAACGAGCATGAAGCTTCCGGTCAGCTATTAAAAGGCGTCTTAGTCTTGTGCTTGAGAGAACCCTTGAAGGTCGAAGATGTTCACTTGCGGCTGATGGGTAGCTGCCGTGTGGCTTGGGTCGACGGAAAACAGACACCATCCGGTATTCACAATCAGAAAATGGATAGGACGACCACAATTCTAAGACATACTTGGCCACCTTTCGTGGGCGAGACGACGCATCACAACACTTTAGCCCCCGGAAATTATGAGTGGCCATTTGAGTTTCTACTACCGGGAGATACCGCCGAGAGCGTTGAGGGGCTCTACCAAACTGGCATTACCTATGTCTTAAAAGCCACTATTTCGAGAGGAAAGTTGGCTAAGAATGTGCATGCCTTTAAACGATTTCGAATTATTCGAACCCTGGAACCTGCCGCCCTCGAATTCAACCACGCTATGAGTGTAGAGAACATATGGCCAAACAAGATCGAGTACTCCGTGGTCGTTCCGCAAAAAGCCGTTGTCTTTGGTACCAATATCCCTTTGGAGATGCGGTTTACTCCTCTCCTAAAAGGGCTAGAAATGGGCGTCATTACGGTTAAGCTTATTGAAATCCAGGAATTCAGCGTGCAAGGCTACCAAGCTCCAACCAGATCATACAAGCACGATCGTGATGTTACCTCATGGAATCTCGAAGTCACCCGTGATCAGCATTGGCAGAACAACATCGAAGAAACTGGTCAAGAAGGATGGGTTGTTAACAGGGAATTACCCCTACCCAAGAGGTTAAGCAGGTGCATTCAAGACTGCTCAGTTCACGGCATTAAGATTCGACACAAGCTTAAGCTCACAGTTGCACTACAAAATCCTGATGGCCATATTTCCGAGGTATGATTTTACACCTATCTCCGATGTTCGAGAAGTTGGTACTAACAATGGCGCGATTAGCTTCGGGCATCATTACCGATAACTATATTTATCTCGCCAAATATGCCTTTAGACGAAGAAGGCAATCTCGTTTCCCAGACGCCTGGAACTCCCGGCGAAGTAAACGAGAGCGACGCTTCAGTGATGGCTCCCCCGGGCTACGGAATGCACGTACTAGATCAGCTGTACGAAGACGTTGATCTGAACGGGATCATGACCCCTGGGATCCACAGCGGCCTTAACAGTCCGTTCTACGCACAATCCCGGGCAGGTTCGACAGAAAATCTAGCAGCTATGGCTCATGCTATAGCAGTCCCACCTGCAGTTCTGTCTTCTAGGCTGCAGAACGTCTCTCTTGACGAATCTCGGAGGAACGAGTCTTTCATCTCGACCGGATCTGGGTCAGGAGCGACAACTCCATTCAACCACCCACATGACAGCGAGCACACTGGGGATTCATCGCAGGTACATTCAACGCAGCTGTCGCGACAGACAAGCGAGGAGGATCGTCCGAATCATGCAGGGGGTCACCACACTCCGCCTGAGCATACTGAGTTTTTGGACATGGAGGAGCTGAGCAAGGTGCCAAGCTATGCAACGGCAACGAGAGCACCGCTGCCAAGGACGCAAAGCTACACGGGCTCCATCATCCTTCCGGATTATCAGACCGCAACGAGTGCGCCGGGTTCTCCAACGCGAATAGTATTGAACGACCCCATGGCAACCATTGTGGAGGGCCCACAAGCCGAAGTTACAGTATCAAGCACCCGATCGAGAAGCACATCGAGGAGTAGGCAGACCAATCGGCATTCGATAGGAGGATTCAGCTTTTTCCCCAGTCACACAGCTGTAAGCGGCAGTGATGGCGAGCGACGACTACGACTCATCCAAGGCAGAAGTGGCTAGATAATTGCCACGACGGTCTTCTGCAACTGTTACTTTACCATTTGGGATTGCTCCCCAATCTAAGCATTTCTATGGGCTACCAAAGTCATCCAAGCGTAATGTTTATTGGTTTCTCTCGTGGTTAGGCGTTTTAATGGCTCAGGGGATATCCACATGTACCATGGTTCGCAGGAAGGTTGGTTTCATCGGGACGGGCCACACTTGCATTGAGCGGCGAAATGGCATCTGGTTGCGGACTCTGAACAAGGAATTGAATTGAATTGGCTGGTTTTTTTTTTGTGGAGGCACATATCTAAGAATTGCTATATACCCATCATGTTGCTTTCACTATTGGCATTTAGACACCAAGAGACTCGGCGTTAGGAGGCAATGTCACTCTCCAATCCTCAGTTCGGCAAGTTGGAGACCGAGACTGAATAATAAGAGAAAACTTTTTACATCCTCATCACGGATAATTGCGGTTGTGTGCTTGCATAATGTATAATGTATGGAGCGTTGCATGCTCGTGTTGTATCAAGTATAAATAAATAAATAAAAAGCAGAAAAATCTCACGCTTGCTACCTATGTCCTGGGGTTGTGTGGAGGATACCTCTCTGGTACTCGCTTGTGGGATACGACATTGTCTATCCCGAACCCTCGGTCTGTCCGTAACCGGAATTATCGCACTCACGATGCCAGGTTTGGTTGTAAGTCTCGTCGGTGTTTGCGATCTGCGGGAATTATCTTTAGTCACAGCCGCAATCTATAGGATTTTGAAAATTCTGTCGCATTGGCAGAGCTTGACCAGCTCCTATGGACTTCGGCCAGTTGGATGATGCAACGTTTTCAACAAGTTTCGTGATAGATACCTAGGTACTTGGTTACACGCATTATTATTATGTAGGTACATACATACAGAATTACTTGCAGACGGGATTTATTGACTTATGTCTTCAATGCTTACGTACATAGCACGCAGATGATGTCATTCTTCCACAGGTCCTTTCCTTGTAAGAGGGAGTTGTCAGTCGCGAACTTGATTCTGTGTAATTATCGCACTATCTAATTGGTTTAAGCTACTAGACCGAGACCAATGCAGTAACCTAAATCACCCTTTTCTCTCAACCAGGTACCTAGGTACTTAACCCGTTCGGGCTAAGAAAGAGGTTCTAGCTTCTTAGAGCTTGAGTGGTAACGTGGTTTGATATCAATCATCGATTATCAGCGTTATATCAGATTCGAATGTGCCCACTGCCAGGGTTCGAAGCTCACTGATCGGCGCAGGGGGTCCGTCCTCCGCGAATTTCGCATCACCATTCCGACTCGACTGTCCCCCAATTTGCCTAACTGTGCCCTCGACATACTTGATTAAACTTGAGAATTACCAGACCAAACCAGAGTAATACTATCGCGTCGACTTGAAGCCTATAACAGCACCGCTACTACTGTTGCGAAAGAATAGCCGACAACCTTCGAATAGGTATTCGATCCAATCCAGCTCGACACACCGCAACATAACGCAGCATTATACCGACCCAGCGAAACATCGAAATCTAGTACATATATAATATCAAAATCTCCTACACAATGAGCGGCGACAATCATACGCTTCCTGTGAGGCAGGCCACTACTCTCAGCGAAGAAGCCGTACCGGCTATCGACCCTACTACGGTGAGTCGCATTCAAGATCCCCCCTATTTCTATCTCCTTCGCTAACCCGAACATGCTACCCTCAGACGGCCGGCTTACTTTCCGAAAGACTTCAGGCCTGGAAACATGCCGTGGGATATTTAGAAGAATATGTCGGAGCTGTCGAGAAAGCCCACAGAGCGCACGCCAAGGAGTATGAGAAGGTTCTTAAGACGATTTCTCACCCGTTAAGAGAGGGGGCGCACTTCGACCAGGGTCTTGGCGGTGTAGCGGGTTTCTTCGAAAACATGCGAGTTAATACTCAGGTGAGATTTGGATCTTGTTCTGTCCTTATTCCGATTGGTGCCTAACATGTAAAGGCTATGATCAATTCGAACGCGGAGACCGAGAAGACCCTCAAGGGGTCTGTCCTACCAATTCTCGAGCGACTACATAAAGAGATTAAGGCAAAGCATAAGGAGGTATCCCATGGGGTTGAGAAGAGCGCAAAGGAGATCGAGAAGGCTAGGAATACCACCCAGAAGCATATCGAGCTTCTCGGCCAGAATGCCGCAGCTTTCGAGTCGACAGGCGGCAAGTTGACACCTACCGACGACCCTTACGTTATCCGGCGCGGTGTCCTTCACAGACTGAACAAGCAGGTTATCGAAGAAAATAACCACAGAAACGATCTCATTAGCATACAGGATGGTTTCAAGGATTTTGAGGCCCACGTGATACAAGTAGTCCAGCAAGCAATGGATGCTCTCAATCAGGTTGCCGGTGGACAGGCTGAAAAGATCAGGGCGCTCTACGTTGACATGCTGGGCGCGGCGCAACAAATTCCGCCTGACTTTGAGTGGAACAGATTCAATGCTCGTGAGGGCCACCGACTGGTCGATCCGAAGGACCCGCCTCGGAGCGTGGATGCGATTGTTTTCCCCAATCAGGATCACATCTCAACTAAGCCACTCATCGAGGGTAGCTTAGAGCGCAAGTCGCGAAACAAGCTGTCGTGGGGTACGCAATCGGCGTATTATGTCGTAACCCCTTCCAAGTACTTGCATGAGTTTAAAGACGATGATAACTTACGGCATGACCCGAAACCGGAAGTCTCCATCTTCCTCCCAGATGCTGTAATTAGTCCTCCTACGGGTGAAAAGTTCCTTATCAAAGGAAAGGATAAGGGTGGGAGCTTTAGCAGCAAACTCGCCGGCACATCTGAATTTCATTTCAAAGCTCACTCGGCTGCCGAGGCTCAGAAATGGTTTGATGCAATCCGTATTGCGGCCGGCGCAACAGGCGCAGCTTATGAGAGCCAAACACCATCACCGAACGCTAGCCTTCCGGGCTCTGTCAGCGAGAAATCAAAACTCGAGAAGATTGATCCGAATGCGCATAAAGAACAGGACGCAGGTATTACAGGTGGCGAGACCGTCAGTAGCCCTACAGCCATATCGCCTACCGTCACCCGACAAAACACTCTCAAGAACGATACGGATAAGAAGGCATCTGCTTAGTGACACAGCTTGCCTGTCGTGCCAAGTTAAAAGGGATCGAATGCCCTTCATGGTTGAGATGAGGGAATTATGAACTGCGTGCCAAGGGAGCCTCAGCTTCGTGAAGCCTTGCTGAGGGTGACTGTGGAAGGGCATTGCCCTAGGCTTTTACAACTTTTACGGAAATTCTGAGTAGCACATAGGAAACGTCATCGTGGGGCGCGGCGATGCGGCTTAAAGCGCGAACTCGATGTAATGAAGAGCAAGGACAAATCAAGAGATACCTGGGAGGCGGGGTGCCTGAAAATGTGACCGAAGCAAGTATGCGTCAGCAATCGAGACCGAAGTGGCATCGCTTGCAGGTAGAAGGATGAGGTGGTGTTATATCTTCTCAATGTGGCTTTTCGATATATTATTTATGACTATCAATATTAATGAATCCATCTTAAACTGTCTATTTTATATATCCTTAAAGTAGAGACTATTTTAGTGTGCCTGATATATATACATGATCAAGCTCGTTGCTGGATATAAATTACTCTCTCTCTCTCTTGTGAGATTTCGGGAGCAACTTTCAGATCTTGAGGCACTTAATAATACTAATATAACTAAGAAGCCACCGAGCGCCGTTTTCACGATCCTGGCGTGATGTAAGCGCTAACATGAGGATTCTATGATTCTGAGAGATAATGTACACGCCTCGTTTCTAAGGAGGTTCAGGTTCGATTGTAAGATATGATATTCGTCATCACTTAGAAGCAGAACGCGATTTTTACTTGCTATGTATCTTAGGAGCTAGTTACTCAACTTCTTACTTTGGAGCTGGTTTCAACAGCCGCCCAACGAGCAGGCGGCCTATTTATTAATTAATGGTTAGATAGGCCGACCGCAAACAGCCATGTAGCACGCACTGCAGGGTAGCGTAACTTCAATTGGTGATTGTTGACGCCTTTAACCGTTTAGCGTGGGTGGGAACTATCAGCCTTCGGGTGAGGAGCGCGTTTAACTATCGAGGTGAGTCTGGTTTGTGGTCGTGGGGGTTGAGGATAAGTTAGTTACCTATAGATCGTAAGAAAGATATTTAAATGAAGACATCATGAGAATAGTTTGGTAATAGTTGCATTATACTCTTCATTCAAGATCGGCTCTTTTTTAAATAATCGGGATCTTACATGACTGCCTTGCCATATCATGTAATAGGTATCAGTATCGTCCGCCACGACGATGACGCTAGAGAAGCAGGCTCTGATGTGGCTGTATCCTACACAGAAGTGTGGTTTTTTTTTGTTTTCTTTTTTTTTTTTTTTGCTCGCTAATTCTTCCCCAGATCTGCAAGGACAAGAAGCCATGTCTGGCAGAACGGGCTGTTTCCCTAAGTCCTATACTTGTCTTTGCGGTAAGGCTTTGGGCTAGGGTGTTCTTCTAGTCGTGTCATAATAAGCCTCTTAACCCAGCCCATCCAGCCATCCAGCCATCCAGCCATCCAGCCTAGGGCAGCGCAGAAACTCGGACTTAAAAGAAGAAGAAGGCAACGGGGAGGAATAGACAGCCCGTAGCCTGCCTCTTCTCAGGGTGTTTTTTTTTCTTCTCCTTTCGTTCTATGCCTAGCCCCGTAGGCAAACATACCCTTCTGTTTAGCCCTTTCTACCCTTCGCCAGCGACAAGCCCCCCCCCCTTTCCCAAAAGATGATCCAAGCTCCCCGCACATGTGCGCGAGAGGAACTTGGTTCGGTGAGGCTCTGACTTAGTTCTCTGCTCTCGCCCATATCCAGAGCTATGAGGACCGACTTATTGCCAATCTATGGCACCCTCGTTTCCCCTTACATCTTTTGGCCTCCTCCTCCTTAGACTTCGCCGGAGAATAATGACTTAGCTTGGACCTGGACCTTACTATGAGAGAGAACTCTTGCCACGATAATTGCGAAAATGACGAAACAGTGGGATGTATATGAAGCTACGATTAAGGATCTCTACGCCGACAACACGCTGTCCGTCGTGCGGCAGATCATGATCGATCAGTACGGGTTCAGAGCCTCGTGAGAATTAACTCCTTTTTTTCTTTTCTTTCCTTCCCTATTTCCGCGTTCCCCCTTTTTCACTCTACCTCATTTCCTTTTCCTTATCTGCTGTACCAATTATCGTTAGCACATCACATATAGACAAATACCCGCCTTATATTGTATAGCCCGAAGAAATAGAAGCGTGCTAAGACCGAGGGGATCTTCCCCCCTTAATAGTGTTAGAGCGTACAGGGGCCGTCTGATCCGCTGGGGCGTCCGCAAGTACAACTGTCGGAAGCGCGCCTCGCCGAGCGTGAGCAACAGCAGCGCCGACGAGGGGAGTAGTTTCACGAGTGGCTCGGACACAGCCTCTCCGATTATGGCTGCTGCTGCTACTACTGCCATCGGCGATGCGAGGGCGATACTCCCTCGCGTTATGATGAAACAAGGAGACGCGGACGGCCGCCTCGCCATGCCGGTACGCATGAACCAGCAGTACGGCCAGAGCCGCCAACACCAAGTCTTTGGTACTGACAAGTAGGTCTTCCCAAGACGTAGATGGTACCCTGCAACCCTCTCTTCGGACTTGTACTAACTGCCCCTTTTCGCTTCCTCCCAACAGTTCCTTCGACTCTAAGCCTAGGGTCTTCCTCTCAGCTCCGCAACACGACGGCAGCAGCAGCGACGATATCCAGTATGGGTGGGACACGACCCTCCTCAAGAAGGAGCCCGACTCGGCAGGTCTCGACGACTTCGCCAGCAACCAGCAAGGCGAGGCCCTCGCGCCGCCGCCGTCGTACTTTAACGGCCTTACCGCGTCGATGATGCATTCGTCCGGGAACGGGAATAACAAACCTCCCTATAGCACCGGATACGGAGGTTCGACGCCCATCCAACACCGACATCACCAGAGCACGGGCAGCAGTAGCTTAAACTACTACAACTCATTACCACCGCAGCAGCAACGAGTTCGCAGTGGCGTTATTCCCATAAACCAGGTCCCACCGGATATGTCGTTTACAGCGCAGACGAGAGGGTACAACCATGGCCCATGATGGACGGGTAAGTAGGCAGCAGCAGCAACAGCACATCTAGTACCAATGTAGTACAGACGGGACACTGTCTATCTATCTATCTATCTATCTGTATACACAGACGATGACTTCAAGGGTCAAGAACTCCAACGAGCTGGTAACTAGGACCGTGCAAACAAATATCCTAGTATAGCGTTATTATGTATTTTTCTTTCTTTCTTTCTTGTTGTCGTGGGATTAGGATCACGGGGTTTAGAGGCGAGGGAGGCACCGCACCCGCACCCGCGCCCTACGACGAGACCCCACGTCTCGAAGTCGGGAAAGGGGGGTAGTTGTCCAGGGGTAAGATGCACGACAATGGCGCGGTGGTGGAACATGGGAGGGAGTATAGTGTTGTTCCCCCTATGGCCTGCGATGAACATGGCATGCAATGTGTGCTATTGTCTGATGATTTCCTTGACGATTTACGTCGTTATTTTCTCTTGTCTTCCTTTTTACACTGATGTTTACGGTATGGCATGTACGAGTAGGGCGGAAGGGAACAGGACGTGGTCTGTATCGCTCACGGCGCGACACGGCTACGGATTAAATTTAGTACAGCAGACTTGGGAAAGGGGCATCTTGGTTGCGTGTGGGATGGGTGGTTATTTTAGATGGGAATATTAAAATGGGAAGGGGTATACTTTTCATGTATTGTCTCATTGGAACTTTTTCGTCTCTTCTGAATTTGTATGGGATATACTGTCTCCTTTCTACTACCTAACGTAACTTGGGAAGCATTTATAGAAAGTAGGTAGGTAACACGGAATAAACATATCGGCTTGGCCAATAGTAACCTGGTAGTATTTCCGGATGTAGAAAGTGGGTATAGGATGTGAGGTGATAGACTACTGTATTGAACGCTGGGGAAATATCTACCTGGGTAGCCTTAACGATTCCTTGCTAGATGGTTGGATATGACAAGCCTTGGTAGATGCGTTGGTAGGTAGATATTATCAATTAGTTACTCCTTATATGAGTAAGATAGACTAGTAAGAATCGCTCCAGGGAATATGTAATTCGCCACGCGTATGTATGAGGTTCGAAGCATTTATTGCATTGCTATACGAAGTACTGTCGTCCTTTTATCAGGGCTTAGAAATTTTTGGTTAATGCCCTCAGGCAACACCTTGCACCTTACAATAGGTTATCCCATGTCTCTGGTAGGCGTGTCGTCCACGAGCTGCCTAAGCTGAACGCTCTCACCCATCGAAAGAATATACCTATACTTTATAGAAGCAGAAGGCCAGATAGAAGCTGGCAACCTCCATCTCCTCAGGCGAAACCAGAAGTGGTCCCCTTCCCCTCTCACGGACCCCCATACGCTCGCTTAGGGGGCCCAGTATATGGTCATCTTTCTCGGCCTCCCAGATCTCATCAAACTTCTGATGGTATTGTAGCTCGAGGTTATAGTCTTCTGCTATAGCACGGAATGCTGGCCAAGGTACGACGTACTCTGGGACCTCCTCTACCGCTTCGTCAAGGAAGAAGCTGTACTTCCATCCGAACGGAGGCCGGAAGATACCGTCCTCGGGAGTTTTGCCGGGAAACCTGACCCGGTAGAGATCATTGCCCCACTCCGCCGTCTCCTCAACCTCGCCCTCCTCGCCCTCCTCCTCCTTATCCTTATCCTCATTGTCTTCCTTGTTTGAATTGTCCTTATTTTCGGTCGTCTCGCCCTTCTTCTTTTTCGCGAACCACTCGTTGAACTTTACGACTCTATCGCCGATCACATCCGAGTTAGGTATACAACCTATGAAGCGCCCACCTTTCTTCAGAGCCCCAGATACGTTCTGGAGCATCATCCGAGCCTTCTCTTCGCTCTCAAATGCATAATGCATGCAGAACATCATGCTGACTATATCAAACCCGCTCCTTCCCATGGGCGAAAGATCAAATCCGACTTGCCGAATGATATCTATATCACCAATAGACTCGCCATAACAGTCTTTGACGTAGAAGCGAGCTTCGAACGGCGGAGGCTGATGGCGCCCACCTCTATGACCGCCTCTACCACCCCGTCCGCCGCCACGATGGGTCATATTACGGTATCGTTCTTTCGCCTGATCAATGGAAACATTGGCGGGGTCTAACCCTACGTATAGCTCAACTCTCTGTGGGGCCTGCTGCCATTTACCTAGATCGCCACCTTTACCGCATCCGATATCGAGGACGAGCAGCTCGTGATCCCTAGCGCCAGCCATATCGCGCCCTCGCTCGTGAGCGCCAGGCGTGTGGTCTTCGTCGGGCGAGAATTTTTGTATCAATGTGCTCTTGACCCAATTGTTAAACGACCTAAGCCCCTTGATTCTGCTGTCCGTCTTTCTCCAGTCGCGACCCCTCTCTGGTACGGCGTTGTAATGCTGTCGGACAACATCGTTGATGCCTCTCTGTTCTAGCACGGCCTGCGTAGCTGCGACTTCGGCGGCCTCGCGCTCACGCTGCTCGTGGCGCTGGCGGATAGTCGACGATTCTGCTTGAGAGAAGCGAGCACCGCGACCGGGGCGCTTCAGCTTCCGGGGCGTATCGGATGGTGATCTAGAACGCTGTCGCTTCTTGGCCGGTTCGAGCTTCTTGGCATCGAATGGTTGAGGTAGTTCGTCAAGGGGAGGTCCGCCTGCATCGTTTTCTCGGCGCTTGCTATTGCTGCTGCTGCTGGGAGATCGAGAATCCTTGCGCCTTTTAGCGGGCTCAAGATGCTTCGCGTCGAAAGGCTGAGGCAGCTCTTCGGAAGCGTAGTCTCCTGCCATTGTGGAAGACGAGAGAATTTATGACCTTTCTTCCCGTTCAGATATGTAATTGCGCAGGTGAAGTGAAGTTGAATTAGATTTTGCTAATATGGGCTGGGATTTATAATTTGATTTGATCTGGTTAATTTTTTAGACGGTGAAAGAAAAGTTGAGTAAAGGAAAGGACGGGATACCTATGTTAGGTAAAGAAGTACCTAACCTGACATTAGAATGTAGGTATTTAGGATCTCTAGCTCCTAAGGTGATGCAGAAGCTGGAAAGGTATGCGAGTCTTGGCATTGAGCTAGTGAAGAACCGGGGTAACCCGTACCTTACGTTTTTTTTGTACCCAGAACTGCTAACCGCTGGATCCACCATTTGGCACATACCTACTTTGTGGCATACTTTTATACCAAAACCACTACCTTTTCAACCTCGAATAATATTACGTATATTGATGTTATAAACTTGTAATTAGATTCTTTTAATACCTTATAAAGCTTTATTACTGATCTTGTATTTTTTATTAAATAGAAAAATTTATTCGTGGCATAATTAAAATAATTACCTTTTAATATAAAAGTACAAGGCTTTTATATATAAATTCGGTACAAAAATAAGTATTTTTTATAATATGGGAAATTGGAATATTATAATAATAACGTTTAAAACTTAAAATTTAAAATATGTAATAAAGTTGTTTAAATCTTTTATACATTTAATATACATTTGGTTATTATTGTTATTTTTGTTATTAAAATATTTAAAGTCGAAAATAATTTTATATTAAATTTTATTATATTTATATAGGTAAAACTTTTAACTTATATAATATGCCATTTAATTTAATTATAGCCATTAAACTTTATATATAGCTTAAAACTAATTATATTAACCTTTTAAATATAATAACTTTAAATATATAACGTTTTAAAGTAAATAATTATAATATCTTTTTATATTTAATTTATATGTAAAGGTAATATATTTTTTATATTATATATTAAAGTACCAATCTTATTATAACTACCATTTTAATTCCGATATTATATATATAATTATAAACCCAAATTAATTATTTATTGACTTATATTAGTCTCGACTTTATAGCTTCAATATACATGATATTATTTAAGGTTGAAAAGGTAGTGTTTTGGTGGGAAATGTGCCACAAAGTAAGTATGTGCCAAAAGGTGGATCTAGCGGTTAGATAAGTACCAAGGTACCTTGAGGCTCTAGAAGGTCCACAGGTGCTTAGTGATTGGTTCATGAGCAAGTTCAGTTGTGAAAGTTACGTCCGCTGATGGCCGCCTGCAGCTGCTTGCAACCGTTGGCAAAACAGCAGCTCTTCTGTCCGTTATCAACTTTAAAACTTACCTATGTACCTAAACTTATGAGAAGCTTCATCAACTAACAACGGTGACGACATTCAATTATTTAACGATTCTGCATACTACGATAATTCTCTCCCTTCTATAATCCCACATATTAAAGCTCACGCCAATTCTCCCCCTCCTTCATCATGGGTTCCGACCCTCAATATGCGAAATGGCCTGCTCTACCTCTAGCCCAGCAAGTCTTCACCATCACGAATCCCTACGCCACTCGACCCGCCCAACAGGCTGCAGTTAAGAGCTTACAAGATGGCATCAACGAGAATAAGATGGCCCCTCTGTATAAGTACCTGGCACACCCCACTGAGGGCATCCTAAATGCCACCGGTGAGACCTCATCAGCATCAGCACCTCAGAAGCCTACCGGCCGGAAACCAAGCGCCGCGGGTATGGTCGCCAGCAAGACTGCCGGTGCGACCTTACCTTGGGATGAGGAGGTATACAATAGGTTGAAGGCGGAGAACGATAAAGAGCTAGAGGGGTTCCAGAAGGAGGAGGACGAAGCTGTTGAACAGGCTGGCGAGACGGAAATCATGGCTGCGAAGGGAAAGCGTGCCGATTTCTTTGCCAAGATTGGAGACAAGGTATTTCTACGTCCTAGCTACTCTATAACCTAACTGTTACTAATAATATCACAACAGGACAAGGCAATAGCAGCCTACGAGGATGTCTTCGAGAATACGGGCATCCTGGGCACCAAGATCGACCTGGTATTGGCAATAATCCGCATGGGGCTGTTCTACGGCGACAAGGCTCTGGTGAAGAAGCACGTTGCGCGCGCGAAGACGCTCGTCGAAAGCGGCGGCGACTGGGACCGTCGTAACCGCCTCAAGGCCTACGAGGGCCTACACCTACTTACCGTCCGCTCCTACAACCTCGCCGCGCCCCTCCTCCTCGACTCCCTGTCGACATTCACCAGCTACGAACTATGTACATACTCTAACCTAGTCGTGTACTCTGTTCTCGCCGGCTCCGTTTCCCTCAAGCGAGTCGACTTCAAGAGCAAGGTCGTCGACGCCCCCGAGATCAAGGCCATCCTGGGCGCCGACAGCGACGATAAGCTTCTCGCTCTGTCCGGCGCCATCTCCGCAGGCCCTGGCGCTAAGGACGCCGAGATGCGGGACGCTGTTCAGGACACCGTCTCCCCTACGGCACCTACCAAGATTACTACAGCCGTCAACCTGACGACGCTCGGCTCCGACCAGCCCGAGGCCGAGCTGGCTGTTGACTTCTCGCCCCTCGCCCAGCTCGTCAGTAGCTTGTACAATGGCAACTACAAGTTATTCTTCCAGGCCCTCGCCCTCGTGGAGGAGCAGTTCCTCACCCAGGATCGCTACCTCCACGAGCACAAGGGCTGGTTCATCCGCGAGATGCGTCTCCGCGCCTACCAGCAGCTACTACAGAGCTACCGCGTCGTCGGGCTCGAAAGCATGGCCAACGACTTCGGCATCACGGTCGACTTCCTGGACCGGTATGTTTTATTTATCTACTCATTCTTCCCACCTCCACCTCCTTTGCCTCCTCTTGAATTATCTAGTACTAACCTATTCTCCCAGCGACCTCGCCAAATTCATCGCCGGCGGCCGTATCCCATGCACCATCGACCGCGTGACGGGCAAGGGCGTCATCGAGACAAACCGTCCGGACGACAAGAATAAGCAGTACCAGGACGTCGTCAAGCAGGGCGACCAGCTGATCACCAAGCTGCAGAAGTACGGCCAGGCCGTGCGGCTCCGCGGTAGCGAGAGGGCGTAAAAGAGGTAACAGCAGTAGTATGAAAGTACCTAATAAAGATGAATAGAAGGGCGTCCAAGACGGTTCAGCTGTTGCCGGTGACGAGATTATGCGTGCCTGTGCAATAGACAGATAATGTAACAATACGAATCAAACATAGACGGGCCGAAACCAACCTCGTTTTGAGCTCACGGTGAAGGACTTTGCGCGTTCAGAATGAACTTTATGAGTTAGGGTGATTCTATGAGGTTCGTGATGCGTAGTGGAGAGTATGTATGTAGGTATCAAAGTCTTAACGCCCTATCCTATCCTCCCACGGAACCATACACACATGAAGTCTCCTAAAGTGGCCGATATGGCCAGTTTTGTAGGTATCTAGGTTTTTTTGTTTTTCCACAATTCTCGCTCCTCTCAATCTAACCCAACAATCCACTGCCGACTCCAACATACTAGCCCCGCACAATGCCCACCGTCGTTATTCATTCTCTCCTCTCGCTGTCTATCTGTACTTGTCCATGAATTCCTTGTGGAACTTCTTAATAGATCCAACCCATTCAGAGCCAGGAGCTAAGAAGGTAGTGCGGAAATGCAGGGTGCCCTCGGCCTGGCCGAAACCGCTTCCGGGCACGACGCACACGCCTGTAGACTCTAGCAGGCGCATGCAGTAGAATTCGTCGGGCGTACGACCCTCCTCCTTAGCAGCCTCGGCGGCCTTAGGAGGCACGTGGATGGTAGGGAAGATGTACATACTACCTTGGGGTTCGCCACACTCAACGCCTTCCATCTCCTTGAAGGCTTCGTATAGAGTGTATGCGCGTGTCTTCAGGTTGTTATATATGGTATTGTATTCCTGGTCATATAGCTCATACGAAGGCTCACCAGGCTTGGGCGGGTTGACCATAAGTTCGACGAGACACTGGCCGATGACGGGGGCACATAGCGTAATGGACACGAACTTGTAGATCTGCTCCTCGACCTCAGGATTGAAACCAATCAGGTCGAAGTAACCACCACGGTGGCCGCACTCGCCGACCATACCTTTGGAGATGGAGTGTAGGGATGCGAGTTCAACCTCGTCGTATTTTCCGGGGTGCTCCTTTTGTAGAGTGAGTAGGACCTGGCGGAAGCTGTGGAATTTTCCGATGAAGACATTGGTCTGGTAGACTTCGTCGGCCATAACCACGAGCTTCTCCTCAGCAGCAAACTCCAGGACGGACCGGACATCCTCTTCAGACAGCGAAGCACCCGTCGGGTTGCCCGGGTTGATGATGACAATAGCGCGGACGTCGATGCCATCGGCCTTGGCCTTGTTGTAGGACTCCTTGATAGCCGCGAGCGACGTACCCCAATGAGCGGATTCGTCGAGGTAATAAGGGACGCATGTAGAGTTGAGAACGGAGAGCGAAGCGGTGTAGAGCGGGTACTGAGGGATAGGAACAAGAACTCCGGTGGTGGGAGCGGCACATATTATGTGTAGGAGGGTGTTGACACCGGAAGATGCACCAGCCGAAAGGTAGATATGTGCCGGGTCGGCGCGGAAACCATCCCGTCCTAGATTTACAGGTTTAGCACGAAAATAGTATAACTTTTAAATTAGCTTTAACTTACTTTCAAGGAATTTGGCAACGCTCTCCTTGATGGCTGGAACACCAGCACTGGCGCTGTATGCTCCAACGCTACCGACGTGATCTAAAAGCCATCTCGCCCGTTCCAGCACGTCTGTCTTATAACCCAGGGAGTTGATTAGAACATCCTCATGCTCTAGCAGCTTAGGGTTCTCGAGAAGACTCAGAACCTGGCGGAAGTAGGTAATGGGTTTCTGATCGAGCTGCTGGGGGTTGCCGATGTTTGCGCTTATAACTTGGGAGAATGGTAGGCTCTTGTCACCCTTTTTAAGTCTGGCACGGTATTCCTCTGACTTGACGGCGAGCTCTCCGCGGACGGCATACTTGGCCTCGACGATGTGCGGGTTTATGTTTCCAAGGTTGAGTCTAGCCATTGGTGCTTGATGGTGAAAATGGCGTTTAGGGGAGTGTAGCAGCAGCTTTGGAGATGGCGGGGTAGTGACAGACCCTGAAAATGACAGTAGTAGCGGACGCGGGGTATCAGCTGCTACTGCCGCTCCTGATAAAAAAATGTTTGGTTAGTTAATACCTATAAGGGAAAGAACCCAATTTTCAAAGTTTCAAGCACTATTTTTGTCTTTTTTCTTTTTTTAAACTTTCGAATAAGGAGAAGGAAGTATCGGCTAAAGAGATTGTGGTATGTTTTATGGAATGATGAGGGAATTACAACCGGAACTAAAGACGAATAATAATTCAATATAATAATAATAATAATAAGCCACAGCTTGGAAACTTCTTGTCAAACTGCACTGTTTCACCCACGCGATCCAGGAAAAGACCCTGCGGACGTAAAGTCCCCATATCTTTTTTTGCCGCCTGACTGCGTGCGTTGACGATTTGCCCCTGGCCTTAAAAGTGTGGGACTAAAGCGCGATGCTAAACTGTCGTGCAGTAAGGCGTCGACGGTAATTGGGAGAAAGTTGCATCCACTAGGAAGGCCGATAACCGGAATAGTTAAGGAAACGCGCAATAGTCATGGTAATATGGACGACTTTCCAATAGGTATCCCTATTTGGTTTCCAAGGAAGGGATGGAAAAAATAACTCGAAGGAAATATCGAAATGTAGGTAGGTACTTACCAGTTGTTATATGTAAGTCATTATGTCGATATCGAAGAGTTTGCGCTCTATGGCTGTAAGCCCTCTGGGAGATGATGGCGTCGAAATTTTTAACCCGAGCTGTACGAGACGCTCCCGATCTAACTGTTGCCATCTGAGGCGAGGAAACAGTTCCGAGTCGAAAGGGGAGGAGATGGTAGAGAGAATTAGTTAGAAAAGGAAAGAATTCGCCCGAAATTGATATGAGAGTGTATTTTTTTTTCTCTTTCGCGATAGCTGTAATCCAACCCTGTCTGTCCGTCTATCATAGGCTAATCTTAGAGGGCGAGAACGAGACCGAGATCTAAGAAAGTCTTTCACCGCTA
This sequence comes from Daldinia loculata, assembly GCF_022478755.1. Lineage (NCBI taxonomy): Eukaryota > Fungi > Ascomycota > Sordariomycetes > Xylariales > Hypoxylaceae > Daldinia > Daldinia loculata. The sequence continues at coordinate 311,862 of NW_026054868.1, read as the reverse complement.
ACGGCCGATTGCGCCCCGGTATATCGGAGTTAAGTTTACGGAGATAAAGTACAGCTTAATGGTCCTAGGCCTCAAGGTCCTTTTCTCTTGGCAAACACTTATATGAAAAGAGGTAGTTGCCATGTAAGAGTAATAAAGTATCACCGGTATTCAACAGAAATAAGTATACTCTTTTGATTATATAGGTAGGTAGTTAACAACTTCTTCAATTTACCCAAGAGCAATATGCCAAAACCCACACTTAGATAATAATGAATTCTTCATGACTCCCGGAGATAAAGGTAAACCTCCGCTCCAAATTCCGTCGATACTTAATCCTATTAAATATCGCCCATAATTTATTTGTCGTAACTCCTATAGGATCTGGAGACATTGGCATCATAAATTCTTTCCAATCTCCAATCAGGCGTTCTATAGCTTCCTCAACAATATCGACGGACCCTTTACAGGCTTCGCATCTCAAAATGTCTTGCTCAACATTTGAATATATTTTATCAAACACCTCTTTAACGTCATTCGTACTCAAGAGTGTGTGGGTTGTTTTATTCTGAGCATCATCTTCAAAGGAACAGAAAGAGGATGATTCCCCGAATAGTGTTCTGCAGGTTTTTCCCCCGCAAGACACAAGGGCTCCTGTTGAGAGCTTCCAACGCCTAATTTTCTCGGTAAGATCGCTCGTTAACAGCTTTTTGCTTGAATCCCGAGAGTCTTCGAATGTCTCACAGATGAATTCCTTTGCGGCAGACCTGACTACTTCAAGGTCCTGCGACCATTGACGCCACAGGAATTTAAGACCTCTACATTGATCGAGAAAACTGGTAAGGCGATCTTCGCTCGGCCCCGGTCCAAATAACCAGGAAACCCCAAGGGCTTTGTTAGAGGAGTCATGTTCTGTTTCCTGTGAACCATTAGATCAAGAACGCCTATTCCGGTCTCGAGTAATCTTTGCCTACCGGAGAAAATCGTAACAGCCAGGGACTTAACTTGATATCCAAATGGGGGTTTTTCTCGATGAAGTTGTGAACCGTCATGATTTCGGGGTCGTCAGGAATAGAGAAATACTCAGGTCGAAGTATTATCTTCTTCTCACCGCCGTCGGCAAATATATAAGGCAGTCCAACCTTACATAGCCCAATGAAGGTGTAGCAATTAGTACGATTGCGAACATCGGTCTTCCGAAGATGTAGGGCGTACGGCTTAGAATCCTCAATACACGGTAACATGATGATGTCCATAGTCGAGTCGAATAATCTTTGGAATTTGACGCTAATCTCGAATGCCGACCTGTATTTGTAGGTATACTCTAATTCCGGGGTTTTCATGGCAATACCTCTTAGTATTCTATATCCATGGATAATCAGGGATCCAGTCCGACTGAGGACAACCTCGGGAATAGGTTGTGATCGTTGGTCAGATGGGTCTGGTTGAATATAGACCGGGCTGAACTCGGGACTGAGATTGAATTCGTCGTTCTGGGCTGCGCAACGAAAGTCAGGAACCCACGAAGGGAGGTCCAGGGGTCGGTTATCATGTATCGCTTGGGATCCTCCGCTTCTTGCTCGCTCCAAGAGGCTCATCAAGTGACCTTTAGACATCAAGAAAGCGGCGATGCCAGTATAGACCTGCTCTACTGCAAGATTGTAATTCGCAACCAGTCCCTCCACGCTCGCGTCTTTCATCATACCAAAGAAGGCGAATATCTTATCTTCTGGTCTCGAAGCCTGGCTAGGCATGCCATCGAATATCAGATTCCCAAATTCTTCCCAGGATCTCAACTTGCGTTTTCCGCAGTGCCGTACCCAAAGAGGCAGTACTTCTTCAGCATGAACTTCTTTGAATATGCGCCCGAATTTCTCTCGGGAATGTTGAAGCCCGAGCGATTGAGCGCCGTGCCCAAGATAAAAGGTAGCATCCCTAGCCAGAGCTAATTCCTGTATGATCCAGACGCGGGAGAAATAAGGAAGAGAAAATAGCGATTTTATATCGTTAATGTATAGGCCGCTCTCCCTATACTCTTTAGACGATCGTTCATCGGAGTTGAGCGCAAACATCGCAGCACTTGTGTGATTCGAGTCTTTTCCTAAAAAGACTAAAACCTTCTGCGCCCGAGAGTATATCTCAGGCATCAGCCCGACCTGCTCGCGTCTTTCGTCGGCATCCTCTTGGTTAATACATACGGAGTCTACCCATAGGAACCTTGCTTTTTTTCTATCTCGGAACCGTCGAAGCGCCGCCTCGCAATTTTCAGTGATAGGGAGTCTATACCAATTATTATCGAGATACAGAGGTCGCTGCCTTCTGCTGTCGCCTGCCTCGTTCGCCCATGTATACGAAATAGCCTCATATTCCAGCGTAGTTCCGGTAATTTCGATAGATGCAATGAGTAATCTTCCATGTAGCGGGTCCCCGGGCTCACCCGGAGACAATCGAAGGATTCTAAGATGTGGGTTTCGTGTTGTGGTCTCTAGGGACCGGTACTGATAGTACCGGTATGTTATAGGGTTTGCATTTTGAATCGGGGGATGAACTATTGGATCCCCCTCATCGTTAGGATGTGAAATAGCGTTTGTTTGGTCGTTTGTTTGGTTTAGGCTGTATACGCTTTCCTCGAGGACACGAATAACTCGTTCGGCAAGGTCGTTGTCATTATTATATTGGACGCTGCTTGGCCAAGATAAGTTCAGTGATGACCTCTCAAGCACGCGGTGTCTCACTTCCTCTCGCGTGCTAGGGTCTTGAAGCTCTTCATCTTCTGGAACCGGCGTCCAGCATTGGGTACAACGCCATGCAACTTCCGGTAACTTTTTAAAGTCGGGATGCTCACATGCGCATAGGCTTGTCATCGTGCTAATTCTAATTGCCTATCAGCAACGAGCAATGTGAAGTTTTAAAAAATGACTTGTTCAATAGTTCGAGTACAGCAAAGTTTTAGGAAAGAGGTTAAGGTCAGATAGGTCTTTTAGTATTAAAAAGAGTCACGTCGAGATGAAGTGGCTGTACAGAAATTATCTTTGCTAATGATGTGTAACGAAAGGTAGGCTACGGATTTCGCATTCGGGGCTGTGTCTGGTGAAGCCACGTAGCGGCCTATCGCTTTTCTTGCATAGCCTAGTAAACGAGCAAGCTATTGGAGCATTCAGCGTTAAGATGTGTTACAATCACTAAGTCCCCATTAGCCACAGGCATTAGGTAAATATGTTGAAGGCAGATTAATTTAACTTAGACTAGGAAGTCGATTTTATTCGTTTAATTCTTAGGCATTCTCAGTGGCGTTGCAGCCACCGATAGGCGATGAAGCTATTCAGGAGATTTTATGAGGCTTAGCTAACTCAGCCCCTACATAGTAAAATACAACCGGGAACTTTCTGGTTCTCATTCGTAATCGGCATGGCACTTATATTTATGATACCTATTATTATTTGAATCTTAAGGGTCAAAGGAAACTACATATAAAAATAATGAAATAATAACACATGTATCGTAAATACTTCTGTCCAATTACCTACTCAAACAGTTACTACTCCTGGTAAGCTGCTGCAAGACGTATAATTGACGAAAAGAGAGATAACCCTATGCAGGGGAAAATGTAATAGTATATCCAGTCTAAGAAAATGTTAGTGATCATCGACACGACTTTCGGATTTATTGTCATTGAAATGTATACTGTTTGTTATATTCTATACCTATCATACCACATGATCGCCGGCCTCTTTTGTATTATGGTTAAGACATTATCCTCAAGGAGTTCCCATTTATAAGCTTGGGCTTAGGCTTCTAGTCATAACAAGCCCACAAATTTTTGAAAAAGGGGTAAAATTAACCTCGTAGCGAAAGGAAGCCGAATTCGACATAGTTAACTCACAAACCCAACAATTAACTGCAATTATATATAAAACCACTACAGTAGCTTGAAATCGTTACTCAAATTTCACACTAAAAGGCTAAAGTATAAGATTAAACTTGACATATAGACCTGGTTTCCCGGACTACGGACTGGTTATAAGAAATATGTTATAGTGATGTAAAATATGAGAGTTTCTCATAACTCAATAGATAACAGGAAAGCTCTTATTATTACGCAATTGCCCGTTCCCTGACATTTATGACGAGGCAATAAAATCCCTTCAGGGGCCATTTATTCAACGAATATTTGACCAGGTTAAAGTGAAGCTCGGAGACATTACGTTTCCTTCAGTCATCATAGACACATTGCTATCACTATGAGTATCGATGTGAGTTGTATTGATGAGATTCTATGCCTATTAGATCGTTTCGTAAACTTACTACATATATCCTTAGATGTCCTCGTAATGTTATTCAAAACTCACTTTACTAAGACTTTAAAAAATAAAAACAAAATAAAATAAAACTCACTTTTCTCAGCCCATACTCATATTTTCTCAGTTATCCTCTGTGTAGTATTGCCAATTACGCGTCTCGATGAAAAGTTGTTTCCATGCGCATAACACCTCATATGAATGAGATAGAACAGTCAGGCAATTCATTAATCTATGATGAAAATGAAGAGAATCCTAAGAGGCTCATGAAGAAGCTTACATTATATTCGACCAAGTTTATAAAACCATTTAATACAGCAAAATGATTTGAACATTCTACTACCTAAGGTATATAGCTGTGCTAATATGAGATAATTTCAGGAGTAGCATCTCGCTAGCCCATCGCGTATTACGTCGGCATCCCCTCCTACATAGCGAGTAAACATAACCAAGTGCCAATGGATCTATTTCAATTACGCAATACTGTTAAGTAGCGAATTATATCACGCAAATTGGAAGGTGGCGATCCTCAATGGCCTCATGCACGCCGGCGGGGATCATGTGGATATTGTCGCCAATCTCTTTAGTGCCGGCTAAGTTCAAGACTTGGCTGTGTGTGATAGTGATACAGCGTTCCTTGCCATCTCGCTACCCGCGTACCTAGTCGCTTTAGGTAGGTATTGCCGTATATGCTGTCGATATACTAGGCCTACGATATACAATGGGCATAGTTCGCCGTGAGGATCCCCTTTAGTAGCCGAAACCCACCACCCCACTGGCGAAAAAAGCATTGGGGGGAGGGGGGGTAGGGCTTCTGTTGAGACGTGGGGGGGTTGGCTAGAGAGAGAAAGCCCGGTATAGGCTACCTGGTTCCTTGCTTGCTTCGTCACGATGTAGCCCGTTAGACTTCAAGATTGGTTCTCTTCCGTGAGTCGACGAGATTCAATCTGTGCGTAATCATGAATCCCGCGCGCCTGGTTCTTCGTCGATTTGCTCAGCCGCTGGTTCGGCCTGTTCGATGTAACGGTATCCGATCGTTTACGACGGCGTCTTCTCGCCCGTCTGCTGCCGCTGCCGCGGTCCAGCCGCAACACTTTGATCAGCCGCCTTTCCCTATTCCCGGTCCGGTCCATGTTAGGGAAGAAGTTCCTATCCAAAGTACTAAGAACACCCTCCGTGATGCCGTCTCCGCGACTCAACCGAGGAACGACTGGACGAGGGATGAGATAGCGGTAATCTACAACCATCCATTGATGGATTTAGTGCACCAAGCGGTAAGACAATCATACAAGAAACCAATGCTTTTAGCTATCGGTTCCATATGAACCCAAGTACACAATAGCTATGGTAGTGGATTTGACTGATAACACCAGCCGTAATAGAGTCTCGTCCACCGACGCTTTCATGACCCGGGCGAAGTGCAACTATGCACACTCATGAATATCAAGGTAAGCTAACACCAAATAAATAAAAAGAAAATACTCGCTAACAGACATACATCAAGACCGGCGGATGCACAGAAGACTGTTCCTACTGCGCCCAAGCTACGCGATACCAGAAAGGCACAGGGCTTCAAGCGAAAAAGGTCGAGACAGTCGAGTCGGTACTAGCAGCTGCACGGGCAGCTAAAGAAAACGGCAGCACGCGGTTCTGCATGGGCGCCGCATGGCGGGACATGCGCGGGCGCAAGAACAGCCTGCGGAACATCGCCGAGATGATCAAGGGCGTGCGAGCGCTCGGCATGGAAGCGTGCGTTACGCTGGGCATGATCGACTCGGCGCAAGCGAAGGAGCTCAAAGACGCCGGACTGACGGCGTACAACCACAATGTCGACACGAGCCGCGAGTTCTACCCGTCTGTTATCTCGACGCGCACCTACGACGAGCGATTGCAGACTCTTAGCTACGTGCGTGATGCCGGCATCAACGTCTGCTCTGGAGGAATTCTCGGCCTTGGCGAGACGTCGACCGATCGTGTCGGCTTGCTGCATACCGTGTCGACGCTTCCCAAGCACCCGGAGAGTTTCCCGGTAAACGCCCTGGTGCCTATTAAAGGCACGCCTCTTGGAGATCGCGAGCCGATCGATTTTACAAGTAGTGAGTACACCTAGATACCTTTGCCCCTTTTTGTCTGCATCTTAGGAGTATAATGCGGGATTTCGAGTCTATCCCGAAGTATAGACTGGTGAGATAGGATCTTGGATCAAATATACTTGCAGAATCTATATTTAATCGCCTTACTAACTCTACATATTCCAGTGCTTCGAACCATTGCTACCGCCCGCATCATCATGCCCGCCACCATCGTCCGAATAGCTGCTGGCAGGAAGACCATGTCAGAGGAGAAGCAGGCGCTATGCTTCATGGCTGGCGCGAACGCCATCTTCACCGGCGAGAAGATGCTGACGACAGAATGCAATGGCTGGGACGAGGACAAGGTTATGTTTGACCGATGGGGTTTAGAGCCGATGAAGAGCTTTGACAAGTCTACGCCACCCACAATTGGTGACTCATAGCTTGTAGCTAGAAGGTAGGTAGCTAAGTTAAAAATGCTCTAGTTCGAGTTATAAACATCATAGCCGCGGTTTATCTCCCTTGGTGAATACGTCTGTAATTTCTGTAACCTCCTCGGTCATCTGAGCTTTTACCCACAGCTCAATCACACCGCATAGTTCATCAACTTGCTCTTTTGTGTTAGAATAATGCAAGCAGACTCTTACTCGCTCGCTTCCTATGGGTACGGTTGGGCTTACGATAGGACGCACCATAAAACCGAATCGTTGACAATGTGTCGCGAGGCTACGGGGGGAGGCGGTTAGAATTGGGATAATGGGTGACTTTAGAGTTGTTTGCTCAACATAAAGCGTGTGTCGATTTGGCTTTAAACGAGTGTAGAGAGTGTGAAGTTGATGGCGCGTGTAGTAAATGAGAGTTTCCAAGTGTCGTCGCAATGGTTCGGACTGTCCGCTTATGAGAAAATCATAAACGACATCTATGCTAGCCAGTGACGTAAAGGTCATCGATGTCGTATATATAAGACTTCTGGCGTAGTTTATCAAGTAAGATCTAGTAATAGGGGAGCATAGAACGACGCCTAGAGCGGGATGTGTTAATACTCATACTCTCGGTGGTGACAGTATCTTAGCAAGCGCCAAGTTCATTAATAAAATACCGAAATATTTGCGGACGGGCACAGAATACATACCTCCGGCACAACCCATCGCTTTCCCAAAACCAAGTACCCTCGCCCATATTCGATTCTCTAAGCCGAGCTGGCATACTAGCCCACGGCCATCTTTGCCGAACACACCTACCGAGTGCGCTTCGTCGACTATGATGTATCCGTTTCCAGATGGTAAGTATCGATCAACCGTCTCAACAATTTCTTTCAAGAGTATAGTATCACCGTCCATGCTGTAAAGCCCCTCCACGCAAATGAAAACGTTGGCTTGACAGTTAGTGACGCGCTCATCTTTCATTAATTCCCTCAGAACATGATCGAGCCCATAGTTCTTACTGCCACTAGCCGCTCGGCTTTCCTTGGTGTCGGAAACTCGTCCCCGCTGGGCCTCTGATATGGAACTATGCGCGAATGGGATCCTTCTAGTGGCCCGGCTCATACGCATTCCGTCATGAACGCTCGCATGAATTAGCTCGTCGTAGAGAATTACATCCCCGGGCTGCGGGACAGAACCAAGTAATCCAGTGTTGGCATCATATGCGGAAGTGAACAGAAGTGCGGCTTCCGCACCATGAAAAGAGGCAATTTTAGCTTCAAGCGACTCTGCAAATGGCGAATTGCCGTCAAGGAGACGAGAGCCCCCTGAGCCGAGGAGCGACCTACGCGAATCGCGCGATCCGCTGCTGTCATCCGGGGCTGCGACTTCGGCCTGTAAGCGAGAGAGTAATAATTTCTGAATTTCCGGGTTTGTCGATAAAGACAAATAGCCATTGGATGAAAAATCGACAAAGTTGGCCGGAGTATTGCTCAGCTTTCTGAGCCTGTCGTGAGTTTTTCGACGTGCTAAGACCTCCCCAAGGGTATCATCGAGTCGCCTCCGTGTACCTGTCATTGCTGTCCTGTGATTTGAGCGCCCAAAGGATGAGGGCCGACTACAATTATATTCATCTGTATAATGTTGATCATATGTCGATCATTACACTACTTATCTAGGTACACCCTAGTACGAGATGAACACTTCCGGACCGATGTTACGGCTGCAGGGTAGTGGGGTATATATTGTTGCTTTACCGGATTAATTGAGAATATTACTTAGCACGTAATTTAGCATCTGGATTTACCTGCCTTTAACAACACCAAGAAGCAACTCATAATCCTTACGAGGGTGGCGTAGTGTAAATGGCACCCGCCCACCCTCTGCTTTGGAGCTCTCTTCGAGTCTTTCAAGTCTATGGAGCCAACACTGATGTTGGCAAAACCATCATAGCCACGCTTCTCTGCAGGGCTGCCAATAGTATATGGAGAAAAGAGCAGACATCGTACCTTAAGCCCGTTTCAACAGGCCCGGAAGATGAAGCCGATGATCGGTGTACGTGAGCTCTTGGCTACTCTGTCTTGTGAAACCGATAATACTAACCTATAGGAGTTATAGGAGTTATAGGAGAGTGAATGTAGAAAACATTGGGTTACATGTGTTGATGTGAATATAGCCATATCGAAAGATACGCCCCTGGGGTCCTTCGGAAAACATTGCTGCAATATGATCTGGCGATGAGCCCGCATGCTGCGGCAAAGGGCAAGGTACGAAACGCTTTGCCTTTGACCTTGATGATGTTGGCGACTTAACAATTGGCTATAAAGTTAGTACCTTCGGATAAAGAGCTCCTTTCTAGGATATATCAATTCGCATCTCGGAGTGCGGCTCAACAACCCGGGTGGCTTTTCATAGAAACTGCCGGCGGCGTTCACTCTCCTGGGCCGACAGGCACTACGCAAGCGGACCTATATGCAGCAGTTCGATGCCCCGTCATACTTATCGCCGACTCCAAGCTCGGAGGAATCTCTTTAACCATCTCCGCTTTTGAGTCCTTAAAATTGCGCGGATATGATGTTGAGAGTATCCTCGTGTTCCAGGATAGCGAATATGATAATGAGAAGTACTTAAGAGACTACTTCACAGCCTCTCATGGTATACCAGTTGCATCGTTCCCCAAACCCCCTCCAAGGGCGCAGGATGAAAATGCCGACGCGAAGGCGATGCTGCAGTATTACAAGGATGAAAGTCAGAGTACAGGCACTCGCAATATCCTCGAGCATCTGAACCGCAAGCACCAGGCTCGAATTGAGAGGCTCGAGTCAATGCCTGGAGACGCATATAAACGAATATGGTACCCCTTTACGCAACATACATTTCTCTCGCCCGACAAGATTGTCGCTATCGACAGTGCCCGAGGGGACTTCTTCCAGACTGTGGTACCAAAAGCAGAAAGGGCAATCAATCAGCATGCACCTGTTTTGCAGCCTTCGTTTGATGGTTCTGCGTCGTGGTGGACTCAAGGACTCGGACACGGCAACCCCTCACTCACGATGGCCGCAGCATACGCAGCAGGTCGCTACGGCCATGTCATGTTTGCTGGGGCCATTCACGAGCCCGCTCTAGCCCTAGCAGACACTCTCTTATATGGGATGAGGAATCCTCGCCTTACTCGCGTGTTTTATTCGGACAATGGCAGCACAGGTGTAGAGGTTGCGGTAAAGATGGGTCTACGAGCAGCTAGACTCCGGTACGGATGGGATGCGAGTACAGATATCGGAATCATTGGACTAAAGGGTGGGTATCATGGCGACACCATGGGTGCCATGGATTGTGCCGAGCCGAGTACGTATAACGAAAACATCGAGTGGTATAACGGAAGAGGTATCTGGTTTAACTACCCGAATGTCAAGTGTAGCCATGGCCAATGGATCGTCGAAATACCCGATGAGTTGAAAGCGGATCTTGGCAGCAACAAGACTTTCGATAGTCTATCCGATGTATTTGATATCGACTCTCGAGAATCAAACGACGAACAACAGGCGTATGAGAAGTATATCGAAGGGAAACTATCGTATTACGTTAGCAAGGGCCGAAAGTTTGGTGCTTTACTTATGGAGCCGGTGGTGATCGGAGCTGGGGGTATGGAGTTGGTGTAAGTAAAAAGCGAGCAGTTGATTCTCTTGGAAAAGGCAAAGATTAATTTGTATACAGGGACCCCCTTTTCCAGCGTGCTCTTGTCAACGTCGTCCGTCGCTCAGCAAAACTCTTCGGTTCATGTCCCAAGCCGGATACTTCGGATCCTACGTCTTGGACTGGCCTTCCCGTCATATTCGATGAAGTCTTCACGGGACTGTATCGACTCGGGAGGTTTACTGCATCGTCGTTTCTTAAAACCGAGGCTGATGTCTCTGTTCATGCCAAGCTCTTAACTGGCGGCTTGGTACCACTCAGCACTACATTGGCGTCTGAGAGCATTTTCAAAGCCTTTGAGAGTGACGACAAAGCTGATGCCCTGCTTCACGGACATAGTTACACAGCCCATCCTATCGGCTGTCAAGTTGCGGTAGAGTCGTTGCGACAGATGCAGGCTATGGAGAAGCGAGGCGAATGGGATTGGGCGAAAAGCAGTGACTGGTCGGGCTCTTTACTTGGCGAGTCTGGTGCCATGAAACCCGAGGTGTGGTCCATCTGGCCCTGGGATTTATTGAATTGGATTTCGAATCAAACAGAGCTTATAGCTGGGACCTGGGCTCTCGGTAGTGTGCTTGCTATTCACATGAATGCTTCAGATGGCCTAGGCTATAAGAGTAACGCAGCCCTAAAGCTACAAGGTGCTTTACTAGAGGGTAACCGAGAGACAATGTGGAATATCCATAGTCGGGTTTTGGGCAATGTGTTGTACCTCATGGGAGGTCAAAAGACGAACAAGGATGATATCACGGAGATTGCCGGCTTGATCAGACGTGCACTGACAACAGCGCATTAAGAGCCAATTCTAGGATAGCGAATAGACTTAAGATGATGCCTTGAATCTGATGAAGTTAGATATCTTCATATTAAAGCTACTCGTGTGAAGAGTGAGTAAAGATAGTTTAGGTACCTATGAAGGTAGTCTAGATTTTCTTGGTCTATCAGCATCTGATGTGAAGTTGATAACTTAGGTAGGTAGACTAGGTACCTGTTAAAGAGAAAATAAGGAGCTTGATTGAAGCCTAAAAGTGGTTAGGCACTAGTCCAACTGATAGATCTTAAATTTATGGGATCCTTATAGTGGACTTCGTACCTTCCATCTGGAACATCTAGTAGGGGTTTAAATTAGGAGTATCGTCGAAGTTTAAAAGTTAAGGAACAATACCGTCATTACCTAGGTAGGTAACTGATTGCTCAACTTTAGACGCTTTACGCTTACCTAATTGCGCACGAGCCTCTTCAAAGGTAGGTACCCAACCAAGCTAGCTAACCAAGCTAACCAAGAGATACTCCAAGTAGGTACGTAGTCCCGCGTCGCGCATGAACCGGGACGTTCCCCAAATTCTTTCAACTTCAACCTTTTGCGACGAGCATTCAAAATTCTAACTCTCGCCCGGTGCCACCAGGCAGATTATACGATCCTTATGATTCTATTCTATTAAACCTTAGCAGAGGGCATATGTCCCAGTCCACCCTTTTTTCGCAATTTCTCTGAATTTCCTTTTCATATTCAATCCGCCATAATCACAAAATGGGTATTTGCGCCTCCTGCCTCGGCCACCGGCGCCGCGATTCCTACGATGAAGTATGTGCCTGGGATATTTATATGTATTATCTTGTAAGCATTGGCTAATTGTAAAAGGACGACGTATCCCGACTACTTTTCGACGACCCGAATAATCTCCAGTATGGAAGCTTTGGCGAGCATAATTTAAACGCTCAAGCCGACCCGCTTGAGTCGCAGCGAGAAGTGGAAGCTCTGCAGAGAGTAGTGGCGCGAACGTCTAAGTATGCGCATTCCGGTTTCATATTCGCTCTTTATTCAATATACTAATGATTTCAGTAATCTTGTCGACGTCTTTGAAATCACCTCACAGGAGTCTCAGAGGACTCAACCTGCTTTATTCTCAGGGCAAGACGCCCGTTTAGCCCGGTACCAAAACATATTATCCAAGCTTTCGCGAGAAGGCGAAACTCCCCCCACAGACAGTGCTTCCGGCACCGCAGACTGGTTATTAGGCGATGACGATATTGTCGAGATACAAGGCAGACCCCCTAGTATTAAGGATGAAGTAGGGGGCTTACTTGTGGGTACCTTTGGAGATATAAATGCGACGCGGCTATGAAGAGTGCTAGTTTTGAATGGGTTAATGACGCAAGTCTGCCCATATGGATACCTTTTGACTCCGTCGATTGATAGCGGAATACGAGCCGATCAAAGACCGATTTGGTGATGGACTTTTCTATGACCTAGCCAAGATTTGTGGCGGGTCTTATTCTGGTCCAATATTGGGTTATACAGCGGGGGAGAGCGAGATTCACATACTAAATTAAGTCGACGAATCAATCCTACATATGTAGTGCTGAAATGACCAATCGGGGATTGGCTTTCAGGGGGACCTAAAGAGAAGCAAGTCCATTAAGTGGTAGACACGTGCCTAGTCAATATCATTTTCTTTACTAGCGAGTTGGTTCCTATAAGAGTCCGGCCTGTTCGGTACGCGGTTCTATAGATATTTTTGTATTATATTCTTAAAAGGTATTATTCATCCGGGTTCGGTATTGAAGGGTATAAAGAATCGCGGGCCGAAGAGGCTCACGATGTTGTTTTCTAGAATTATAAACGGGAGTCTGTGCGTCAGATTCTAGCCAGTGAGCGGGGAATCCGGGAAGGGCCGCAACCACCCCCCTTAAATTCCATGTGTCACCCGGTCTCCTCCACTCATTTAGGGTTAACAGGTTGATAATAATAATCCACCTACCAAAGACGATACCACAAGAATAATATACCGCCCAGTTTTTTCAACCCCCGGTTACATTCTGTTCCTACATACTGACGGTCTATATGAATAGTCTAATCTAGTGATATCTCCGTTGTGCCCATTTTCATCACTATGCCAGGGTGAACGTATCTAGTTGTGGCTCTTCTGAATGCTTTCGTCTATTGATGAAATTTTTTTTACCCCTTAATTTTCTTCGTAAAGTCTCCGCCAGACGGTCACCGGCTTGAACTATCCATCGTAGACGCGAGCGGAGAAGAGACGAGGGAGTAGAAACCTTCAAGAGCAGTGGTTTACGTATAAGATCTATTTAAGAATCCAAGATTTGATCCTGGTGGACCACTGCGGAGGTCTCTAGCTCTTTAAAAATCAGATAATCGCATCGAGTATAGCGTACAAAAGACCGGCTTTCCAACGTGTTTATTCAGAGACCAAGACCATGACCTTCCAAAAATGCCCATTTCCAAATTTTGAGATTGACCTCTCCTGCTCTTCTGAGTTCTTCTTATAAAACCCCCTCTTGAGTCTTTGATGAGTGAAACTCTACTGATATCTCGTAGTCGTGTTGACCACCCCCGCCATCGCGTACACCGTTGACCAGACAGAGTGCCTACACCACCGAGTACTGCCTATTATGATGTTGTTGAAGCATGTTTTGGATTGCCTCGTCGACCTCTCCCATATCCCTTTGGGCTTTCTCGATCGTTGCCGTCCGGTTTCCTTCCCTCTGCCACCGGTAGATGTCGTTTTGGAGCTTGGTGAACTTCCGTTGCTTCTTCTCGATGTCCTTGCAGAGTTTGCAGTTATCTTGCTCTTGGTTGGTACAGTATACCAGCTTCAGCCCGCACGTCTCCCCGGTTCGATACTCCTTCGTACATTGTTGACGGAAGTGGCCCCATCGCCAATACCCACACATCCAGCGTGTCTGTTCGAAATAGCACATCGTTCACCGTTCGGGAGAGTTGTTGGTCTGGAATAGGGAAAACCCGGCGTGGCGGTCCGCTGATTAGCTTAGCCGATACGCGTAGCTCTGTCGAAAAGGAACGTGGGCCGTCAAGCAGTTTATTACTCTTGATATCAACCAAGGTATTGTTGCTGGTGTTCACGATAGACTGAGGCTGAGGCTGAGACTGGTATTCCCTTCTTCTTCTTCTTCTTCTTTTTATTTAATTTTTATATCGACTGAAGTTCTTGAAATCTTGGTTCGGGTTACTCCACCATTAGGTGCAAGTGACATCAATTAAGGGGGGACAGAAATACTTATACTTGTCGCTCACGCCTTGAGTTTCCCTCTTGCCCTTCCCACCCGGTACTCGTTCTCGACTTGCGTTGGCCCTTAACCTTTCACTACATATTCGTCGACACTGTGTCCAGAGTTACTACAAGCAACCGCTGAGGATTGGCCGTTTGACAACTCAGCCTGTCTGGTAATTGGGGTTGCATGTCCATTTCGCAGCCAGTCCGTCTAACATGTTTCCTAGAATGCTGGATGGATGCCACGTTGGTCTAGTGCTTCAATTTCCACCGGCTCAACTTCCCCACTCTGGATACAGCCTACGAGTACCCTGACTGATGAGTAGCTTACCAGCTACTTGATTCGAGAAAGATAGATGGTGGCCCCTCTTCCCCTTTCGCTGTTCTCTATTGGGTCGATTCTGACGTCTTTGTGCGGTCCGCCCTTAACCTTGGGACGTGAGCCCATCAGCCTCGAATTTGACACCCTGTTACTACACCCCCGTTGCACGCATAGTTTGATCCTTTCCCGTCTGCAACCAGGATGTGGCCTATCCCCACTGCCTGCCTATGCAAGCCATCTGGCTAGCCGCGGGTAGGTCTCCTACCCCCCCCTAAGGCCTGTGAGGCAACTTGCCTTTTAAGACGAGCATGTACTGTCAATCACTGGAACAGGGGATCATGTTTCGTCCCTTGCCACGTCTCGGGTGATTACCTTAAACAGATGCCCAGTCACTTGCCCTAAAACTCCGAAGACTATATCCTGCATCTAACTATAGCAGACGAAGCTGGTGTTTTCGTTTAGGCTTAGACGGTCCCATATTGCGTGGTTTATCAAACTAGCAGACTTGATTGCTTTTGCCACACTATTCTGTTGCCGCTTCTCGCCTGATTTTGTTTGATTGGGTTTCCATCGACAATGTTTTCGAGCTTGTCCAGCTCATCATCAAGCCACATCGGGAAAGACGATATCTTCCTGATGCACTCTGGCCAGCACTTGCAGCTAACATCCACTACTCGTAGCTTGAGATTTCTCAGCATCCGAAATACCCGTCCCAGAAGTTACGGAAATTTTCTTTTCGTCTTGTCTGAGCCTTTCCCGGAAAATGAACAACACATCGTTTATACAGGGGGGTTGGGTTACTATGACGACTTCGTCGATAGCAGTACACCTTTGGGTCGTGGAAGTAGGCTCCCCTCTCTGCGGCCGCCTATCCAAGGCCAGATAGGTAGGCCCAGGGGAATTGTTTCCCACGATACCACAAAACCTTCCATTCACGTGAAACTACATCAAGACACATATAGACATCTCCTATTCTGGCTATACACGAGTCAGGTAAACTCTCAAGATCTTCTACGGGTTGGTTAGGCCCGCGACGTGGCAATGATTTTCTGGCCATGCCAGGCCCACCTGCACGATTTCGCCCCCGGCCTGTGCAAGATGCGTGCCTACGAAGTCTGGGGATCGAAGAGGGTCCTAGTGTTTCCTAATTTATCATCGTCAAAAGACCCGCTGCGATCATGGCCGCATCTACCTAGTTCTCGGTACCTGCTCACACGACTATACCAGAAGAGTTAATGTACAAACACACTCGATGGGGTCGGTATAACCCCATACGATTTTTCGATGTTGGTGGGTGTAACGTGAGTTCCTTACGATGTAAATCACAAGAGAATGTCATCCAGGTAGGCTCCTTATTAGGCTTGATGTTGTGCTAAAGGGACCAGTACGCTGGTGAAATTTGCTGTGTTACAAACGGCAATGACATATTTGGGTAGATGTCTTTTCGAAATATTACAATAACATACATACTGCAAATTAGATCTCGTTCCTGAATGAAGTTTATCTTGCTTTGTTGTGCCACGGACGATCCAATTGTTAAAATACCTAGTGCCATGCTGAGCTCGTAACATGATCTCACGCGTACGAGGCGTTTGCTCCATCTACGTACATATGGCAAGATATGACCATAGGTAGTTCCATTTTTAGCTCTATAATATAGGACAACGCCATGGCACATTAGCTGATGATTTAGTAGCAACGTTGCGTGTTATTCTGCTAAATGGAGTTGACCCGTGTCCTAGTAAAACGGAGGTTTCTTCCGGCGGCAAGGGATAATAATATGGAAATCCGAATCTCGGTGTAATGTTGAGGTGATGCTTTTTACTATTGCCATCGTTGTTTGCATTCACTTACATGCTACGTGCAAAGCGCGAACCCTGGGTCAACAAGGCCGCCTTAGGCGGCCAAGTAGTGTTGTGAATAAATCCTTTGTCCGGGAAATTATGGGCGCCTGGTCTCGTACCCCACGGCCCGTTCCGTACATAGATTTAGACGCAATCGTTGATCTATCCGTCAGAAAACCATCGCTTCTAGCTATACAGCTGCATCATCAATGTAAATCATCGCTTCTAATAGGGGGAGATCCGACGTTGAGTTTTAATCCTAACTGACCAATCAAGATCTCTGAGACATTTGACGCCATGGAAAGTTCTACGAAGACCATGATAATTCCGGCCACACTATGTGGAAATCATGTGCAAGAAATGATATGCGCATTCCCTTAGTTCAGAGTAAGCAGAAGAGCCTACTTACACCTCTGACCCAATGATACGTCACGTCCTCCGAGACACTTTCCCATCACCGTTACCCACCTTTGTCTCTATAAAGGTGTGCTACCCTTGGGGGGCGTGGGGAGTACAAGACCCCCCCTGGACGTAGTGGTATGCATCTGAACCCACCGTCGAGAGCCTTGGGCTAGAGGGAGAGGAGATCATACATGTGTTCCTGGTTTGTTAACAGCCTCTCGAAGCCCTGCAGTGCCAGCTCATTGGTTGGGGGCCGGAACCAAAGAAGTAAATGTTGCGGGATGTATCTTAGTTCGATCCGGAGGATGTCGATAGAATAGTTCTTGAAGGCTCTGGTATGGCCTACCGAAAGGAGAAGGGGTATGTAATACCTGCCTGAGCCTCTTGCCTGATTCGCCATCCAAGCTTCTCTTTGGTTATGTGGTATTACATTTGCTCGTATATATAGGATCGCTCGGATTTGTCGAACCCTCATGCAAATGTACGCCTCTGTGCTCACCGTCTCCCAGAAGTACCGAACGAGGCTTCATCGACTCATCCTTAATGGCTGTCTAAATTTCCACACCATTCATGGTTGGACGGAATTATGAGTTGTCCTTCAATGCCATCAACTTTCAAGGTCAGACAAGGGTAAGTGATTGGAACGGCTCGGTTGCCGACTCTGCCTGGAAATGGGTTCACAGATACTCCACAGCGGATGTGCTCGCATCGCATAGATAGTATGCAGGGTGATCTAGTTTCCCATCCATTTGCATCGCATGGTTGCAGCTAGTTAGTCGAGAAAGTATGTACATAGTTAGCTAGCTCGCTATACACACGAAGGTATAGGCCGGCTACCTGTGTTGCTTCACCCCGAGACGAGAAGAAAGACTGGGCATGTTGGCCACGCCCTTTAGCCTGCTCTCGGAGCCCAATTGGCCGGTGGTACGAAAAGTGCGAGTTCCTGTTCATTGGGCACTGATGCCAACCGAAAGAGAGAGGCCGAAGGGGGGTCGGAGGGATCGCGACCACGTTGACGGCCAGAAAAGGAGACCGCATTCGGCCCTCCAGGCCGTACCGAGCTCCACCGTTCGTCGGCGGTGCTTACAGGGAACTTGTGTCTTTGGGAGGGTAAGATCCACGTCATTCTGTGTCGAGAGAACATTCTGACTTACAGCACCACGTTCTTCATATGTCAGGTACATAATGTAACGCGTGGGCGGGTTTCCGGGAACCGTGACAAGTAACAAGAAAGTTGCTAGTTATAATTTCCGGGCCGGGAGGAATAGGTAGCCTCATGGCGATTAGGTAAGACAAGGCTTTTCTTTTTCTGTCTAGACCTTTGAGAAAGATTAGGTTTCCGGGGGATCGTAGGTGGCTTGCTCTAGATGGCTACATTAGTCTATGCGCGGAGAGCTTATTGGCTTGACTTACACGTGGGACTATTATATGTGTACCTCCTAACTTAGCATACCTATAGGTAACTAGTCTAAAATTATAGTGTTAGTGGACAGGTGGTAGAATGTCTACCTTGGTCTAACTAACTAAGGTTATCTGTACGGGACCCCATAATAGCACCTCTATTAAGACTCTAGGTATAGTACAACTCGGACCATGTTTTCTTACTACTCGGGCTGCCGCTACTGTACCGAGACATGGGACTAGATTGGACAACACATTACCTAGACTACCTAGATAGGTAACTATATACATGTATAATGTATTTGTTAGGTACATCTTGATGTGTGGTTTTGATTTTACCCCTGTTCCTTTCCGATACTGTGTTTAAGCTAAACGACCACGATGCAATGGAAGTATACGTGTGGGGTACCTAGCAAAAGCCCTGTTAAGGATCAATATAAGCACACCCTTACTATAACTATACATGTACCTACCTATCTTATATGCATCTACCTTCTCTACGCGTGATCTGCATATGGCTTAGCTATGACATCCCGCGCTTGAAAAGAGCCCTGTTTAAAATACCATGACGAACTTGTTCCGTAGATCTCCCGTCTGCCTCGGCGCGGTCCACCCCCGGAATTTAAAATATTACCTATGTATAGTTAGGTTAGGTAGGAGTGGGATGAGCAGAAATATTTACTTATGTAGAGAACGCATCTGCCGTCCTGTACCTAGGTATATAAGTCACAAATCTTGGATCATCTGGTCCCGCTCTCGTGCGATATTCCGTACAGCTACGATCTTGATCTGGCATTGCAACGAGGAAATCGGAAATCGGGTAGGTAGGCTACTAAGTGTGGCCCTTTTATCCCACTAGATGTGGTATAAGTTATAAGCTTGCTAGGGTGGGAATGCTTCGGAGGTAACAATAGGAGATTGCACATATGGATTATACGTATTACTATTCTGACCGGCTTTCCTTCGGGGTAATCTGCGAACGGGCACTACCTACGTACCTGAAAATCCAGGGTGCTCTCTTTAGCCCTTACATGCATTATACATTATACATTAGGTCCATGTATGTAAGACTTATAAAACAGACAACATTAATAGAGATTGAGCGTATACTTTAGGTAGGTAGTTGCCAGGTACTTTGTAGTTGTTTTAACTTATTTATACTCGATTTCGGGTGTTTAATGACTTACATGACTTACATGACTTACACAGAGGGCTGTACTTGCAAGATCAGCGTAACAGCACTGTAATCAATTCCGACATCCCGGACAGTGGACACTGTGACCGGGCATTTAACTGAGGGTCTGTGCATTTTGCATTTTTGGCTTAGCTAAACGTGGAGATGACATGAGAGTTGACATCACGTATCTCGGTACGTACCTACATGCGCGCATGATGTCTGGTACAGATGTATTCCGTACCTGCCTTATCATCAACGTTGAAGTACATAATCTAACCTAACATAAGGTTAGGTACATCCTAACATTATGTACCTAATGTTATGAGGTATGTACGCGTTCACGAAGGAATTGCAAGTGCCTTGGTGGTGCATGCCGGCATGATGTTGGTACTTTTTCCATCTTTATGTACATATCGATGTTCCTAACGAACTGGAAACGAATTGTGTTTCGTATCACGGGCCATCTTCGAACACACATTATCTGTAGTTATCTGTAGCCGCTCGCCATTTCGACTAGGATTATTACCAACGCCCTCGCGCTTCACCTAGGTAGGTATTTACACATGCAAACATATGCAAACAGGGTCCCCGTTCTGCTGTTCTGTCAGCCCCCTCATACCCCTCAAAGCCCCTCAAGGCTCCTCAAGGCTCAGGCACATTTCTGCGGTTGCTTGCTTGCTTGAATTGTTTTGATGAATCATCCTATCGCCCTTAAAGTGCTGCCTTGCTATGATCTCGACCCCTAACAATAGATAGTTGACAGCTGGCTCTCGTGTGTTATTAACTGCATCGTCTTATCAACGCCACTACTTACATACCTCAATACATGCCTCAATACATACCTCTTACGACACGTTAATCCCTCCCACTCTTCGCGCTGCTACCTTCTGCTCCCCCCCTCATTAATAACCCCGTACCTACGTAAGTCCTACCGGCTGGGAATAGCTTCCTTAGGTAGCTGTCGCTCGCCTCACTCGGTATTAACAGCTGTTGATATAGGCTTAACGGAACACGAACATACATACACACAGTACAAAATATGTATTTTCCGATCCAAATAGCTAACCGCGCATAAGACACTTGCCTACCTTTTATTATATTGCTTATTCTGGCGGTTTGGCGTCCCCGACCACTCGGGGAGCTCGGATCTTATCGAACTGGCATAAGACACAGCGGTTGACACTCACCATCGTGTCTTGCTGTTGTCCTGCGGCATATATTCACGCAATCTCTCACCGAGGGCTGACCTTGTACAGTATACAGTTCTCATCCTACTCTGTGCTTCGTCGGAGATACACATAGCAGAGGAGACTTATCCCTACTGCCACTTCATCACTATTGCTACCTGGCACCTCCTATCTCGGCTAGGCTGTAAACATGTCGGAACGTCTAACTCGCAGGGAAGCCGACTTGGGACAGCATCTCGTCACTAGGGCCTGCGATCTGACCTTGGCCATGTCGAGTCACACCACGACGCTGGTGCCGCATACGTCTTTGCCTTTCTCGCCGCCGGCTGCCGAGAGTGGCGATACTACCTCACGGGAGCCGGTCTCGAGAACGGTCACCACCGTTGATGCCCAACCAGGTGCCTTAGTTGCGGATTCTTTAGATTCCGACCACCTGGAAACTCTGGAAACTCACTGTGGAATGCTCTATGACGGAATGCGGCCAGCCGCGGGTCAAGTTGTGCATGTTTCATGGTTATCGCCAGATACGGCGGCTTCATCGTCGAGGCCGCCTCTATCTACACTTAATGCGTCATCTACCTCTAGACAAAGCCCTCACAGGGAAAGATTAGTAGACGTCATGGTGACAAGAGGGTCGACCTTGTTGCGCTGGGGGTGGGACTTCCTGAGTTTGGACGGCCTGCCGAATGAGATCTTGACGCATATACTCACCTTCTTAGACGTGAGCGATCTACTAGCCATTTCAAGGGTATGTTGTCCTTTGGCTTATACATATTCATGATGTCGATACAGTATTCGGCTTATACGCCGGCGTCCTCTTGGTTAAGGCTTTATACGGGTCGGAGACCTCCAGGTTTCACTCCCGCATGCAACCTAGCTATGAGCCATTATTCTCATATTCGTAATTCTTCTCGCGCAAAGGCTCCGTTGAAACGTAGCCGCGCGTCGATATCGGTTTAATATGCCCTTTCCATTGGTTTTCTATCCTCAAATGATACAGTGCTTCGTAGATCATACTATACTAACGGTAGAGGTAGATTAATCATCACTTTAGGACTCTGTCCTTACACCCTATCTTGCACACCCTTCGCCTCCGGCGCGCCCGCCTATCACTTCCGCCCCTCTTAACTTCACCCTCGCGGCCTACCCTCACGGAGCTCATCTCCCGCCACATCTTCTTAACCCACACGACGCAGATCTCGCGGCGGCTAGCGCGCAGCCTCGTGTCAATCCGGCTATCACGCAGCTTGCCGCTCCGGCCCTCCGCCGAGTCTCTGGTGCAGCGCGGCGTGCTTCCGCCAGAAGTCGTAGAGAGTAGTGTAGCGCCTGGCCTCATTGCTAAGAAGCGCGCCGTTGAGAAGGAGAAGCTCAAGGATGGCCTCCGGCGATGGGTCGGAGCTGTCTGGCGCGGCGAGGTGCGGGAAAGAAGCGAAGGGGTCAAGAAATGGGAGGAGCGTGCCGGTGTCGGGAGGGTATGGCGACTGAGGAAGTTTTGGGAACACGTAGGAAGAGATAGTGACGACGCGCCGGGCGTGGGCTGGAGCACCTGATTTACCTTTTGAAAGGCTAGATCCGTCCGACACATATTACTATCTGTCTCTGGCCGATAGATACCGACCTCTACCTTTACAAATGACGCCCAGTTTGGATTGATGAATGCTGTATGGCTAACGAAGGTAAGAGCTCATTAGTGAGAGCACTTGTATTACAGGTGAACTAGGCCCTGCTATTTCTGCAGAGGACATTGCGCTTTGATGACTCCTTTTGAACGATGTAACTTAATGACTAGGTGTTCCGGGGATATCTCTATTGGTTTTCAGTTTCTCTTTTGGGAGTTGTCCATCTCCCTTATCGTATAATATTGTATGTACATCAATACAAGAAGCAATTATGTATCTAATGCCGGGTCCCAGATAAATGCAACTAGATGCTCTCACCTTTTTGAATTCATTTAGCCCTTATGCGCCGTCCTTTTATTGGCAAGGCTCAGAATAACGCCGTCGTGGCCCTATGCAAAGTAGTACCCCCTTTTCCTATTAATCAAGCTGAAGTCGGGTCCAGTATTATTATGTCTCGTCATCATCCCTCCCTTATACAAATTCTTAATTTCGTGCCCCTCCTACCGAAGTCGAAATGCAACCCAATCATCATCTTCGTCGTCATCCTCCTCGTCTTCGTCTTCTTCGGGTATACCGGAGTCGTTATTCTCCTTGCCGTCCGCCGGGCTCTTAGCCATGACTACGTCATCATCGGCGGCGGCGGCGGCACTGCGGAGATTCGCGACGCTGCCCTTGCGCAGCTGCTCCCGGCGCTCTTTGAGCCGCCGCACGCGCCCTTCTAGCTCTTCCATTTCTTCGAATTCGGCCTCTAGCGCACGCGTCGCGTCTTCCCGCTCGTCGGCGATTTGCGCGTCTACGAGGTGCTTCCGCCGCTCGTTCTCTTCTTCTTGCGATTTAGCGGCGATCTGGGCGGCGGTCATTGCGGGTGCTGAGATGGTGGCGTCGGCGGAGTAGCCTTGCGGACCGGATGTTGGTGTGGGTTCGGCGGCAAGTTCGGCTTCGAAGGCAGCCCATTCGGCTTCGTCTACGGCGCCGTTGGATGGTTGGGGTTGTGGCGGGGCGGTGGTTGTGCTTGTGGTTGTGGTTGTGGAGGATGGTACGGAGAGAGATTGCGTCGAGATAGGGAGGTTCGAGGGCGTGGATGTAGATATAGATGTGGTCTCGGAGTCGATGAGCGGTGAGCGGCCGACGGGAGCGCCCTTAGGCGTCGAGGTCGCGGGGCTGGAACTGGCTGCTGGCGTGGCGGGTCGCGACGGTATCGCGATCTCGACACCTTGCACGGGTGGATGTGAAGTCCGCCTCGATAGCTCCGAAGGTGACTGCCTCTTCTCACCGCCGGTGCTCGTGGATAAGGCCAGGTCGGGCTTGCTACGCTTCTTCCGTATTGCCTCTTCCGCGTCGCCGTCTGCATCAGACATGCCTTCGTCCACGTCGTCGAGTTTCCGCTTGCCGTTACCCCCATCAGTCGAAGATACCGCCTGCGGCTGCTCGGTGAGGTTGCTCTGTAGTATCTGTGCTCTTTTCCTATGGTTCGGACTCCGGACATGGCTTTCCCACAGGGCCTCTGTCTTTACGGGCTCGTGGCATAGCTTGCATAATAGTTTCCCGGCATCCGAGTATGCGGCATGAGGATGCTTGATACGGTTCTCGGCGCGGTGAGCGCGAAGTAGGGCTCGGGCGTCTGCCATTGCGGCCGTTGGTGTTACCGATATGAGTAGTAGTCTCGTAGGGGAGTAGTCAGTTGGCTGGTAAGTCTCAGACCGCTGTCTGGAAATCTGTGAATAGCTTCGAGTATGTGTTGTTCGGGTTTAGAGGGCGTGCGTAGTTTTAGGGATTGTCGTGATGATCGTTTTGTGGCTGCTCCTTAGTGGTTTAGTTTTTAGTCTTTAATGAGGCGGACTGACCTCAGAGATGCCGGATTACCTTAGCTCTAATAGTGTAAGGGTTCAGCCACAAGGCCACAAGGAAGCTTCTAAAGTGCCCCGCACTTGGATGGATCTCCCCCCCAATTGAAGCTCCAATTGCGGAGTACCTAAATTATGTAAAATTTAGGTACTGATGTATTTCGTCATGTATTTCCTTATCAATTACCTTTATCATTTTCTTGAGTTTAAGCGTAATATTCCTTCGGAAAGATAATAAAACAAACAAGATTTCGAATCTTATTAACTAGTTTAAAGTCAACTGAGATAAAACAATAAAACCTTTTACTTTTCATTAATGATCTTGTGGTCTTTTTCTCTCTCTTCTAATCAACGGCGCTCGCGCCGCCTCTTCTTTTTCTTCTTTACGGCATATAAAGCCGCCAGCCTATCCTCAAGATCAGCTCGAGCTCCGGCCCGGCAGAGATAGAGAAGGGGCCCGCTGACGTAGGGGCGGGAGCCAAGGCGAGAGCCGGCGCAGACACAGGCACAGGCGCTAGGGCAGGCGCTGGTATATTAACATAGGTATATCGTACTGTACCATCAGGAATTATACATACCCACGAACGAACAGCGCGACCCGCCGCCGTTATAGTAACAGCAAGCGCAAGTGCTGTTCATCGGGTCAGTATTTCGACCCGGCACTGCTGCCGGGGAGACCACACACTCCTGCCACAAGCCGTGACCGCCTGCACATAGGCTACATCGCTGATTACTAGTACGCGAGCGGCCGCAGATTTGGGCACATGAGGCAAGGATATTCTCTGAGTTATTATTAGTAATAACTATGCTACTACTTACTCTATAATGTTATATCTTAAAGGGCTTACGGTTGCTCCGTCGGCCGGTCAAGGAGAAGGGCTTGGTATGGCCGGCGCGATGACCATTCTCTTGGGGGTTTACGGCGGGAAGGGAGGTTTAATAAGTAAAGGACGCCACCATGAGAAGGACGAGGGAGGGTAGCAACGCACACGTAAGCTTTTTGAGCCGCGTCCCATGCAGTTTGGCTTGAGTGGCTTATAACAAAACCCCGGTTTTTTCTTCTTCCCAGCTTCTCCCACTCGAATTTGTTATATTGGCGGGTTGCGCCCGCCAACGCCACAAGCGACGTATAACATATCGCCCGTGTTATTATGCCCTGAGTTTACGAAGGGTCTATTTTCTTTTTTCTATTATGTCGAACTTATTTTTTCTATAGGAGCTGTGTCCGAATTAGAATTAGGAAATAGAATTTTGCCATTTTAGGATTTGAAAATTACCGGAAAAGTCAGTTTGTTGGTGCGTCTCACAGGGGTGTTGTTGATTGGTTGCATCCAGGAATAAATACGACACAATAAACCTTTCGTATGTAAACTTAAGGCATGTTTAATCTAATCGATAAGACCTACCTAGCTGCCTCTCTTCAAAGCTTATTAGAAACAAACCTTAAATACAAGAATACACGCCTTCTTTTCTACCTACTCCAATTAACACATCCACATAGCCTCCATTGCTTCCAAGGTTATTTCAACATTAATTTGATATACCATAGCCTATCTGTGACTGTAACCGACAACGAAATGGAGGAGGAGGACCAAGTCCTGGTGTCATCCACTTGGCCGCCGCCGCCTCCCTTCTGGCGCGACTTTACGCCCGAGAACCTTACACGTATTAACGAGCTACGCAAGCAAGAAGCAGAAAAGGAGGGGCTTGACGATGTCTCGAAAGTGCGCCTTCAGGGCTTGCCTCGCGAGCTACGCAACCTCCAGCCACCACCAGAACCTACGGATGGAGTATGGAGAGTCTTTGGAGATACCTATAAATTAAAGGACGAGCTTCCGCGACTCGAGGATACGGATGTTAAGCCGCTATTTCCGAATCCAGAAGAGAGGGATCAAGATGGCAAACACTTTGATCGCGCACTCATCCTCAAGAGATTGGCCAAATCGTTACTATTAAACTTCCTGGAGCTTACGGGATTGCTAGCTATCAATCCTGAAGCTGTACGTTGTTGCATTTATAGTGGAATGACATTTACAATGTTCTCTCTAACATGGATACTATAGGCCGAAGAGAAGACCCAAGACATGCGCCACCTGTTTCTCAACTTCCACCACCTTATCAACGAATACCGACCCCACCAAGCCCGCGAGTCGCTGATCTCTATGATGCAGGCGCAGTTGGACCGTACGCGAGCCGAGACTAACGCGATCCGGGACGCTAAGGATAAGGCTGAACGTATCATGGAAGGCCTAGGCAGTTTAAAGATCGAATATGAACTTGTCGACAAGTTAACCACGTCTAAAAAGACGGAATCATGGAGCTACCAGAGAGAGACGTGGACGTCGGTCGCCAGAGATCTCTAGGAAGGGACGCCACATGCTGCTTCTCTGGTCAGCTGTAAACGTAAAGTGCTTATGGATTATGGCTTGGAGTCAAGGTTTTTATAATGGATAAGCATGTTGGTATTGATACCCATCTCGATAGGAAGGGCGGGAATGCGCTTGAGGAAAATGCATTGATTTAATCCTATGAAGAATACTCCTAATACTGCATCGTCAAGTGAAATCAACCCCAGCTCCTGCAAAACGCAAGTTCGTGTTTAATAACGCCTCGTAAATCGTGTCTTTATATGGCATCTACCACTGAATCTCGTCTCCTCACATAACAGTGCAAGGGATAGGGATACAGCAACATTCGAAATCGCCACATTCAATACATCTAGTCTTGCCTCCTGTGGCATCGGCGGGTTTGATGATGTTCTCGAAAGTCGATGATGCGGCGCTGCCAGGGCCGTTACGGTTGACGAGGGAATGAGATGAGCCGCAAGCCATGGCTAATGAATTATCGAGTTATCTGTTATAACAATACTTTTAGCTCTCCTCCTAGGGATGGATAACAGGTAATGAGTGGATCGCGTACCAGTTGATAGATTGATGTGTTTTAGATTGACGTGCTTTAATACTTTCTTTAGTTTAGTTATGAGTATGACGGTTTAGTATGTGGAATTCTAAGTTAGAAGCAGGTTTAGTTAGGCTTTTAAGACTTTGTCCTAGTTGTCTATTTTCGTTCCTTTGCCAGCAACACATGCACTTACAATGGCTGTGCAGTGAGTACGTACCTACCTTACAAGCATCTGATGGAAAATGAAACTGAACAAGGAAGAGCTTCGTCATAAGTTATAATAGTGCCTCTGTGGCTAACCTATCAGACGCGTCACCGAAACAACCTTGGAACCCACATAGTAGCCTCCACCCCACTTCTATCCACTATTACGGGTAAGTAACCAGCCACTCAATTTTGTATGCAAAGGTACAAATTCCTAACATCTTTCAGGAACCGCGAGGTTACATAGTACTTGACTCTTTATTACGATTCTCCTGCCGTCAGTTTTGAAGCTATTCGCACCCATATCTTACAATAAGGTGGATGTACAAGAACAGGTCGCCCGGGTATGTCATCAACGGCTAGTAGTCACGTCGCCGAAGATTGAGCCTGCTGAAAGACTCGTTGAACGGCAACAGGCCCCTCCAACCCGTACAAGCGAATCGACGTCCTCATTGGCGATATAAGACCGCCGAGAACACGAGAAAAAAGGCGAAGGAGCTTACGAGGGATCAACGGCAGGAGATACAAGTTTTGAAGAAATATCACCCTGAGTTAACGTACATGGACTTGTCAAAATGGACTGGATTTATACGTATAGCCAAGTTCAAAGGGCCCTCACTGGCCCTTCATCGCCACGAAAGCGTGCCGGCCCATATAGAACAAATACATTTAGATGCGTAGATTGTCCCGAGACTTATACTGTTGAATGGCTACCTATTAGCCCTGATTTGAATCCCGTTGAGAACCTATTGACCTGGGTGAAGAACTGGCTTGAATTGAATTACAGCATTAGGAATTGGAGGTCTCAGGAATTAAAAGATGCTATTCTCAGGGCCTGGGAGGCCGTTCCCGAGGATCGGTTGATGTCCCTTTCGGTGTCGATGTATAATAGAATGTGGGATGTTCGAAATAATGGTGGTAGGGAACAAGACTATTGATTTTTATAAAACTATGCACTTTTGCATATAAAGATGGATGTAGTTACATGGACTTGAGTCTTTCTAATAGACATTGTGATATGCGGTCAATTATCATGAATTGGGGAAACGGAGTTGATCCTAGTTGAATTACAACAAAAAGGAAGACTATGCGTTAAACATCGTCGAACGCTTTTTAATCGTGCCGGAGGCATACAAAACTCCTCGTCCATTCGTTCCAACGTAGACTTGTCCCGCCGTATTTCCACTGCCAGCAAGTTTACAACTATCAATGGAACCAAATCCTTGACTGCCCTGAATGTCAGTCCAAGAAGCCCCATCATCTGCACTGCCATACAGCCTGGCTCCGCCAGATCCTGTACCAAACGCGTATACATTCCAGGTCGTGCCTGAACCGCGCCCGAGCGCGATTTGGTAGGTATTCTTAAGGCTAGTAGAGACCTGCGTAAAGGAAGAGCCATAATTAGTCGAGTGGAAAATTCCCGCGTCGGTTGATACCCAAACATCACCGGCCTTGGTCGGATGGGCCGCGATGTCACGGACTGCAGTGGCGCTGCCCAAAGACCCGGCTTTCGCAAACGACGTCCCGGTATCAGTGCTAACGTAGAAATTAGCTGCGGAACCGCCGTAGAAAACGGTATTGTTCTGCTTGTCCGACGCGATTACAGCGCCCGAGGGGAGACTAGAGACTGCTGAAAAGGTGCCTTGATTCTGGGAACGCTGCACGCCGTTTGTAGATGTTGACCAAAGCACCGTGTCCGCCTTGGCAGAATAAG
The DNA here is from genome assembly GCF_022478755.1 of Daldinia loculata. Classification (NCBI taxonomy): domain Eukaryota; kingdom Fungi; phylum Ascomycota; class Sordariomycetes; order Xylariales; family Hypoxylaceae; genus Daldinia; species Daldinia loculata. Next base: position 282,749 of record NW_026054868.1, on the reverse strand, counting down.
CCACTGTGCCGCTGTTCATGTTATTGTCCGCGCCAGAGTACACATTCCAACTCTCTCCGCCGTCGCTTGATACTGCGACCTGTTGTGATCCGGCCGAGTTGCCGATACGAACGATATTCTTCACTGATGCTCCGGCGTAGTCTACACTTGAAGATGTCGACCAGATGGGATTCATCCAGGGTGTCTTCGGAGAGGTCTTTAGACTGGCTGTATCTTTGAACGTAAACCCACTATCGTCACCCACAGCTGCTAGTAATTCGCTTCCTCCAGGTGGTGAAGCAAGATCCTGAACGGCGAATTCCTCTATACCGTCGGCGAGCGACTGGATTGAGACGTTATGGGCTGTGTCCCATTTTGTCAGATCGTGGCCGCCGAATACCGTCAATCCGGTAGAATACAGCCAATGGTCGCTGTCGAGGGGGTTAATAACCAATGCCTCTATCATCCATCCAAGATCCTTCGTATCCGTGTCGATAAACCCCGTCTTGATCCATGGGGCTTTTGAAGTCTGCGGAAACCGGTATCAGTATATTGTTCTCTTCAGTATCTCACCAAATTAGGTAGGTACTTACTGTGAGTCCGTAGTAAAGGTTCATGTCCGGGTAGTTGGCCCATGCCCAGATCTTAGACCAGGTAGCTCCCGAGTCGGTTGACCTAAATATCTGCGCGTCCGGGTACCACGAGTTCAAGCTCGCCACGACAATCGTTCCTGGTTTCTGCATGTCTACGCCAAGCCCACCGAAGCCAAAATACAGATCGCCGCCAGACACCGGTGTGATGTCTTTCCACGTACCCGCAGAGATGTCGTATCGATATACCGCACCTAAGGTCCCATCATATGGACCTGTGCCATCGCTGTATGTGAGATACAGCGCTTTCTCTTTCGGCTGGAGGGTACACTTGTGGGGGAAATAGGTGCCCGGCTGTCCCTTTACCGGATTCCACGTGGTACCCGCATCCTCGGAGACATAGACGCTTGCGGTAGTGTTATCCGCTGTACCGACGAAGATTCTCTTAGTAGCACCACCAGTTGTGCCGCTCGTAGAGTCGAATGTTACAAACGCCAGTCCTTGCTTGTCCCCATTGTATCCACCAACATCATTAGGGTCAGGAATAAATGTCCCTGCAGCTGTAAACGAGGACACTTTGGTAAACGTCTCACCGCCGTCCGTACTCTTCCACAATCCATTACCGCTGCGAGCTCCGAAGTACAAGATCTTGGAGTTGGCCGGGTCGACGGCAAGACGCTCGCCCATTCCCCGACCAGGCATATTTCCACCGACCTTAAAAGGAAGGCTAGTCGTCTTCCACGTAGCCCCTTTATCGCTACTGCGGATTATAGAGCCAGATTTCGGGTCCCTAGTCTAGTATTAGCGACTCCAAGGTTAACGAACAACTCCAACTGTAACAACATACCAGTCGTTTGTATACATGCCAACCGCGGCGTATACCACGTTCTCGTTCTGCGGATCGAGAGCAAGGGCATCAACACCCCAGTTATGCCAATTATCATGGTCCGTGATGCCGTCCGTGACAGCGGTCCACGAATCGTCCTCATTAAGCCGATATAGACCACCGATATCAGTCCGGGCATATGCGACACCCTTAGCCGTCGGATGAAAGACGATCCCAGGGACGAACCCGCCGCCGCCGCCGATCTTCACATTTTGCCATGTGAAAGCAGCCTCGGCAGCCGCTGCGAGAAGCTGTACTGTTGCGAGGAACTTCATCGCTAAAACCAGCAGTCGTCTATCCAGACCTTGTACTTGGTACGGAGGGTAAGCGGCTCTGTGTAGCAAGTTTTCTTCGTGGTACGGGTATCTGTGGATATTTATATATCTTCATTTATACGCAATTTGTACCTACATACGCGCTGTCAGGGGGCCGATGTCACCCCGCACAGACGATTCCGGGTTGCCATCGTCCCAGAAAAAGCACCAAATAGGTAAATCGCTTCTAGAACTCAGACGATGTCCGTGAGTCGACATTATTTCTTCGTGTTGGCCATGGCCCACCGCCCCGCGCTGGATGCCTCATTCGCAAGACGGCGGGCGGATGAGTTGCGACGGGGGGGAATAAGTGGATATGCATCATGCCCCGATCAATTTTCCCGCGAATAAAATGCCTACGCGCCCGATAATTCGTCCCGATTCGGTAGGGAGGTTTAGCTTCCGTAGCGGGAACCCCCTAGTACGTCCAGGGCTTATGCGTAATGTTCGACGGACATAGGCTCGACGAACCGACTCGCATGCTAAGACTCGTCTTATACTATTACGTCGTGTATTTGACCTTGGGATCCTCAACTTAGTAATGGAGTTATTTATACTTACGGTTTCGTGATAAGAGGTAACGTTCACGTATAACGCTTCTCTAGTCATTCGTTTAGTTGTTTAATGAAACCCGCATGTGCTATTGTTAAACATCTTGGCGACGGGAAAAAGCGAGGACTTTTTTTATATATAATATTATTCTATCCTAGTGATTTGATAAACCTTTCCAATGACGATGACTTCTAGATTTGAAGCTTGTTTCTTCGTTATAATGTTTAGGTAGCTGATAATATTTTTATTTCTAAGATTATTACCAGTTAAATCTCTAGGGTGTATCTCAGCTTTTATTTTGAAGCTTAAAGCATTGTGGAAAGGATAGAAGACAGGGTGTTCATTAATTACTATCCGAAGATACCTACCTTATAGCGCAACACAAACTAAAAAAAAAAACCACAAGTCAAACGAGCGATCGTTTTTTAAAGGTCGTTAGGTGAAATATACAAGGCCATTTTTTGATAAATATAATGCTACTTAAGTATGCTCAGTGGGATTATACCGGAAACTTGCTAGCGATACACTTAATGATATACTCCTATGGCGTTACTATGATTCTTAACAGAGCTTCTAGGAGGAGTATCACAGTTGCTATATAACTTATAACTAAAATGATGTCAACTATTAGAAAGTAGATAGAAACATGAATCTGCGACGTTAGATACCTAGTAAGAGATGATCATATTATGGGAAATGTTATTTAGAAACTAAATATAATTGAGTTTACGTTATTTGGTTAGGGCTGCTCATTACGCAGACACGCGCTTTTATCAGAAGTGTATCGAGTCTTTATCGAAAGTCAATTAGTTACTACCCATTTGCCATTTATTTCCCAGTTATTTCAAGCTCTTTGGTTGCTTTGACTTTTATAGCCTCCAAAGAGTTCACGGTTTGCATAGTGCGCAGATTTACCGAACAAGTGTACCTAATGGTCTTACATTCCTTACCCCCTATCACGAAGCCCCCTATATAAGAAACCTCTATTGTTTTTATTATCCCCTCTCGGTTAAAGAGTGCTTACTCTATAGCCTAGCCAGGCAAAGCTATCCTCCAGTCATACGCTGACCACTTATCATAGTAGCCTCGAGTGCTTCCATCAGAATGATAGATTTCTTTGCAAGCTGTCTGGTTTCCTGCTGCAGATGCTCTTCTCCTTCTGCCGCTGCAAACCCAGCCTTCCAGCGATGCCAATCGTCTAGCGTCCAAGGTTCTCTAGATATCACCAAACTATGTTCCTCCTCTGGGGGGATTAGGATGGCTGAGAAAATATTCTGTCCTGTACATAATATCCACTGTGCAGCGGCAGATATATGACAGTCCAGAGCGTCATAGTCGGTAGATGGTGTAGACATGAACGCATCACGCATAGTCCAAGTGCAATATGTAGAGAATTGCGTCCCACCGCTCAGAGCATACATATGGGCATAAAATGCGACTGTGTTGACCCAGCGCCGGCCATCTTCGGGAGTTGAATCCGCGTCGGAATATTGAGGCTCGAAAGCGGCTATCATATAATATTAGTAATTTGTTAAGACTGGTCTAATGCTGTCAAGGGCGACCTACGGTTGTAGTAATCGCGACTCGTCTCATTCAAGAGATTGAATTCATACGTAAATTTAATATCCCTAGACCGATCCTATTATTGCCAGACTTTTAGTAAGTAGAATAGAGGTAATATGGGGTGATCAATATTCCTTATACTGACCCAAATAACAGTAAATGCAGTCTTAGGTGAATGCCGTAGGGCGAGAAGGAGTCGTGCCAGCTTCATCTGGCAAATGTGGTAGTAGGGGATCTGCGCGGCGGTGTCGATACACAACTCCCAAAATACTGTGAGCTCCATTGACCATCCTCGTGGCTCTGGGGGATCCGGAAGTAGGTCTATGATGGCCTGTGCTGCGCTAGTTAAGCTCAAGCTATCTTCTGATTCATCTCCAGTTTGGAGATATCGGCGGAAGACGTTGACTACTTTGGTTTCGAAGCTAGTTAGTATAACATCGAAGGGCTGTTTCTCTGCCGGCGCGTTGTCATCGCTGTCATCGTCGCCGTAGACGAATGTCAAGCGCTCCATTGTAGTGTATACGGGCAGGTGATGCTATGAATGTATGATAGGAGATGTAATGTTGATGTGGAAGCGCGATAATAAATATCCTAGAAAGCTTTGGAGGCCTACGGCGGCATCAGTTGGAGATACGAATTTCATTATCTAGTTGGCGTAGCACAAAGCATAATAAATCTACTACACAAACAATGGACATCTCTAGCATCAGCAGCGTTGGCTACGATTTGCGCAATTGATTGGAAGATTGCCAACCGCACATCAAGCAATTTGCTGGGAAATCCGCCTGGCGTGGCGCAGCTTTGGCTCATCCCTTACTCAACCTTGAACAACTTATGTGTAAAAATCTGTCCTATTACAGATTCACTGTTGGTCTTCAACATTAAGCCCATTGAGCTCGGCGGTAAGCAGGTGGCTGAGGATAGGATAAGGCGTGATAAGGGAGAAGCTAGTAAATGAAGCGGACGGGCGACCGACCGGTGGCCGTCTCAAAACGGGCATAGTGTGGGGGTGGACGGACGGAATGTCCGGTGACAAGACGGAGTGCAGGTGGCGGCCAGGAGTCATATAGGCTGGAGGGAGAAGGGAGGAGTGGCGGTGATGTCTTGCTTTTGGGGTTGATGACCGGCTCTCCGCTGAAAGGCAGTGGCTGTGAAATAAAGGTCTGTACTCTATTCTATTCGTTATGGACGAGGAGGCTCAGTAGGAAGGATATTAAAATAAAACCACACTTGAACTGCTTCGTTGCTTGGGATTCGGCTTTGCACAAATCGTGACTTTGCAAACAGTTCGACGCCAGACGTATGTACTGTAGACGCACTGATCCATGATGAATGAAAACCTACCCTGTACGCCAAGTCCGCGGTGTCCCAGAGATTTGGCCCTTGCTAAGATAGAGTGCCGATCACCCTTGGCGCTGGTGGGGGAAAACGAGTCCAGGCCTCCAGGGAAGTCTTAGACCACAGTATATATTCTGCACTAGATCTAACACTTGGTTTAGCCCTCTTAAGTGATCTTCATCTTGAGTGTCACTTTATTATATACTTTATTGTCCTCCTACATATTACATATCATGGGCTACCCAGACATTCGAATGCGATATTTATTGTTGACTACTCCTCCGATTTAAACAGGGGTAGTATAGCCTTTCTGCATATTGCTCGCACGGTCGTCGTCGGAGTTGACGGAGTAGCCATAATCAAACCCAACCATTATTATAAATAGTCACGCCATTTATTACCGTAGATGCAGTCCCAAGGATCGATTTGTGGATACCGACAACCCGGATACCAGGTTGAATTTGATCCGGTGGAGTGGAAAACCCTTTCCCACTTACTTCCAATCGTATACATATTCCTGGTCCCGACGATCCTAAAGCCCCTGAATCTAGAACCTGATCCTCGTTTCAGTCCCTGTCTCGTTTTTACTTACTCGTTATATGACAGTATTTTCTTACCCCTAATTAACTATACATAGCTAGAGTAACTAGCCACAAACACGCCATAGGTACAACACGTTACCCAATGGTAAGACGATGGTGTGAATACAGTTCAAACAATGAAATAGTTAAGAGGTCTATATCGGTATAATGAGCGTCAAATAAAAAATGAACCATAGTACTTTGTTATAATGCTCCTAGGGAAGCTCGCGTTCCAATGCTGGGAGCCATGGCTAGTATAGGCAGATAAATGAGCGGTCATATTCTCCGTATACAAGAGCCTCTGAGTTAGAAAGGTTTTGCGTATATCAATGCAATTATAACATTATTATTAATACATATATAGATTGCGTAGACTTGTGATTAAATAATCGTACCGTGTATAAATGGTGTGTGGCTATTTCTGAGCCTTTTTCAAACATTCGCTATTCTGTGTGCCTATCAAAGCTTTCATCTATGCCCCTTTAAAAGATACTCCATCCCAACTTTTAGTTCCGAGTGACAGTCCATTTCGTCTCAACGGCAATTCCGTTTTGTCCTGGTAACTGGGGAGACGTGGTTAGATTTTTCTCCGACCCAGACTCATCGGCGTACGTAGCCGCCGTAGTATCGAACTTATTCCCCTCTTGGTTGTAGTCGTCCATCTCCCAAGTTGTCATGTTCATGGTGTCCGTCAAGGTATTCGCGTTCTTGCTTCTTTGGTTGGAATTTTTCATGCCTTTAGATCCAATAGTCTGCTGATCCGAATATTCACGTATCTTGGAGGCGCCGCGAGTGCTTTCCTTGTATCTCACCCAAAACGGTCGAAGCATCGGGATGCTAACGCAGAGAATAGCTAGGTTGGGCTCCAGGATGAAGAGGAAAACCGTGGTAGGCATTGTGCCTGTGATATTGCTGTTCAGATCCACCGTGGAAATGTATATCACTCGGAAGACGGCACAAATAACACAGCTTGAATTACCGTCAGCAGAAACCTCGTGGATTAGGGGAAGAGGGAGCTTTACGCAATACCCAACGCAAAGCACGACGTGATTCCAATCTTATCAGTCGTTCGCGTTTGTAAAGACCAAATAATTTTCATCGGGAGCGCCATGATGACAATGTCTCCGATAGCGTTTGTCACAATCAACGATTGAATCATGGGGATATATGCACCGCATTTGCCAATACCAGTCCACTGTCCTGAGATCGGAGTGCAGAGGAAAATACAGGAGGCGAGGTAGGATACCAGCCAGGCCGCCACGAATACCAAACAGATCCGGCCAGCGCGTTGCATGAAAGGGGTGGCGAAAACGCGCAGGAAGAAGAACAGCATGCTCGCTTTTACTGATGCTAATAGGGTGACATATATAACTTGCATACAAAATGTCAACTGGTAGATTGTGAGCAAAACGTCGCATGTGGAAGTCGGTTGAATATTGATAAAGCTCGTACCTGGAGGATAAATGGAATATTGGCCGCAACTAATGAACGGTCCAGAAGTTAGTATTAACTCGGGTTTCGAAGGCTTCAGACTTTACGGCCAATGTATCGAAAACAAAAAAAGACGCCAAGTAATGGGAGTCAACTCCGTAGTTTTACGCATGACTTACGTTCTGGATGTTCAGGTAAATCGTAACCATTTCCTACAGGTGCAACTAGGTCAAAATGTCAGCCCGCTTCCCTTCTCATGTCATTAACGATTGAAGTCAAAATAAAAAATAAAACTTACAAAGGCCTTGGCATGCTAACATGCCGACACCTAAAGGCTATAAACTAGTCAGAATATTGGCTGTGGCGCATAGGGCGAGGAACAAACCGTCGCGAAGATAACCATATAATCATCCCAACCTAGTCCCGGTCCGTTAAGTCGTCCTATAACTCGTAACGTGACAGTTGTCAAAACTAGAAAGACTAAAACACAATTGACGACGAGTTCGGCTTTCACGAAGCCTAGTATAGGCATGTAGACCTGGGGGACCGCATTGACCGACATGTTGATTGATGAAAACCCGAAAACGAAGAATAATCAACTTCTAACCTGGAGCGATGGTAAGCATTGTTCTTTATAATAGAGACAATTAAGAGTATCCCGTATCCAGGGTGTAGCGGTATGGTATCCGGCTACCACCCTGAACGACCCATCGAAATCGAGTGTTAATAAACCTGGAGAGCTCCAGGGTTACATAGGCCCTTCCCATCTGTATTGGCGCCCCGTAATTCTCTCAAATGCCTGCTTCTTTCCCTTGTCTACTCAAGTGGTGGTCGTTGAATTGAAAACTCTTACGCTGGTTTAACATAGCAGGATCTCTTATGTAATTAGATGTCCCTGGTTTTAGTTCTGGTTCATGGGGTATTAGTCGCAATACTGTAGTATACTAGACGATGGATCCGGAAGATACCTAGACCAAGTTCCAGCCCTGATATAAGACTTGTATAAACGAATGGCGAATCTGAAGTATAGCAATCAGATATAACTAGTTTAAATTTAAGATTGCGAAACAGAACCGGAGTATGTAGAAAAGATGGAAGCATGCTACTCAGGTATATATGCTACAAATGTATGCTACAAATATATGCTACAAATATAGGGTATATTAAGTAGTTATGCTACCTAATAACTGCCGGGTGACAAGATCTAGTGTTGCTCCCGAGACTCAGGTAGCATATCCTTATCAATATATCCTTGCCATTGCCACACAACACGCAATTCTACCTACGTACGTTCCTGGGCGCAAGGCTGCTAGGAGCCCCTTTATATTACAAAAATCTCCGATTGGCAAAACCAAAGAGGGGCATTCACATGGGAATTATCTGCTTTGATTAAATGAGATAAGATACTACTGGGCTCATGCAAATAAGAATATGCTCATCTAGAGATGAATTATGAATTTACGATACGAGTTGGGATGGGTGCTTGTCAGGTAAAGGAGAAAGAGTTGCGCTAGGCTCTCCACTGTTACATAAAGCAGACAGCGGTCAATGTGAAGCTATTCTCGGTGAAGCTGGCCGTGTGTACCTAGGTAGTCTTACGACGAGAAATATACTAAGACAAATTAGGGATTTTTCGTAACATGGAGAACCCGGAGAAAGTATTCCCTAAGATGATTTCTTTTCGTGCCCGAGTACCTAAAGTAGCAAATGCGCCGGTCCGCTTTTGTATTAGTTCAAATTTCAAAAGAAGCTCTATTTTAGCTTGTTCGGGCTTATGGGTAGCCCACGGGTGATAACTTGATCGATGTCACTACATATGTCACTCAACAGACTAGACACAGACTGGACTAACCTAGACAGACTAAAATGTTGCTGGCGCGGCCAAGTTTTCGTTAGTAAAGCCGAGCCGAAGAGGCAACTAATTGGAAGTTCCCGCTGTGACTTGGGCGACTGGGCGACAACTTAGCCCAAAAGCTAGCTTGGATAGCTCAAACTAAGCGGATGCGCTATAGAGTTAGTGTGACAGGTGTGGATATGCGACTTGCCATACAGCCATATTCCTTGCTAAGGCATTAGAAGCGGTAATCACGTCACCAGAGACAACAATGTTACTGCCCATGATTATCAGATGTTATTTCTAATGCTTTAATACATAGTACAACATTTACCATAAGACAAGCATCCCATATTTGCATTCATCACCTTAATAATAATAATAATAACAATAAAAATAATAACAATAAAAATAATAACAATAAGATGTTAAGGTTACCCCAGGATTTCCCACGAAATATATAGGTATCCATCTGGGATATCTGATGCAATGGCCACGGGAAGCCAAACAGGCCAGCTAAGATAGCTACCTAAATAAGGACTAATTAACAGTTCCTTGGTTTACCCTCAAGTTCTACCTGCAATCTAACCTCTCTAGTACAGAATCCTCTTATGTCTAGATATCATTTATCCTTTATAGGTAAGAAGAACAAAGCCGAGACCACAATTAGGTCATTGTACCAGACCTACGCAAGGTATGGCTTCTCGTGGAATAGCAGCAGCTGATATGTGTTTAGCTGCGAGTAGTATACGTATAACTAGGTAGTATCTACCACCTTTTAAAAGGGGTATCTCGAAGCAAGTGGATAAAGCGCCTAGCCATTAATCGGTCATCTCCGTTCAACTTCTCCAGATTTGCTCTTATTCCGCACCTTATCTGGTTCTTTGAGCCAGTTGCGCCTTAGTAAATTGCTAGTATACCATTTATTTGTGCCAACCTTTCGAATTTTGAGGACGGTGAGGTCACTAAGTCACATAGATCATGGAGATGACCGGGAATATGGCACTATTTAAGGCGGTGAACATCGGAGACACGTACTAAATTTGGGGTCGACGAGGCAGAGGTAATCCGTATAAGTATCAAGGCGATGAGAGTGCAAGAAAAGAGACAAATTCCGCAATAACTAATTATCACATATCATCAACAATGGCACCACCAACAACAACAACAACAACTGCTACTACTTACACCACGAAGCAATGGGTCCTCGCTTCGAAGCCTACGGGCGCTCCGGTGCTCTCCGGCCCCGATGCGACATTCAAATTACAGACGACGACACTGCCGCAGCTAAAGGAAGGTCAACTCCTGTGCAAGGTGCGATATTTCTCCAATGACACCGGCCTCCGCAATTTTATCCAGAGCACAGTCGCCCCCGAGCGCTTCTACGTGCCCACGGTCCCTGTGGGGTCGCCCATGCGGTCGGGCATTATTGCCGAGGTAATCGAATCCACGGCACCGAATTACAAAGCCGGAGATCTAGTTATGGATTTTCACCTCGGCACTTGGAGTGAACTCGTCGTGCTGGACGCCGCTACTTCGCAACCTCTGGCTCCTTTGCCCAACAACCTGCCCCTTACCCATCACCTTGGTGCATTCGGCGCATCCGGACTGGCAGCATATACCGGCTTGGCTTACGCCGGAGGTGTAAAGGCCGGAGACACGGTTGTAGTGTCGGCGGCTGCCGGTGCTACAGGATCCATGGCCGTGCAGATTGCGAAAGTGCTTCTGGGTGCCAAGCGCGTTATTGGTATTGCTGGTTCGGATGAGAAGTGCGCGTGGGTACGCGAGCAGCTCGGTGCCGACGCGTGCATCAACTACAAGAGCCCGACTTTCGTGGAGGAACTGAAGGCCGTGACACCAGATGAGGTTGACGTATACTTGGACAATGTGGGGGGCCACGTGTTGGATGCCATGTTGACGCGCATGAAGAAGAACGGTAACATTGCCGTCTGCGGCGCAGTCAGTGGGTATAACTCGGACGAGCCTATGGCGCTGCGAAACTGGTTCGAGGTCATCTCCATGAGGATCAACATCCGCGGATTCATCATGTTGGACTACCTAGACAAGGCTCCTGCTATCCTTAAGGATCTCATCGGCGCTGCGGCGGACGGTAGAATCAAGCTGCAGGATGGCGAGACTGTAGTAGAGGCTAAGATCGAGGAGCAGCCCGAGATATGGATGAGGCTGTTCAAAGGTGGAAACCAGGGCAAGCTGCTCACCAAACTTATTATTTAGAATTAGAGGCCACTCCGCCGGAGAGGGAATCGACTTCATCTATGGTTGTTGATTAATTGCTCGTGTACATACACTGACTTACCAGCTGAATCACTAAAACATGAAACGTATCCGCAAAATAGTTCGGTCTGGTTCGACTGATCGTCGTCTGTCTGTGCACATTTCAATGTACCTGACATATCCTGGCTACCTGTCTCGAGATCTCATATGTAGTTCGCCCACGGGCCATACCCGTTCGTCCGGCCGAACTTCAGTAGTTCGTGGGTCCGTTCCTCATTTTCGTGGGAGTTATGCCTGACCTATGTAAAACCTGATTGTGCATCTTAATGTCAGCCCGATATACATACATATATCAGGCATAAATACAAATCCACGTGTTGGGACGCGACGCATGTTTGGATCTACTCTCTTCGGGCCCTAGCTCACCTACAGCCTCGAATTGTCTCCTCGGTGCCGCCGGCCAAGACAGTAGCCACGAATCCCGCATACAGATTAGTAACTAGCTCATGAGCAATTTCCGTATGGTATTTCTGACCGCCGTTATTAAGTACACAATAGACGATAGGCGATAGACGGTAGACGACCGGCGACAGGCGACACGCTGCATGGACAAGCATGACTTCTAAAGCCAGGTTTAGTCTTCTCGATCATGACAATATCCTCGAATAGACGCTTACAAGTCCCGTCGATATTTAACATACGACCATAATCTGTATTGAAATTAGCGGTACCTAAGACTTTATTGAGATATCTCGAAGCCTTGCAAAAGACGCGGTATTATCCTAGACTAAATCTCCTGAGTTGCGAACCTGCCAGTTATGCCGAGTCTTGTTTAATAAGAATATATACTCTTAGAGAACTCGCTCCAGGTTCACCCTGGGATGATAGTCCCGGCCGACAGCTACTCAGGCGAAGAAGGTATCCCTAAGAGCTTTCTTACATCCTAGTATCGACATAATCTCTTAGCGTACTCTTGAATTTATAATACATTTGACTGAATACAAGGTCTTGCTCTCGTTTATGTGCTGGGCAGAGCAGCGTTGGGATAAACTTCATCAAGTATTAGTCTTCGAATCAATCTTATACGAAGCCGTCTCACCACATTCTCGTGTTTAAGCAGTTAGATCGAGGTATACGGATTACCTAAGGTATAAATCAAATTTGCCATTGTGATCCCTAAAAAATGACACGAGGCCGCTGTGATTTAAGTTTCGCGGGATATGAATACTGGTATATTTGAAGTTTATTCAATTTTAATCGTTAAGCGCTGAGGCTCAACTCCTTAGATGGGCCCGTTTTACCCTTCTCTTTCCCTTCTCTTTTATTCTAATCATAATCAATAAAAAGCGACACATGTAGTATTATAGATCCGATGCTTAATTTAGCTGGACCTAGTCTAGGTGCGCTTAGAGTTAAAATTTTGGCTAATTAAGCTGAGAGTATTATGAGATATTTGTTACTTATTTCCTCTGGTACGTAAAAGTCTAGGTGGACATACTTTGCTAGGCTACTTCAACCTAGGTAATATAGTATCATTTAATAGGGGTCGTCACTATTTTACCTACAGGGAGTCAACCGAATAGCTATGGTTTTTATACAACGGCTAACTAACTGTATAGTATTTTACGCACCTGTTTATATTCCTGTTTTGGTCATCAATATCTTGAACAATCAAGTGTCGGGACTAAGGTGGGATGGAAAATAACACCGGCGCTTTAGACTACACAAATTACCTAATGCTTTCCCTTGCTTACATAGGTGGTGTCAAATAAAGACATTTGAATTCGCATTTAAACTAATATTCATCTAAACTGGTAGTGAGATCTGACCATATTTTAACTAAAGTCGCTCCTAAAAGTTGAACAATATACTGTCAACTGAAAGGCACGACCTAGTAGAATATTGAATGGGCCGTGTTTCCCTTAAAAGCGACATAGAGTGTTTTATAAGGTCTATATCACTTGGACGCTTAAGATTTAGAAAACATAGATAAGAGCTGACGCCAGAAATAGCCTAGGTGTCTGTGGTTAACCAAAGTATACTGTATACATGCAGCCACTCCTCATCATAGGGATATCTATATGAAGTGGCTCAACCCTAGACCCCGAATTACAAAACGTAATCTATAGGACCCATAGGATCTACTAGCATAAAACGACGTATCAGCTGATGTATGTCCATTATGATCTTCAAGACTGTCTTTGTGTAACGCTCGTCAAGCGATAAAGCCATGAGCTCTTCGGCGTTAGGAATGTAGCGGGGGTATCAGCACTGCGTTGGCAACAGAACACGACGGTTGCAGGATATGCAGAACTATACTACAGACAATTCCAACAATCAACCGAATGAACCGGAGGAAAAGGAGATATGTACCTAAGGCAATTCCTTCGTCGCCAAATATCCCCTTAAATGGTACCTAAGTTACCCCTAAAACCTCGGCTTGCTTTAACTCCTATTCTGTTAACTCCGAATAACCATCCTAACTCCGCCATCCCTACATACGACCAACCGCTTCGGAGCCGGGATAGGGCGAATGAATTTCCAAGTAACGCGATAGCGAATATGTCAGATGGCGGATGGCGGATGGCGGATCGTTCTGTTCTCGGATACAGCTTCTAGCCCGCCTTGGGTGGATTCAACTCCGGACCGAAAAAAAAGTCCTTTGAGGAGGTTAAATGTTAAACGCGTAGTTAGTTACTTACACTTCGGAGGATTATGTATTCTCTAACTGATGACGAGCTACCTATTGCTTACACGGAGATAACTACATCTCCCTTTTTCTATATATAATCCCCCCTCCCCTCACCGTCCGTAGTATGGCCTTTTATATGATCATACTGAATAGAACGAACAAGTCAAGTCATGGTTTGACGAATAGCGCCGTCTAGCAGCAAGCGTAAAGCTCCCCCCTACTTCAGTTTCAACCTTTCCTTCAACTCCATCTCCACCCACCACCCACACACCAGCCTCCCTCCGCCATGCCTCCGATAGCGGGCCAAACCCTCCTAGTAATCGGCGGGACATCCGGGATCGGGGCCGCGGTAGCCAAGCTCGCCGCCGCCGAGGGTCTCGACGTCTCCGTCGCATCGTCGAACCCGCTCCGGGTCAAAAGCGCCGTCAAGGCGATCCAGGATGCCGTCCCCGTCGCCCGTATCAATGGCTACGTGTGCGACGTGAACCACGACGACGCCGAGTCCAGCATCGAGCAGCTACTCTCCGACGTCACCAACGCTAACGGGCGTCCTCTCGACCACATCGTGTACACAGCAGTCGTGCTGGACGTGCGTCCCGTCGCCGACGTGAACATGAAGTACCTACGCGACAGCACGCAATTTGGATACGTAGTACCGCTGCTAATCGCGAAGCTAGCGCCGCGCTACGTGAACCAGAGCTACAAGTCATCGCTAACGTTCACGAGCGGCCGGGTTGCCGAGCGACCGGTTAAGGGTATGGCGGTCGCCTCGGGCTGGGGTGCGTCGCTCTTCGGTACCACGCGTGGTCTCGCGCTGGACCTCGCGCCCGTGCGTGTTAACCTCGTGAGTCCCGGTGCCACTGACACGAAGAGCGGCGAGGAATGGACTCGGTGGGTGGAGATGATGGCCAAGACTGCCTTGCTCGGAAAGATCGGGACTCCTGAGGAGGTCGCAGAGGCGTACATCTATTTGATGAAGGACACTAATAGCACGGGAAGCTGTCTAAGTACAAACGGGGGTATCTTAGTTCAGTAGAACAAGAATTAGCATCGAATGCTTGAAAGGCCAGAGAGGTATGCATGCTCTGAGATAGATATACCAATTAGAAGTGAGAATTATAAGCAGGTCGAAGTGGCGGCAGCAGAGTTCGATGTCGTGAGTGGAATTATTGTTATGCTATTGGCACCTTTTATTACCAAGTCTTATTCTCCCCCTTTATTTAGGGATTTGATGGGGAATTAACTTAAGACAGTCACATCTTACTACTGTTATCTAGCAGTGACATTGAGAAAACACAAGATAATTGCACAAAAGAGATAATGCGTACCATTCATACGTACGTCTAATCACCAATAAAGCTACAACAATGCTAACGCCCTCATTTCCCGGCCCCGACCTGGCTGACCCCTTTTCAAGTTACAATTATGAGATACATATCAGGAAATGATCCATGAATTGTTCAATCCACAACAGAGCGATATTTGATCCAGTAGAAGCCAATTTGCTTACTGTGTACCAGCATGAGCGCAGCGCATATTAAAACTTCAGGTGGCAACTGCGCACTACCGGTACGATCCGCGTCTCTATTGCTGACCGCCACCCCCCCTCGGCCTCTTTGCACCATTGCCGATTTCCGAGTCGCCGCGAGGACGTTTGTTCCCGGGTTGAAAATTATCGATCGAGGGATTCAGGCTAGGCCGACCCTGTCCACGCCCCCCACGGTTTCCTGCTCCACCACGACCGCCACCTCGCGCCTGGTTAGGTCCGCTCGGTTTGCGGGTGCCCGCTGTTGGCATTGGAAGACCGGTGGCTTTTGTCGGAATTTGCGATATCGATGAGGATTGAGCAGGTGGTTGTGTAGTTATCGATCCTGGCTGGGATGCGGGGTTCTGTGAAGTTTGAGCAAAAGGGGTTTGAGGCCTGGAAGCCGACTGGGAGAAGGCATTATTGGCCGCGGGAACGTTTGGAACCACACCCGGCTTAGGGATACCGCTATTCGGGGCTGGTTTTGCTTCTTGAGAGTTTGCTACCGTGTTTGTAGGTTGGGTGCTAGGAACTAGGGAATTGTTAGTAAAGGAACTGACTCCTCGGACAACTGGGGTAATAAAAAAACATACTCATTGCAGCGTTCGCCGTTGTCGAAGCGGCTTGCGATTCCGTAGCAGTTGGCTGCTTAGGGGCCGGCGGAGGAGGCTTTGCATCTTTTGCAACTTCCCAAACTTCACCAACAGGTCGCTGTGGTGTATCCTTTGCAGCTGTTTCCACCACAACTAACTTAGCGGCAGCAGCCTGGGCCCTCTTCTCAGTCATGTTGAGTTTTAGGTTGCTCTTCGATGTAGCTAAAGCAGCAGCTTGCTCTCGTGCTTGGACAACTTTTTGCTCCCATTCTATTTTCAACGTCTCTTGCTCCTCGCGCACCTTCTTGGTTTCGATCGCGAGTTTATTTTTAATATTATTCTGAATAATACTCTTGATCGTCGCATTAGTGGATACGAGATCCCGGATCTCCTTGTCATTTAGCGTGCTCAAGTTCGTTAGCGAAGTTGAAGGCGTTCCTGCTGGAGTACTAGAAGAATTCTGTCGAGCTGGGGTGGCGGGCGGTTTCGTGTCGCTGGGCACGTTGCCATGTTCTGCTTCCCAGATCTTCCGCTCTTGTTCCATACGAAGCTTGAAGTCTGCCTCTAGTTTTTCAATGTCCTGCTTCATCTGGGTTCTTTCCTCTTCCATCTGTGTCTTATAATCCGACAGGCGTTTGTTTAGAGCCTCTTTCATCTTATCGCTTCTCGTCTTCACTATCTGTTCATGCTTTTCGTCCAATTCCTTGAATTTGGCTTCCCATTCAGCAGCCCTAGCTGCAGCCTCGGAAATCCTCTCTTCAAGAGCTCTGCGCTCGTCGTCGGATAGCGGTGTTGCTGATGGCCTTTCTTCTGAAACGGCCGTTCCGTTTTCCATCGTTGTGTCACCGTTGGTCGCTTGAGCTTGGGAGTTGGCAATAGCCTGATCTCGTTCCGCGATTGCCGAGTTTAGTTGATTGCGAGTGGTTTGTAATTCTTCCTCGATGGCAGATTTTTGTGATGAGACGTTGTCTAACTCTGCACGTACTTCTGCTAATTGACTCTGCAAGGTAGACAGTACCTGAGTATCAGACGAATCTGCTGGGGCAGAGGCGGTAGAATTCTTTCGTGCCTCGTCTTGAAGGGTCTCAACTTGTCGTTTGAAATTGTTGATCTGCTCCTCCAAGCCGAGTCTCGCCTTCTTGGACTGTTCCAATTCCCCTTGGGTTGCCGAAAGTTGACCAGAGACCTCACTTAGCCTTGTCTGAAGCCTGTCTCTTTCAGCGACAACTTCATTCTTAGCGTTGGTAAGAGTTCTAGATCGCTCCTTAGCAGAGTTGATTAGTTTTTCTCTTGTCACGGACCAGTAAGCTTCCTTTTCTTCAATGGTCTTTTCCAACTCCTGTATTCTCTCCTTCAAAGGTGTCTCAGCTTCCTGCAGAGCGTTTCTCTCCGACTCAAGCTTGGTAACCATTTGCTTGAGTTCTTCGACTTCCGCTGGGTCTGTCCTACCATGTTTCGAGAGAATATCCTCTGTTCGCTTTTGCCAGCGGTCTCGGTCTTCGTGGAGCTGCTTCATTTCAGCTTCTCTAAAGGCCTGCTGACTCTGAAGCTCCTCAATCTGTGCCTCGAGGGGCTGAATAGTAGATTCCAATTCTGAGATCCTGGCAGTCTTCTCGGCTAACTGAGCCTGCGCTTGACGTGCTTCTGTCCGCAAAGCGGCGCTACTTTCCCGGAATAGGTTGAGCTCCTCTAGCTTGCCCATAAGATCCTTATGGGCTATGGAGCTTCGATCGCTGTCACCCTGTGAACGGCGTTCCTGTTCAAGCTTCAGCCTAGCCTCGTCGAGTTGTGATTGCGTATATTCGAGTTGTTGTTGTAGTCTCTTGGCCTCTTGTACTTTAAGATCATACTGGACTTCCAGGATATCTTTCTCGCGACGAAGGTAATTGCTCAATTCTCGGAATTTATCAGTATCGGAACCGCTGGGTTGCGCGGCAATGGCTTCGAGTGACTCATCAGTAGAGGTCCGACTTTGCTGTAGGGCTGAGACCTGTTTTATTACATCCTCCAGTTGCTGATGAAGTAGCTTATTTTGCGCATTGGCATCATCTCTACGAGTACGAAGTTCTGTGATTTCTCGCTCGAATCGTTGCCGTCGTTCATCCCAAGAACCCTGGCTCTGTACCAGAGTGGCTTTCGCTGATTCGGCCTCTGCTTTCCAGGTTGCTGCGGAAGTCTTCAGTTGGTTGTATTCGCCACGAAGATTGGATAGTGATTTCGCAGTTTCTCCATGTTTCGTAACTTCACTTTCGTACGCTTGCTGCGCGTGGGCTGCGATCTCGGCCTGTGCACGAAGGTCTTGCTGATGGAATTGCGAAGAGGCTGCGTATCTTTCCTCCTCATCTTTCAGACGCTTAATTTCTTCATCAAGTATAGCTTTCTCATCCTCGAACCGCTTAGCGATCTCGGCCTGGGAATCACGCAGACTCGACAATTCGCTATTAGATCTTGCCAATTCTGCCGATAAGTCCTCCACTCGCTGCTCGAGTTCCTTGATCGTGGCATCTTTGGCTGAAATTGCCGCATCCATCTCTTGCTGATACTGCTCCTGTGTCGAGTTGATCCTCTCAAGCTCCTCTTCCGACGCTTGGCTCAATTCTTTGTACCTTTCAACCTGCACTTGAGCGTTCTCCAGATGTGACTTCGTCATCTCTAGGTCGCGCTTAAGATCCGTTACCTCATGAATTAGATCTTGTATGCGCTCGTCGGAATCAGCTTGTGCGATGCCTTGTTCAGATATAGGGACGATGGATCCCGGCCTTGGCGTAGGTCTTGGTTGGAGTCTCTCCGCGCGCTCCTCTGCACTTCGTAATTGGATGGTTAGCTCGTCAACTCTGCTCTGGAGGTGATCTCGACTGGTCTTAGTAGCCACAAGTTCTTCGCGGATCTGACTTAGGTTTGTAGTGAGCTCATCGATCCGTTTCTGGAACTGTTGAGCATCGTACTCCTTGCGAAGCTGCGCCTTCTTTCCTTCCTCAACTTCGTCAGTTAACTTTCGTCTGGTGGCATTAAGATCGGCTTCTAAAGAATCAATTTGGGATTGGAGACGTCGTTTCATTTCGGATTCGCTCAGCTCGCGTTCGTTCTGGAGAGTCTGCTGCGTAGCGACTAAGCCATTTAGACGCGACTTCTCCTGCATCAGACTTTCGTTGTCTTGGCTTAGTCTATCGTGGATATCCTTTAACAATTTCTTCTCTGCTTTGAGGTTTGCATTTTCACTACGCATACTTTCAAGTAATCCTCGGGCCTCGACCAAATCCTCGGCCACCTGCTGCGTGCGTATGTCTTGCTTCGCGGCGGACTCCGACATTGTTTGATTTCTCTTCTGGAGCTCCTTATTCTCGCTTTGCAGGGCGGCAAAGTTCGACTGTAGGATTTCATGCCGCTCTGATGCAAGAGAGAGTTGGCTCTGCAACTTGGAAACCTCGGCTTGGAGTGAATTCCTCATTGCAGATAGCTTCTCTAGTTGCTCTTTCATGGTTTTGCGGTCAACCGTTTGCTCATTCCGGTAGAGATCGAAATTTTGCTGTAGATCCCGGAGTAGAGTGGTGTAATCAGAACCATCGTCGTTTGCGGTAGAATTCTGCTCGATACTAGCAAGAACCCCGTCCTGTGTAGAGCGGCCTAAGGCCGAAGCCATTTCGTCGGCAGATGCTCTTGACTCCACTATACGGCGGAACATGTCTCTCTCCTTCGTAATACTTTCGGTCTTCACCTGGAAACCTCTCAGAGTGTCTTTGAAGATTTCTAATTCCTGTTCGAGTCGAACACGTTCCTTGTGATCCTCCATTGCTTGGCTCTTGGCGGCCACAGCTTCCTCATTCTCCATTCTCTCCGCAAGCTCATGGGTAACCTGAAGAAGCTGTTCGTTCCGTTCTTGAAGCTCTTTGATATTTTTGAAGACGACTAGACGCTCGAGGATCGAAGTATGAGCGTTCAACTCCTCGTCTCCTATCTGCTCATGTAGCTGACCCCTCTCCAGCCTCTGGAGTATCAGCCTCTCGTCCGAAGTGAGCTGGTCCAAGCCCTTCTCGAGACAATGCACGTTGAAAGTCAACATTTGTATCTGGACGCTGAGGCTCTTCACTTCGTATTGTAAGAGTGTATTCCGCTTCTCAGCATCGGCAGCGGCCGCCTCGGCCTTTCGCGCGGCCTTCTTCGCCATGTCTCGCTCCCTAAAGCTTTCGTCAGAAAGTTCAGACATGGTCTTCATTTCCTGTTGCAGACGTTCATTATCAGCCTGAAGTTCCTCAAGCTCTGGTCGCTTAGCTTCAAGCTGGTCAATAACATCGTCCAACTCCTTTGCCAAATTGCTGCTGCGAAGCTTTTCGGCGTTCAGCTGTCCTTTGACTTTGTAGAAATCTTCCATTAGTTGTGTCGTCGAGAATGATTTTCGCGTCGAACCCGGTGTCGCAAACGGTGAGCCGGAACGGAACATTGACCCGTTCAACGGTCGTGGAGTCTGTGGTGTAGAACCAGGTTGTGCAGGGCTACCTGCCGCAACCATGGCCTCCAAGCGACCAACTTCTTCTCGGAGGGATTCGACCGCCTGGGAAAGCTCATCCTTATCTGAATTGGCCCTAGCAAGTTCTTCGCTGACTCGGCGGATCTTATCTTCACATTCACGTTTCACCTGCTCTTCCCTTGCTTCGAGCTCCTGGACCCGTTTCTTGTGCGTTAAGGTCTGCTGCTCCTTCAAGTCGACCAATCGCCGTAGGCTATCACATTCCTGTCGAAAATCTTCTTCTCGGCGACCCGCAGCTTCTTGTAGTTGCTGAATTCTGGTAAGAGCATCGTCGGCCTTCTTCTGTGATTCGTCAAGACGCTGGCGAAGCTGCTGCTCAGTACGCTTGAGAGACTCCACGTTAGAAACTGCATCGTCATTTAGGCGTTGCAATTCGGCAATGCGAGCTCCCTTCTCTTTCCGATACTTGAGCGCTTCAGCAGATTTAGTCTTTAACTCTTTCTCGAAGAAGTCACTGCTGTTCTGAGCCATCTGTAGCTGTTGCTGTAACGACTGCTCCCGAATTTTGGAGCTGCTCGCCGCGTTATTCGCATTCTGTACCGATTGCTGCAACGTTGTAATTTCCTGGTTTAATTTCAGATTCTTCTGGTGCTGAGCCTGTAGTTCTTGTGAGAGCGTTTCGTTTGCAGAGTTCTTAGTGTCGATTATCGCAAGCGATTCTCGGTTCGAAGTCTCGAGCGAAGTAATGCGCGCACGGAGTTTATCGATTTCGGATTGGGAAGTCGAACTAGATGACTTAATGGACTGTAGCTCGTTCTCCAACGCCTGACGGGCAGTTTCTGTTTGCCAACGTGAATATTTATGATTTCGGAATAGATGTATAGCGGGGTTTACGAACCTTCATTCTTGAGTTTTTGGCGAAGCTCCTCAACATCCTTGAGCGCCTTTTTGGCAGTCTCATTGCTTGCATCGCGTTGGGCCTCGGCGCTGCGTACGGAGGTCTCAAGCTCAACTTCTAGCTGAAGCTTCTGAGTAAATAACGCGTCATAATCATGGCATTTAGCTGCGACAGCAGATAATACGGCCCTGACAAGGTCGGCGGTGGGATCTGTAACAACGGTCGTGAGGTTTTGCTCGGGCATACCCAGGTGGGAAGCCAGGTAACCGAGGTCTACCTCCGCAGCTGCCATTTTGTCAAGTGCGTTTTTGGGATATGGCCATCAGGAGACGATACAGTTGTTCGGTGAGTCGGGGGTTCCGTGGGTATGCTTAGTAAAATCTTCTCAACGTTGTGGGTAGACAGACGGGGAGATCGCAAGTGATGTGATGGCGATACAGACGGTAAGAGAAAAATTAAATGCGATGGTACGGATTAAATAAAAGAGAAATTTGGTCAAGGAATGAAATCAGGGTGAAATAGACTGAGAAAAGACCATCAATCCATCAATCAATCAATCAGTCAAGTCATCCAACGCTGTAGGGATGAAGAAGTGTTGACTGTGATGAAAGAGGCAAGGTGTGAAAGTGTAGAAAATAGAAAGTTCTGCTTTTCTTTTTACAAAGGAACGACACCAACGTCTGCACTAATCAACAACAAGCTGTTTTCGGTGGTAGGCGCGACGAGGCTGCCGCTCATTGTTGCTTCGGGTGCATACCCACGCTATGCCTAAG
The DNA here is from genome assembly GCF_022478755.1 of Daldinia loculata. NCBI lineage: Eukaryota > Fungi > Ascomycota > Sordariomycetes > Xylariales > Hypoxylaceae > Daldinia > Daldinia loculata. The sequence goes on along the minus strand of NW_026054868.1, from coordinate 260,500 downwards.
CTAAATTTGGCAAGCTTAAGGAGCTTTGACCACTATGTAGCTATGTACCTAACTAACCCATGTACTTGGGCAGTCCCCATATTAAAATGTTACTTATCACTTATCAATGTCTTATAACCCATTCAAGTCATCCTCAATCTAAATTCACAAGTCAACAATCGTCTTCACCAGTACCTTAGGTACCTACATTAGGTACCCAGGTATAATCTGACTGTTCACTCTTTCGGGTTCTATCTACGAGATAGAATCAAACCGACTAATAGTGACTTACTCCTAATACTTCGTCATCTTGGCTTAAAAAGCAATAGGGAATACCTCCCGTAGGAAACTTATCTTCTCTTATATCACATCACCAACATAATATTTACCCAAATCCATTTATCATATCAACCCCTACCAAATTACGTTTTCTTAAAGGGCATAGGTCCATTGTATTATATATGTCTGATTATTAAATATAATATGTATATATTCCCTTTATTACTTACACTTCCACAGCAGTCTGTAGGTGCTATCAACTATTGTCCTTTATAGCCCCCGTCCGCCTCGTGAAGCTCCGTCACAGGTCCGGATTGCCATCCCATACCCTCGAGTTCCGACCTAGGTTGGCCATGCGCCTCGTACACTCGAGGTTCATTCTGAGCTGGAGCTTCGTGTACTGGTTGACCATATGCCTCTTGCGGAGTATATGGGGAGATGGGACTTGGTATTTGTGATGCATGATTCTGACCACGTAGCTCGGGCATCTGTGGAATGGGTGGTTGAGGATATCCAGCATGGCCCTGAAGCTCCGACGCATTGGGTGTGCTATATGCGGACACCGGCGAAACGTTGTCAACCCGGGCAACTTCTTGGTTTTTTAGCACACCTAGATTTTGGCTACCATCAAGCTCAGGTTTCCCGCTGTATTCCGGGCCAACAGGTGGCGACGCAGTCCGACTACCGTTCTGACCATACCTCCGTCGTCGCCAGAAGAAAAATACTGCGAGTCCTATAAGCGCGAGACCGGCCAAGACCCCAACCACAGCTCCAACAATTGTACCCGTATTAGATTTATTAACAGAATCGCTACTCGACCCTCCGGACTCTAAAGGCCCACCGCCGCCTTCGGAGCTTGTTCCAGATCCCTCTGAAATCCCGGTCTCTTTCGGACCAGAAGGCCCGCTGTTCGATGTAGCCATTGTTTGCTCCACTATCGCGGTTATTATTTATATAAAATGAAGAACCACGTATTAGACTTACAGGATTCGGTAACTCCAGCTGGAGTTGTTAGCCCCTTGGCAGCACTGCAATATATGTCGAACACCAGCAATGCTGAACTGACATCTTCGGTCGCTGTCGAATCACATGAGTATTTCACATCGGAGGTGATGGCATTACGCAGAAAGCCAGACATGCCACTTTTCAGACAAGCGCATGATGCGAGGGCCTTTGGACCATCGGGACAGAGATCATAGGTTTGCTTCGGAGATAAATGTCAGACGTCAAATAGCAATTCTATGCAAGATTCATGATCTTACACTTAATACTCCATACGACACTGCAGATTGTGCGCAAGGGGCCAGCGAGCTATATTCAGGTAGCGCGGTAATATGATATGTCACTACCCTATGCATTAGCAAATATTCAAATAAGACGAGAAGATCTGTGACTTACTGTCGCCAGGGGGGTCCGAAGTTGTTGGGAATGACGAGGTTCCTTTGATCAGCCCGCAGTAGCCTGAAAACACGGCTTGTGCCGAGTCTATATCCTCAACATGCGATGAGCATGAAGATTTCACAGACTTGTTGATACCCTGACTAGCGAGCAAAGAATTCTGGTTCTTATTACACACACATGTTGCGAGAAGGCTCGGCTCTGCAGGGCATAGATCATAAGTCTGCCCCCAATATTAGATGGCATAACGATTATATCAATATCTAGGCCAAACTCACCATACTCCTATATTACGGTCAGGGGAAAGATCTTCAATAAATACAAAGTCTAAACAAAAAATACTAAAACTCACTGGACAACGTAAGCTAACCCACTCGCGGCGCAAGGCGCGAGATCCTGCCACGCCGCAAAGTCGGTAATATATTGTGTGACCGGATTAGAGGGAGTTGGGAAGGGTGTAATTGACGCCTGGTTACAGTATGCGTCAAACACGCTCGCCGCACTCGCTTGGTCTTCGGACGCAGTCGAACCACAACCACGGCTAACTGAACTCGAAATTGCTGTCGATATCGAGGCGAAGTTGTTGTTCTTCGTGCAAACGCATGATTGAAGATCTGTTACTGCTTCGGGGCAGTTTTGAATTGTTTGCGCCTGGACATTCTCAGATACTGCGGCCGCTGCACATGGAGCCTAAGTACAATCAGCATCATATTCAAGCAATGGGCTACTGGTCTAATCCGTATCTCTAGCCTTGTTATGTATTCTGGCACATGAACTCTCTCTAACAGAGAACGTAAGAAATAACAACTGAAAAAAAAGAAGAAAAAAGATAACACTATTAGTGAAGAAACCGAACTTACCAATACGGTGAAAATAGAAAGATCAGTGACATAAACAACCTCTTGCGCTCTCGCGAATGATGCACCTAAGCAAGCCCAAACGAGCGACGACCGTAGAGGAGGCATTATTCTCACTTTTTCATAACCAAGCCCAAGGATAGAAAACCCTAAGGGTACCTCCTAAGGTAAGTGAATATAGTAAGATGTGCAAAGGCAGACGATACAGCTTGAAAGCAAGAGAGGACCGATGCAATACAAAAAGGACCTGGCGCCCTAATGATCACAGGCAGTCGAACGTAGACTTTTCTATCGGTTTCTCGAGGGGCCACTCCCTATCTATGCCACACCGCGTGCCCTTGTTCACGAAGCGCACGAAGCGCCATACCCCTGACAGCTGAAGACTGGCGACGCTCGCCAAGTAGGCACGAGAGCGCCATCTTGCCCGGCTTGGGAAAAGCTGAAGGCTAAGGAAGATTGATGCAGCCACTAGTCACTGATGAAGTATTAGCGGCGGTTTTGAGATAAATGAGTTGCCATTCAGCATCCGCTATGTACCAACTTCACGGCAGAAACGCCAAGATTTGATCCACTTACACGTCTCCTGTTTCTTTACGGTAGGTAGCTGTAAAAGTACGAATGGCTTGAGAAAATGAGCTAAGTGGCGGCTGATGGGGGGTTAAGCCCATCGGATTCTTCTCAAGCCATTTAAGACCCTTTATATATTAGTCAAAGTTGTATGACATCAAATTCTGATCCTTTGAAAAATAATGGGATAAAATACGACGTGTCTGCTTATATAATCGTAATAAACCCCCCCACGGACTTTGTAAACTACGGTACGAAATATGATAACTAGCTTCAACAACTCTTTCATATTTCCTATCATCTATATACTGAAGTCTAAGGTTAATTAATAATCCGTTCTAAATGCAAGGGAAACCCACCGTGTATGATTTAGGTACCTATGGATATGACATTACCTCACGGTTCTCGTCACAACAGCACAATAAGAAGTTCCAACGGTTGTTGGACTTGCCGACTGCGGCGCAAAAAATGTGATGAAACCCGCCCTGTATGTGATGTGTGCGCCGCACTCCACATCACCTGTCACTACGATCAGGACAAGCCAGAATGGATGGATGGTGGCGTGAGACAGGAAGAGATGGCTGGGCGTCTCAAGCACGAAGTTAAAGAAAATGCCCATCTCCGCCGCGAGGTCCGCGCGATCCACGTCCCGGGCGAGCTTCTTGGGGCAACGACGCCGGAAAGCCTCAACAGTGAGGTGGAGCCATGCCCCGAGGCATCCGCCGTCCGCCTCCAACGTGGGACTGATTGTAAAATTGTCAGCAAGGACATTCACGACAATGTATCCTTTGGTCGGTCTTGTACTGTTCTTATCACGTTCTACGTCGAAAACTTACTTCCATTCTTATTCCCATTTTACTGTCCTTCTCCCCTCGAGGGCGGTCGGTCTTGGATCTTGGAGATGATGTTGAGCAGCCCAGTAGTACGGCAGGCCACTTTATGTCAATCTTCATACTTCTTCTCCCTCGCCCAGGGAACAGCTAATCACGATGCAGTCTGGGAGACGGTGCTCTCGCAGACTAGAGATGCATTTGGGGTGCTAAGACAGTCACTACAGGTTATCAACGGCTCAAGCATCACAGAGCACTTACACGGTGCTGTGCGTATTATGGCAAGCGTCATGCAAATGCAGCGTTTTGAGATTACTGTTCTATGCTTCGATAACTGCCAAGCACATCTAAACGCCGCCTTGGCTCTTTTCAAACAGCTTCTCGAGAGCCCTGGTCCAGTCGAATCGGCGGGGGCTAGTTCAAACTTCAACGCTGTCGTAAACCGTCTAGGGCCGCCGACGTGGATTTCACCCGCCCAGGATGTCAAAGTTCAAAGTGCCGAGCAGGCCGCTTTTCGTTTTTCGTCTGCCCTTTTGATCTTTGATGATATCATTGCTAGCACGGTCCTTCAGGAGAAACCTAGGCTTTACGAGTATCAACGCTGCCTCCTGAGTGATGCCAATGGCACCCGTCCCCTAATCAATCTTGAGACAGTTGTAGGATGTCAAAATTGGGTATTATTACAGATTAGTGAAATTTCCGCGCTCGATGCATGGAAGAAGCAGTGCAAGGGAGCAGGAAATCTCGATGTCATAGACCTGGTCCGTCGCGCTACAGCTATAAAGGACTTCCTAGAAACCCATCTTATTCGGCTTGAAGCCGAGTCGTCGGCCGTTGCACAAAGTGGTAGTAGCCTATTAGATGCCTTCAACGTGCATTATTACCAGCAATCAAAGACATCCGTTTGCCAGAGCCGTTTAACTACACGGGTCTGGGCTCATGCGGCCTTAATTTATCTCATCATTGTTGTTTCCGGATGGCAGCCTGCCAGCGTCGAAGTGTGTTACCATGTTGGTCGAGTCATCGACATTTTAACACATGCAACATCGCCAAAAGCGTTGCTACGTACGATGGTATGGCCATTCTGCGTAGCAGGCTGTCTCGCAGAGCCAGCGCAAGAAGCTCATTTGCGCGAAATGGTGGTCGCCTTGCAACCGCCAAGTGTCTTCGGCACGGTACGCAAAGCGCTTGAGATTATGGAGAATGTATGGCGCAACAGAGACGCAAGTGATTCTGCAAGCCGCGACCTTGCCACGTGCTTTAGAAGTCAAGGTGAACTAGTATTACTTGTTTGAAGACAGTCAAGGAAAATGTAAGTGTCAAACCCTCATTAGGATACTAAATTTGGTCATTTACATGGACATAGACTTTAACATCTAACTATGAAGATTCCCTAAGCCCTCATTCCAGTCCGATCTTGTTACTTAAACTGGACATAGCCCTTGTCCTTCACAAACGTGGCATGCCATGGCACATTTCCCTCATGACTCGCCAACTGTGCAAAGAATTCGCCATGCGCAGCACCATCGAGCGCAAGCCCCTTACTCTTACCATCTCCTTGACGCTCATCAGCATAGAAGAATCTAACGGGCAAATAATGTTAGAAATACTCTGGACAGAACTTTTTCTTTTTCTTAGAGGACTTACCGGAACCCCTGGGAGGAATATACTGTGTCCGCAACTCCGACCCAAAAAGCCGACGCCGACTTGCCCATGCCTAGATCTAACATAAGGGGCACTGGAACGACAGAGACGTTCAGGATGTTGCCGGTGTATATAAATGTCTTCTTAGCCTCCTTGGGCAACGTTGCCCACCCAATGACAGCCTGCTGGGCTGCGACGTAGGGACTAACAGTGTTGACATTGAGATCCGATACGACACTTTCCGATGGGATCGAAAAAATGGAGTCCTTGTCGGGAGGGTTCGTAAGTGCTGCTGCGTTGTAGACAACAACACTGGGAGCTGTCTTAAACTCGGTCTTGACTGCATCGAATAGCGCCGGGACCGAGTCAGGCTTGGTGAAGTCCGCTTTGAGTGAGAGAAACCCTTCGGTAGTTTTGGAGCCAGTGCCGCTCCTGGAAGCAATAGCAACTTTATAGCCGTTGCTAGCGAATTTCTGAGCGACAGAGGCGCCGACTCTGGGCCCAGCTCCGAGAATAAGTACAACGTTTCCCGACATTGTGCTTTGATAGTTGATGGTAAAGATGAATCTTAAGGCTCTAATTTGCAGAGAAGCTAATATTTGGGATGAAAGATGGACTTATCTCGAAGTTGATATGCCCCCTATTTATATCTACTAGAGTCTACGTTCAATCACGATATATCCGAACACTCCGCCATCTTTTACAAATTACGGATTTGTAATCCTACTATTCCGAAGTGCGAGGTCAAAGGTCGAATAGGACGAATGTCATCATACCAGTCCATCAACCCATCATGTAAGTATGAGACGAAACCAATCGTCTGGGTTGTATTGCTACACCATCATCTGCAGTTCATCGAGGCCCACAAGCCGCGCGAGGATCCGCCAAACCGAATAAACTGAGAAAGATCCTAGTCAACCCGCGCGCGATGGACCCTGCAAGCTTACTTCAGACCGCGCGGGGTGAATCCAGCATTGAACCTCCTTGCCCAGATATGTAACCCATTCGTAATCCAAAAGAGCCGTGATTGGATACAATGGACCTTGCTCATTAATTAACATCCATGAGCTGAGAAAGAGGGTTAGGAAACTAAACTTCGTCGCGCGCGGGAGTGTCTACGCTACAGGATGTTGAATTTCTAACATGCATGACCGGCCCTTCGCATCGTATACCATCTTAGCAGTTTTCTAAACTTCTATGCTCTGTATTTGAACAATGTATTTGTCAGCTCGCGGTCCGAACGATTCGGATATGCTACATTCGGCTGCTTCCGTTTATAATACCTATGAAAGTCAAGGAAAGGCTAGGCTAGACATCGCCCGTCATGTCTGTCACGAGGTGGAACGAAACAGTATGGAAACAACTTCGTTGTTCCGCAAGGAACTCTAAACTACCTATGAAGATCTTTCGTCTATATCCGTACATACTGAACAGTTCCTTTGTTCTAGTTGTCTCATCTAGAATCCTGACAATGTCCTTGGAGTTGCCATCCAATAATTTTGTTATTCGACCAAGGTACATATATTTTGCCTTTCTCCTTGTAACTTTGTCCATCTCGCTCATCTATCATACCGCCCTGTCGTACACGAGTAGTATTTGGCAAGTCATCAATATACAATTAGCTACATACGCTGTGGATAACATGTCTGGTTCCTCGTATATAAACAGTCCTTCACGGCTGCCCGTATACTTCCTCAGTATTGGTGGTCCTAATTTCATAGAAAACACGGCCCATCCTGCCTACGCGAAGCTGGTAGAAGTCGGGCAAGAGATTACAACAAAGGTCAAACCGAAGGCTGTGGTCGTTTTCTCTGCCCATTGGCAAGCCGGCCCGAACAAGATTCAAATCAATGTAGCCAAGAAAACAGACCTAATTTACGACTTTTACGGTTTCCCGTCACACTACTACGAACATGACTATCCGAACAAGGGAAGTCCCGAGATTGCCGAGAAGGTTATTGAGAAGTTGGCGGGCGCTGGTATTGAAGTCGAGAGAGTTAAACGTGGTCTTGACCATGGTGTATGGGTGGGTTTTATGGCTGGTAAGTTATGACTTGTCTCCTATATATACATCACCTAGGTACATCTTGTTGCTAATTCGATGCCATGTCAGCTTTTGATCCGAAGCGGAACCCATTAAATGTACCCATTGTGCAAGTTTCGCTATTCGACAACGAAGATACGGATCAACATTACCGCGTAGGACAGATATTGGAAAGTCTACGGGACGAAGGCATTTTAATCATTGGTGCGGGGATGGCTGTTCACAATCTTCGTGATTTCCGAGCCAACAGGGCTAGCGACCAAACCATGCCGTAAGAAAACCCTGTTAACTATACCAAGCCGATTGTTCTTCTGCTAATGTAGTTTAGGTACGCCTTTACCTTTGATTCGGCACTCAAGGAGGCTGCTGCCGCGAAGCCAGAAGAGCGTCGGGAGAAGATGCTCGCTCTGATGAAGCGCGACGATGCCAGGAAAGCGCATCCGACCTTGGACCATATCCTTCCGATGCATATTGTCGCAGGTGCTGCAGGTTCTGATGTTGGCGAGCAGCTATGGACTCTACCTGAAAAAAGTTTGAGTTGGGCACAACACCGGTTTGGCAAAGTTCCATCAGCGTAAAATAACGCTGACATCAAATAATTTGGATGCCGAAGGGCTTCTCTAGTTCTGGTTGTATATATTTACAGTGTTCATGGGGCCCAGAACCTCTGCTAGCATAGCGTGAAATAAGTCTATCATACGTAATAAAGGGGGATAAGTACCCGTTAAGACGTTAGGTGGTCTTGTTATATGAAAGTGAGGTCAAGGAAATTTAATATTTATTTTCCTGAATGAGATGCCTCCTACTTGTTAAGTAAAAAAATAAACCTTGAATTGGATGCTAAGCTTTAACGAATATTTATATCTCTATGAGTAACGAGCGTCCAAGTACCCCGTCAGCCAACGGGCGAAAGTGTAAACCAAAAATATGAATAAAGCCGCTTACGAAAGTGAATATTCTGCCGATTCAACTTACATCTTGTCCTAAGAACACCGATGTGAGATAGAACTAAGCTACGAAAACCCGACACAACTTTTTACTCATTCTATGAGTCCCTCTATCACCTCAACGACTCGATCTGGTTGGCTAATAAATGGGCTATGTCCAGCTGAGCATCTCTCAACTTTCATGCCTGATGTTCCGGCCACTAGGGTCTCTTGTATGTGCAGGAGCATTGCCATATCATTCTCGCATATTAGGAACGTTCTTGGGATCGTAAGGTCTGATGCAACGAACTCGGCTGGTGTTTCGAGGGCGTCTTGCGAAAATGGTAGTAAGGTATCGAAGCATTTTCCGGCTATATCATCCGGGAGATCGTTGTAAAGGTCTTGCTTCGCCTTATCATTGACGAAACATGTTTTATTCTACATATTCTCCTTTGATCAGTTTCCTGAGTACTTTATGCATTAAGCTTCGAGGAAGACAGTGCTTACCCTCTGATATAAAGGTTGATGTGTCATCCAGGATGGATATTTCCCCCCTAAGCATTGTAGGATATCCATGCCAGCTTGTGGTACGGCAAAAGCGGCCATGAAAAGAATTGCCCGAAACCCTCCTTTCTTATCACTATTTTTCCGTTCCTCAGCGGTGAATCCGCTTGTAGCAGCACAACCAGGGAGACCTCCGTAGGAGTGACATATTACAATGAATTCCTTACCATCGTCCATGTGCGGTTCTACCGTCTTGTGTATCAACGCGACATCATCCTTCCACGTTATCCCGACCTGGGAACTGCAGCTTGCTAGAAGTGGAATGAAAACCTCGTATCCCCGAGCTTCGAGTTTTACCTTCAGTGAGTGATAATGATCAGGCTTATGGAACGCTCCGGTGACAACGATAACTGCAGGCTTCAACAACCCCATTATATGGAGACATTCATGAGCTTCCTGTGTTGTTAAGTGCTTTAGTATTTGGAAGGTACAGAATAGGTGTTAGACGCTGTCTTATAGTAAGAACAACTAGGTGAGTGAACTATAATAGCGAGTGGGGATAGAGATATAGGTGAGGAAACAAAGAGCGACGCATACGGTAGCATGGACATAAGCGTACTTGGATTAAATAAACCCCCGCCTGCACACAAGATCGGAAGCCGCATACCTTATAAATGAACAGTGTGTATGTAGTACAACGTCTAAATTATTTTAGTCGAGTATCATAATACCCATTTCTAGGTATATTAACTAGATGACCTATCATAAAGCACCCATGTCATAGGCAGTGAATAAGGGGGTGGGATAAAGGGGACTCTAACGTTAAGAGTAGTAATCGTTTTTAACCTTGCAGATTTTAAGATGAAATTGATATTCTGTAACACCCTATCAATGCCTGTTGGGGTAGGTACCCATAGGATATCCATGGACCATGGGTACCTAAGTTGAACATATTTAAAATCCGAGGCATGTTTATGAGAGGGAAGTTCAATATTAGTCTCCTTATTGAAGACGGTGGCCAATACAAAGCAATAGGCTATTTCGTGCGACTAAGACCTCATTGTTACACACAGAAAGGCATCATTGTGCCTACCTGTTGACTTGGGTTGTATTGACTGGCCCCCTATTTTCTTCACATTCTCACATGTATAATTCCTTAAAATCCTATTCAAGTACACTAGAAACGGGCACGAAATCAGAGTGCCTCATTTCCGTATTATTATTATTATATATTATATTCAACCTAAAGTATGAAGAGACATGTAATTAAGACCAATAATTAGAGGGAACTAAGAAATCCCATGCCAATCCTATAGGTTGTATCCATTGGCACGTGACTAAATAGGTATTGCCGACTTCGCTCCAAGTCTCAAGAGGTATTAGTTATCTTATTACCATGATAAATTCTATCAACTACATCGCGTATCTCATTATTTCAAACTAGATTTCATCTACATAGATGATTCATGTTTCCGTCATGGCTTGTGTAATACGCAATCCATTGGCTATGCGTTGCCGCTTAAGCCGTCTTACACCTACTAACCAAGTCCAGTTTCATATGAGTGGACGATTATCTGCATCGTCGTCAAGGGTTCTGCAAGCCTTCTTATCGTCTAGAACGCCGCAATATTTTAGCACTCAAGCTACCGACCAACAGGATCACCACCTTACTACCCTAAAAGTGCAGAAGAGCAGACTGATGGATGCATTGCATCATACGTGCTCTTTCGGGACGGGTAAGCGATGGGGAAGGCAAGTCTAATTCTAAACTCGATATTCCTGCAGAGTAACATACTTATATCCCACCAATCATAGCGCGCCAACCGAGACAGGTATGTCACGGCTTGCATTGAGCGACTCAGATAAGCAGGCTCGGGATTGGTTCGTCAAGACGACTAAGGCTTTGGGATGCAACGTCACTGTTGATACTATGGGTAACATATTCGCTATCCGTCCTGGTCGTCGTGAAGGACCGGCGACGTTTGTTGGATCTCATCTCGATACACAGCCGAGCGGTGGTCGTTATGATGGGATCCTCGGGATTTTAGCTGGTATCGAGATGCTCAATGTACTACGCGAACACAAGGTGGAGACCGAGTTCCCAGTTGGTGTTGTAAACTGGACCAAGTATGTCTGGCCCTATCTCGGAGGTTCTGTTACCTCAAATTGGGCTATATCTTGAAGAGAAATCGAACTAATAGGCTACGATAGCGAAGAAGGCGCTCGATTTCCGATCAGCATGATGTCTTCAGGGGTATGGGCTGAAGAGATCGCCCTCGACCGCGCTCATAATACTCAGGAGGTAGGCGGGGGTACTGCGACGGTAAAGTCCGAATTGGAACGAATTGGATATCTCGGTTCCACGCCAACGAGCCACCGGAGTATCCCCATGGCCGCTCATTTCGAACTTCATATCGAGCAAGGTCCGATTTTAGAAACGGAAAACCAGAAGGTCGGAGTCGTAAAAGGGGTTCAAGCTTATAAGTGGTTCACCGTCGACATTCACGGACGAGGTACTTAATCCGTGCCCATTTCCAGGAAACGAAAAAATCGTGTGATTCTGAACTGACTGTATGGGACTACTAGATGCGCACACAGGTACTACGCCTCTAAAAAGCCGTGCTGATGCGATGCTGCTTGCGGCACGCTTGATCACCCACTCGCATCGCCTAGCAACTGCGCATTCCGCAGTTGCTTCGACAGGTATCCTAACATTAAGCCCCGGCAGCACAAACACGATTCCTGGACACGTGAGCTTCACGCTTGATATCCGTGCGCCTGCTGATGCTACCATCGATGCCATGGAGGCTGATCTAAAGCGGGACTCCGCAGCGCTGGCTGCGGGCAATGATATTGGTGGACTTCTCGCCAACTCGACGCCAGGGAAGCCGCTAAGTGTCGAATGGCGAACGGACTTTGTCTCTCCCGCCACGATATTTCACCCAGACTGTATTGCCGTTGTAAGAGCCTCCGCCGAGGCGGTCACCGGCAGCAGTAGTTTGGTGCGGGATATGACTAGCGGAGCTGGACATGACAGCGTATACGCCAATCGACGATGTCCGACGAGCATGATCTTCGTTCCATCGAAGAACGGCGTTAGTCACAATCCCGAGGAGTACACTAGCCCCGAAGACTGCAGGATAGGTGCGGATGTTCTTTTGCAGAGTGTACTGAGATATGACCGTATGAGGGCCGACGGTAAGGCACAAGTTGTCTAGGTCTCTCCATGGGAGAAAGTGAATATCAAAGCTGACACGACGAACGTCTCCATGTATTGGTGTGGAAGTCACCGCAACCACTATTAATCCAGTATATACCTAACAATCGGTAATAATTGACTTCATGACCTGACGACTATATTTCCTAAGTGTTATTTTGGGCTGTTTCTGCTCTTGGAGGACTTGATGTTTGAAATATTTATAATATGGGCTACACCGACTTAATTGAGGGGGATGCCCTTGGCATATTATAATTCCGATGATGTTGTCATGAGATCATGTCTTGTATGCTAGGTCTGGACAATCCGAAGACATTGTCTACGACATGGTTGCAGATTCTTGATTATGACTGCAAGGACGTGTTTAAGCTTTAGCTTGAAGGGGGCGAACTGAGCAAAACTTTATATACCGTGGCAGGGATATTGTAGTTTGTTTAAACATTAAAACGGATATGAAATTCAGTCTTTCATCTGTCTGACGTTCAAGTTAATGCGCTTATTCCGCATCCACCCTTTCCATTCTTGAAACTTGTCGCCTTCTGCCGGCCAATCGGCTAGGAAATCTGGACAGGTGCCTTTAAGAACCTTTGGTACACCATGCCAAGCATATCGGGATTCTTGGGTCATGTAAATGGCATCTCCGGATCGTAGTCGCAGAAGAAGGTATGGCTTCTCGGAAGCTTCTCTGTCTGTCGACATGTGTTTATAGCCATTTGGCGCGATCATGAATAATGCATCACAGCCTATGCTGAGACTTACAAGACCCTTGTCTGATTCCTCACTAACATCTCGATGCATCATCATCGTGTCCCCCGGGCTATAAAAGTTGACAATAGCAGCCTGAGCAGCAGTATCCGGGAAGAGAGTCTGAAGGAAATTGGCAATATCATGAGGAAAATCAGGAGGAGCTTGGTCAGGATATTCTCGATTGGTCCAATCGTATTGCCCCCCGAGCGTAACCCAAGATAACCGCCGTTCAAGGACTTGCTTGATAGACAGGGACTTGTGAACGGTCGGGTCTTTTGGTAGAAACTTCGTGGATGATTCTGGAGAGTAAGAGAAGAAAGACCGGGAATCAACATCCGTCTTATCTTGTCCTTCTAAATAGGGAAGATCATAGTGTAAGTGTAAGTTAGTCTGGTGGGTAGGATTGCTTAGATCCCTATGAACCATGCGGTATACTAATGCTTTCTGCGTTCTTGGGGGTATTAGGGAGGGAAATATAAGCAAGCCTGTAATCTAGTATGAGAATAATCGTCGGGATAGTGAGGAGTGGGCTTACCTGGGAGTAGAGGATGGAAGTAGAAAGGAGCATCTTCAATCGTTTGGCTTCCATCCCAGTTACTACCTTCGAGTTGCTTAAAAGAGGCCGTGAGAATTTCACTTGGGATATGCCCTGCTAGTTTGAATGCGCCCACAGTGTTCGGGGGGTCTAGCTCATCTATGTCCGGATGACTCGTGAATTCCTCATGGTCAGTCCTCGAATATTTTTTCCACGTAGCCTTGAGCTCTTCATCTGGTTGCTCATGGGCGTCCAGGGTAGTCAGGTCAAGGGTCATAGTGGGTGAAGACGTAGGAATATTCGTGTTGATAGATTAGATAAGATAATAGAAGCACCGTTTTCCTTGTTTTAGAGTTAGGGAGTTTGATCATGACATTTTTCATGCTCGAATGCCCCTGTCACTTTGTATGCATGTGAAAATGTATGCGTACATGTAGAAATTGCATTGTACATATTTCGTACATATGTAGCGATAAGATATGGAAGAGCATCATGTACCTGCATGCAGGTTTAAAGCCGAAAAGATACATGTACATAAAGCACACACCCGCATGCCAGACGTGTACATGTATCATAGCTGCTTATATAAACGTGCATTAGCGGCCTGACTCCGGAGCCACAAACGCGATTTGGCTTTGTTAGCCACAAAGTCGGCGCGTGTCAAAAGTTATGAATCCACTGTTTACTTGTATTATTGGAAAACATCCACACTCATGAGCTGTAAAATCCCAATTTCAACCCACATACCGCCAACAACCCTCCCACGGATCCTTGCAGCAAACTGAACTTCGTACAGTACTTAACACATCCCTGGTACCAATGGAGTTTTAACAGACTGCGAGATCGTACAGGATCAACTCTGTCCGCTCCTTTTGATACACTCCCGCAGGCAACGTTTGTTCTGGTTATCCTCGTCGAGATTCTCTCCCACTATTGCCCCTCGTTTTCTGTTGTTACCCCCCAACCCACACCACTATCCAAAAGCTCGAGTAAATAGCAACCGAGTTCAACTTCTTTGGTGCAGGTTACCCCCCCGGAATTCGAGATTCCCATAATCATTCAACGCCTCTCCTCCAATCCAAAAGTTGTTTCTTACATTCCTTCGATCCAATTCAATTCCAGTGCAGTAGTAGCCATCCTTGAAAATGGATAACTACCAGAAACTTGAGAAGATTGGCGAAGGTAAGCCGAACTTTTAACATCTCAATTTTCAAACTCGCTATTTGCTAAATCACACCTGCTTCTAGGCACTTATGGTGTCGTCTATAAAGCCCGAGACTTGGCCCATGGTGGCCGTATCGTCGCATTGAAGAAGATTCGTCTCGAATCTGAGGATGAGGGTGTTCCTAGTACCGCCATCCGAGAGATCTCTCTGCTCAAGGAGATGCGTGACCCCAACATCGTCAGACTGTTTAACATCGTCCATGCCGAGGGCCACAAGCTCTACTTAGTCTTCGAGTTTCTCGACCTCGACCTGAAGAAGTACATGGAGGCGCTTCCCGTCAGCGATGGTGGTCGCGGTAAAGCTCTACCTGAAGGTTCGGGGCCCGAACTGGGACGTCTTGGACTGGGTAGTAGCATGGTTCGCCGATTTATGACCCAGCTTTGCGAAGGAATACGATACTGCCATAGCCACCGAATTCTGCACCGAGATCTCAAGCCGCAGAACTTGCTGATTAACCGTGACGGGAACTTGAAGCTTGCCGATTTTGGTCTGGCCCGCGCTTTTGGAGTGCCCCTTAGAACATACACCCACGAGGTCGTTACGCTCTGGTACCGAGCTCCGGAGATTCTGCTTGGTGGTCGACAGTACTCCACGGGTGTGGACATGTGGTCCGTAGGCTGTATCTTTGCAGAGATGTGCACTAGGAAACCGTTATTCCCCGGAGACTCGGAGATCGACCAGATTTTCAAGACCTTCCGGTAAGCATACCTTTTCGATGCTGTCTATGATTGCTAATTGCTAATTACATTTTTAGCTTGTTGGGCACTCCTACTGAGGAGGTATGGCCCGGAGTTACTTCTTACCCTGACTTCAAAGCTTCGTTCCCTAAATGGATACGTGACCATTCGACGGTCCTGTGCTCGAACCTCGATGACAACGGCCTCGATCTTCTAGAAGCTCTGCTCGTATACGATCCCGCCGGCCGAATTTCTGCTAAGCAAGCCTGCCACCACCCTTACTTCAATGATCTACCTCGCCAGCCGACCCGATATGGAAGTAATGGACACGCTTAAGTTATATTTCGTCTTGTCGAATGAACTAGGCACCTTACGACTCGTCTAAAGCAGAATATGCTTACTTATACGGAGCATCAGTATTGCCTTTCAGGATACGGCGACTCGGGCATTAATCAACGACAACAATACTATGTAACACTATCATCAGATATGTTCTTTATCAGGAATACTCCGTGTCTCCTATGCCTTGAGCGGATCTGTGGAGGAAGTATCCTCTTCCTCGGATTTCCCATGTTTTCGCAACCTATGCAGTCCATGGACGATGACTTTACAGGGCGTTGGGAGGAGGGACTCGGCATTTGAGAGGAGTCAGGAAGGAAAGGGAACTATGCATAAGAATGGCTTCTTTTTCCCCTAGGGGGTTATGGATACGGCGGCATGATGATCATAGGTCCTCGGATCTTCTCGCCGGACCGGAGATGCCCCTTTTTTCATTTTCTTTTGTCTGAACTCTGAATTAGTTGCTCGGCTTCAGAGATGGTGTATTTGCCGTCGCATACCTAGGTAGGATGAAGCAATTAAGATTTGTTACATTCTCCGCTTGATGGGCTTGACGATTCCGTTCTCATGCATACCCTATAAGGGCTTACCCGCAATGTGTAGAAATGTCCTGTAGGCACATATTCTTTATACATGCATCAAAATTAGCTTAGGCGCACATATGTGGGGTTCGAGACCTTAGGTACCTAGGTAGTTACCGACTGCCGGATACCTGGGTCCTGGCCAGGGCACACTGTGAGGTGACGTGAAGCTAAGGTTAGGTACATGTAGGTAGGCACTCAAAGATGTATCCCTTAGCTGAAAAGAGAGATTACGTAAACTTTTAAATTGATCGAAACTCGGGCCGCGTCGCGCGCCACGGATTCTTCGACAACCAACCTTTTACTGAAACTTCTGAGGCACGCGCATTTATTTCTGATTGTTCCCATCTTAGTTTATTTGACGTAAACTTTATGCAGACATGCGAATTACAATCCCAATTATCGAGTCACCATGCGCATCATTAAGCCATCATGGCTGAGCCATAGAGGTATGTATGGGACCTGTATTTGTTGATGAGCTTTCTGGAGATAGAGAAAACAAGGCTGATTATTTCTGAAGGCGAACAGAAAGACTTCGAGGTCTACAGCTGCCACATATCGCCTGATGGAAAGCGACTTGCAACAGCTGGTGGAGGTGCGTTTTTAGCAATGCTTGATCACTATAAGTTATTTGCGCCGATATCTTACCTGCTTTAGATGGTCATGTTCGAGTTTGGTCGACCGAATCTATCTACAATGCCGACGATCCTTCCTACACGAAGCCGAGGCAGCTCTGCCATATGAGCCACCATCTCGGCACTATTCATTCCGTGCGATTCTCACCCAATGGCCGCTACCTCGCATCAGGGGCGGATGACAAGATCATATGTATATACCAGCTTGAGAGTGGTCCACCTACTATCGCGCCTTTCGGAACGAACGAGCCACCACCTGTCGAGAATTGGAAGACTTCAAGGCGACTGATAGGGCATGACAATGATGTCCAAGATCTTGCATGGTCTTACGATGGCTCGATTCTTGTCTCTGTGGGTCTTGATTCCAAGGTCGTCATTTGGTCGGGACACACTTTCGAGAAGCTCAAGGTGCTTGGAAATCATCAAAGCCATGTGAAGGGTATTACTTTCGACCCGGCCAATAAGTTTTTTGCTACTGCTAGCGATGATCGATCTATCAAGATTTTTCGCTTTACTCCTCCCGCCCCTAATGCGACCCAACATGATATGGTTAACAACTTTCAACTCGAGACCACTATTAGCGCCCCCTTCAAATCATCCCCACTCACTACATATTTCAGAAGGTGCTCATGGTCACCTGACGGTAACCATATTGCTGCAGCTAATGCAGTCAACGGTCCCGTAAGTTCGGTCGCTATAATTGAGCGAACTAGATGGGACAGTGAAATCAACCTGATCGGTCACGAAGGTCCTACGGAAGTGTGTATGTTCTCTCCTAGGTTATTTCATACGAAAAAGCCTGTGGAGAATGGAGCGACTAATGGCCATTCTGGGGGAACTTTGGTGACGGTGATAGCATCGGCCGGCCAAGATAAGACACTGAGCGTCTGGAACACGAACACGTCAAGACCTGTGGTGATTTTGCAGGACATGGCATCAAAATCAATATCAGACCTTGCCTGGACCCCTGATGGTCAAATTCTGTTTGCGTCGAGTCTCGACGGCGGCATTGTTGCAGTCAAGTTTGACACCGGAGAATTGGGCTGGGTGGCCAACCTGGAAGAGACGGACAAGGCCCTATCTAAATATGGTGCCTCCCGAAAAGCTATGGGAATAGCGGAAGATGTCGACGGGCTTCAACTTGAAAATCATAGTAAGGAAGGGGAGAGAAAAGGTGCCGAATCGCGAATGGGAGCGCTAATGGGCGACTTTCATCCGCTTCCTAAAGACGCTCCGCCTACAACGAATGGAGTTAAGAGTAGCGCTGCAACACCGAATTTGCCACCGACAAATGGACAGACAGATGTCCAGCCAGAGAAAGAAAAGGCTCCCGTCGTAGAAGAGTCGGCCGATAAAACTGCTGAGCGGGTGAATGAACTGAAATCCCGTGTAACTATTACCAAGGACGGGAAGAAAAGAGTTGCACCAATGCTCATCTCGTCATCTGGGACCGGTCAGTCATCACTTCCCCAGAGCCAGCTGGTGGGATCTAGCTCCTCCAAAGCTGCGCAAAACGATGCGCCACAAACGATACTAGATCTTTCGAAGCCATACGATGGACTGCCAGAGGGCGGTCTAGCGGCTATGCTTCTTGGAAATAAAAGGAAAGCGATTGCGTCGGAGGGCGAAGATGATGATGAACCTCCAAACAAGCGATCGGCTTCTGGACCAAGAAGTATAGTGAGAAATGGAGTAGAAGGTCTTGAACCCGCGACTCTCGAACCGCCCAAACATGGTCTTATACCAACCCCTGAATATCTCCGACCAGCCATCCTCAATCCCTCTATCGCAGTTTCTCAAGTCCGTCTAGCAGTACCTAAAGTTAGGTCACATATTATCCGTCCATTAGAACGGGGTGTCTTGCAGGATGAAAGTAGCGTAGAGGAGGCATCGAAAGTGCCCGAAAATGTCATCTTAGAAGCAAAGAATCCGGTATCGATTCGAGATCCCTCGCACATCACGGCCACGAAGCGTGGTAGTCTACTGTGGCAAGACTACCTTCCACGGGCCATTATCCTTGTAACTGGTAGCAAGAGATTCTGGGCCGCGGCATGTGAAGATGGCAGCTTATATACTTGGACTCCCGCAGGCCGTCGATTGATAAATGCGATGGTGTTGGAATCCCAGCCGGTGATTCTGGAGTGTCGCGATTGGTGGTTGCTTTGTATTACAGCGGTTGGCATATGTCATGTTTGGAATATTAACACACTATCCTCACCCCATCCGCCGGTATCTCTCGCACCTGTATTGGAGATTGCCATCAGCTCGCTCCAGACACATGGTGCCATGCCGGGCCCTGGTGTTACATCTGCACATTTAAACTCCAGCGGTCATATTGTTGTTACCCTTACGAATGGTGATGGATACTTTTATTCCCCAACAATGTACTCCTGGCAACGACTTTCGGAATCATGGTGGGCTGTGGGTAGCCAGTACTGGAACAGCAACGACTCTTCAGTTGGGGCTTTGCAGTCTACTGCAGTTGGCTCTACATCTTCCAAAGACGGACAGAGTGATGGAGCGACTGTTTCAGCTGGCATTATTCCCTACTTGGAACGACACACAACAAACGAGTTCCTGCTGAAGGGGAGAGCATACACCTTACAACGCTTAATCAAGACTTTACTATCGAGGGATGGTTTCGAGACCTTCGAGTCTAGTGTTAGTATTGCTCATTTAGAGAACCGAATTGCTGGTGCCTTACAGTTGGGTTCGAAGGACGAGTTCCGACTATATCTGTTCATGTATGCGAAACGGATCGGAGCAGAAGGGCACCGAGGGAAAGTAGAAGAGCTTCTCAACAGCTTAGTAGGAGGTGTGCTGCAAGATAAAAAGGGGGATAATACAGGAGGCAAGGGATGGTATAGTCAAGATGATGATATTTGCGGGTGGGATCGTAAGGACCTATTGAAAGGCGTTGTGATGATTCTAGGTAAGTTGTGTCGTGGTCGAACTCTTTCTTTTGGTTCAATACTAACTGTCACCCAGGAAAATTCAGGGAACTCCAACGCATTACTGTACAATATGCACGAATCCTCGAGCTCACGCATGAGGATGACATAACTGGCGACGCTATGATGGTTGAAACGTGATGCAGCGTTTCTAGTAAAGGGGGAGTTAGGTGGAAAATAAGGGGTGTTCATTATTGGCTTCTAAGGCCTAGGTACCAACCCTTGTTGTCCTTAACTAATCCGATATCGATTTGTATTATAACTTCAATCTATGACTGAATAAGACTACAGAGTACAGTCTAGATGATTATTCACCTTCTGCAGTGTCTACTTTGATAGCGTCTACTTGGGCGGTATGCGTGACCTAGAATCGGATAACGGACAGGTGACCAGCTTAGTGAATCGACCTCTGACCGGCATCTGACATGGTAGACTAGATTCGTCCCCGTGGTTCCCGTGGTTCCTGTGGTTCCTGTAAACTGCACTGAGGAAGTTACGTCCCATATGGAATAGCGGTGTTTCCCTGACATCCTATGACAGGTACAACTGGTTCTAAGGTTGTTTGTTCCCGGCCAACCAGCAATCAACCATATCCAATCTTAAAATGAAGCAGAGGCGCTACATTTTCTTGAAACTACACTAACCGCCATAACGTCGTCAAAAGCCTTTTGTCAAGTACAAACATTCGCCGTTATCTTCGTTCACTTTTCGTTCACTTTTCACTATTTTGCACTTCGTCCTACTAGGTAACTCTCCTTAAACAACTGTCTTCTAGGACAATTGACTACTACCTACCAAAGCATCTTTGCCTTGATTTCAATCGCGCCTTCGTTTTGCATCCCCCTTATTAGCACTGCCGATTAACCTGTGTCGCGTCGAGGTTAGTCTAGTCCTTTTCTGTGAAGTACACCCTGACGATTATTTAATACCCGGTACTTGTGTTGGTACTTATATTAACTATTACGGACTCGTCAAAGACAGATGGAGTTCCATACTCCCAAAGCATACTCTCGACATGCGGGCGGGGGAGATGCTCATATGTCCCGATCATCTAGGAGCAGAGGCCATGTAGCGTCCTTGTCGTGTTCTTCGATTGACGATGTTACTCCTCTACCTCTAAGTCTCACTCCTCAGCAAAATGAAACAGGTGATGATACTCTGGCTATCGCTCCTGAGAATGCAGTTGAACCAACCCATAGCAAGATCCAAGGGTTCTCTAGTTGGAACTTTCTTCCTCGCCGGGTCAGGTACGTTCCCAGTTATACCAACCAATGTGACCAATCGATTAATACTACTGTATTTCTAAAGGCCTTTCTCCTTTCGCAAGGTTGTCCTCTTCTGCCTAGCGTCCGCTCTCGTAGGCAGTGCTTGGTTGTCTACCTGGGAGCCGGAGAAGTCAATCCATCTAGAAACTCCAGTCATTGACGCTTACGTACCCCCTATGCCGCACCCACCTGCTGGATATACTATGCAAGCAGATACCAGCCATCCAATCCAGTGGCTCCGTAAGAATACCATCCTAGATTTGCAAGATCTACCGACCCAGCAGGTACAGGCATTAATCGAGACACGCCCAAAAGCTGCGTTTATCTCTCTTGTGAGAAACGAGGAGGTCGAAGAGATGGTCGCTAGCATCCTCCAGGTGGAAGCTCGATTCAACAGCCGGGAAACCCACGGATACGATTGGGTCTTCTTCAATAATGAGGAGTTCACTGAAGAGTTTAAGGCAGCCGTGTCTAAGGCTACCAATTCCCAATGCTACTTCGAACGCATCCCTCAAGAGCACTGGAGAATTCCGTCTTGGATCGATATTAACCGGTTTGATATTGGTCGTCAATTCATGGGTGGTATCGGTGTCGGCAAGGCCTGGTTGCAAAGCTACCATCATATGTGTCGTTGGAACGCTGGTATATTCGCCTCAGAGAAGCGTCTTGCCAATTATGACTGGTTTTGGCGAGTTGAGCCTGCTGTAAGTTAGCCTCCTTTCCAATTTGTTTAAGAAAGTCACAGCCATTTGCCCCTGTCGGCGATGCCCCTTTCGATACCTACAGCTAACGAAGGTACTGCAGGTACAGTTCTCCTGTGATATCAATTACGACGTGTTCCGATTTATGCAAGACAACAACATGGCGTATGGATTTAACATGGCCATTCTCGACGATGCCCGATCTTTCCCTTCTCTATGGGAGCGCACCAAAGAATTCATCGATCATAACGAGGAGTTGGTAGATGAAGATGCAGATTTCGACTGGTTACTGCACACAGCTGAAGATCATGATGATGTGATTCGTCCACACACAGGCGTCAAGGAGGGCCTGGGTGATGGGGAGTACAATAATTGCCAGTTTTACTCCAATTTTGAAATTGGTTCTCTGAAATTCTTCCGCAGCAAACAGCATAAGGCGTACTTCGACCATTTGGACAAAGCTGGCGGGTTTTATTATGAACGATTTGGGGATGCTCCTGTTCATACACTCAGTGTTAGCATGTTCTTGCCCAAGAGTCGAATCTGGTACTTTCGTGATATCGGTTATGCGCATGGTCTCTGTGAGCAATGCCCTCCCCATGAACGCCAGTTAGCGCCTGGATTGCAACGAAAGGCACTGCTACCACGAGAGGTAGAACAAGAAGTACCCGAACCAACCAAATATGATACACAAACAATGATGGAGGGTCCATTCGAAAGCTTCGGCAGTAAGCATCAGCGATGGACTACAATGGCACGAGATGTCGAACGTCAAAAGGGAATACCTAGCCTCGCGTGTGGCTGCACCGTGAATGCTATCGACAGCAACAATGCAAAACTCGTGCCTTATGAGTCAAAGCAGCGAAAGCCTTCGGACCCATGCATTCGTAAGTTTCTAGGGGGTAAATGGCTCGTCAAGAAGGACAAGGTATCTGATTTCAATAGTGACACAGGAATTATTGGGAGCAGTGATAGTGTTGAGTACGTTCTGGATGGTCGAGATGGTAACCCCTTTCAGTAGAGGCACTTTCCGCAGAGCTGTACTCAACACGTTCATTATCCTAGGTCCCTTTTGGGCGGCTCTTTGGGTGGATAGCAAACTTAGGGTTTCGTCTGATATGGGTAACCCTCATAAATTGGACCTTGTCGCTCCGCTCAACTTGGAGTAGGCCGAAAGGCGAAGTGACTCCAAAACCCGGGGCTGTAGAGTGACCCCTATTTGCATGAAGCCGATCGATACACGAACGCCAACTTGCTGCCATATTCTTACCCCCGCAGCTCGCATCTAAGTGTTAAGATCTGAAGAAGCTCCGGAGCTATTTCTTCGCCCTAGCCAAGCCACCATTATATTTGCGTTGCATTGCGTTGCGTTGCGTTGTGATCTCGTTGGTCATATCAGAGCCATTCTTGCACTGCTGAGAATATCACTCGATTCGCAGTAGGCTGTCAAGCCCAAGTGAGGACTTACACACTACTGATTTTCTTACAGCATTCCCTTCTTTGTACTAGCAAGGTTCACCAAGGAATATCCGTTCCTCATTTGGTTTTACAATGAGCTGTTTTTTTTTACCGCACCATTCTGTCGCAGGGACAAGGGCTTCAAACTTTGAAAGCCAATTCACCTGATTTCTGGTGCCATATTGACGTTAACTAACCTTTCTTGCGGAAAGTTTGCCCTAACGTCAGAGTCACACATTCAGTCCATTGCGTTGTGTTATTAAAACTTGCTCAACATGGCAGGTCAGATACCTAGGTAGTTAGGTAATAAATGACTCTTAAATCAGACCACAACTTTGAGTTATGAAATGATACCTGAAGCTACTGCAGTTGTGAAACGTTGGTGCTGTAGTTGACAATAGCCGTAGTAAGTCATGTTAGCCTACTTATTTTGAAGGAGGTAACTATAGCAGAATGAAGCTGTGTGTCTTGAAGTTTTCTAATTTTCTAAAAATCTCCTTTTTATAATAACTGTTAACTAGTAAGTAAAGGACTCCGCAACTAGTTTAACTGTTCTTCCTAAAGCGAGTTTGCTAACAATTTCACGAGTTTCGTCCATCATGCTTGGAGGACCAGACACCACGACTACAAAGTCGCCATGCTGGCTCTCTAGAATAGACCGAAGATTTAAACGCCGACCCACAGCAACCTCTGTATTAAAATTGTATATTAAAGGCTTCATCGAGTCAACAAGTGCTTGGGTGCGGGAGCCCCAGTACAGATATACGTTGCCGAGGTGGGCACGCATGTAAGGGAGAACAGACGTGACACCAACACCACCTGCGATGCACACTAGGGTTGGATAATCCGAGAGATCCTCCTGAGTGCCATAGGTGCCCTCAATCAAAACTGGAAGCTGGGTTTTATAACGTAGAGCCTTAGTCCCACCATCTAGGATCCGGAGATAGAATACCATACCCGTCTCGATGGTGTGATCAAAACTCCGGACTGCCATCTGCGTTGATATTTTAGGACCAATTTCCACATCCCTATCCCGTGAGATGTTCTTTTCATTGGAGTACGTATCACTCTGAAGAATGACCGAGCTTGCGATACTAAAAGGGTGGTTCTCCCAGAAGCGCCAGTTTAAAAAGTAGAGATAAACATAGCCTGTCCCGACAACACCCTTGACTTCAATCTTCATATAATCATTGTCAATAACAGTAATGTTTGCAGTACGAACTCCGTTGCGAAGCGTGCGCAGCAAGCGAATCAGCCTGTCGAACCCCCAAACCGCAAACACGACATACAGCCAAGTTTCGTAACCCCACTGGTGTTGATACCGGAAGATGATGTGGTACCACGAGCCTAGGAATATAAGGATTGAGGCCACAATATGGATTCCAAGGAACAGCTCATAGCTGCGCTGACGCAATAGGGGAATGGAAAGGGGTAGGAGGAGTGAAGCCGCGATTGTCGCGATGCAACCCCACCACCAATATGGCAAAACCTGATCAGTCGCAAGTCTATCTTCCTGGATCCAGTCGCGGAGAAATATAAGGGAGTGCAAGATAGCTTCGAGAACGGCGATGCGTGCTACCCACCGATGAAGGAGGACAAAGGTTGAATGCTGCCAGTTGGTCAACCATAGAAGTATGTTATTTCGCGACGAATAGAGGACCAGGAGCGCGAAATTGGCGAATGATAGGACTCCCAGTCGATTCGCCAAATCGCCCATGATTTCATCTGGCCCATCGTTCCACCAGTAGTGGAATCCATCTGGATGTGTGTCATATTTGAATGCGGATAGAAATATGTTAAGAAGGATCAGGTACCCTATGAAAAGTGCCTGGCCTCGTGTTGGCGGGTCACCAATAACAGCAGCAACAGGTGAGCCACGCCAAGGTCGAAGAAGCGAAGGATATATAAAATGACCGTTGAGCGCACTCGCCCATCGTTTCGAGAAGGGAAGAAAGCGCAATAACGAGAAACCGATGGGGATGATAACACCAGATAAAAGGATAACTAGGCCAAAGCGTTCATGTTGGATCTCCACGTTCTGGTTAACATCTATAGAGACATATTGAGAATGGTAAAGCGTCTCATTAACGATACTTGTCTCGTTCAATATCTGTCCGCTTGAGCAAGTGATGTTCGGCTGGGATGGGATTAACGCGAGCGCCGCGCCGTACGAGAGGGACGGCGGTGGATCTGATTGTAAGTTCCCAACCACGTATGACTGCCACCACTTTTCGATCTTCCAGACAAGCTCGCCGTCGCACTTTTGATGAATGCACCAGGCTACCGATGTGAGGAACGGCTCGGACTCGGCGCGGCAGGTCGGCGACGGCATCGCGCTCACATTCAGAGGCAGAACCGTTCCATCCCTGCTGCTTCCCATGTTCATTCCATTCATACCATCCATACCGGAGTCACTAAATGAGCCCTCGTCGGTGCACACTAGCGGATTGGACCCAAAGGAATACTGACAGGCGTATGCGCAGACGGGGATATACATCTCAATGCCGTAGCCGATCAGGCCATATCCAGGACGACCGGCATCACGTCCGGCACTCGCTAGAGATGCCAGCAACGACACCAACACCAGAAATAGATGCATTATAGATACTCCGAGCAAAGCAGTGCTATGTAGGTAGGATATGATAATTACCGTGTTACCCCTAGGATCCAACAGAAGACAAAGCCTTCCTAAAAAGCATTTGTACAACACGATCTGATGCGGGCTGATGCGGGCCAAGGTCATGTTTATAGTATGGTGGCTTGCGAGACATCTCACCGTTGATTCACCGTACGACGCTTTTGGCACGACTTGTCGGTGGCATGCGGCTAGATCGCAATGCTGGTCTGTTATAGGCTCGAAACTACCGCATATCTTCTCAGCAGGGGTTGCGGCTCGTCCAGGATGAATATAACAGTTGGGCCGATTACAAATCCGAGGTATACTATTTGTTCTATATCATTTGGAACCCCATGATGCTTTTGGAGGTAAAATGAGCCTATTTAATTAAAGGTGGGTTGATGTTGGATATTCTGGAAGTTTGAATCGTCGCAATGAAGAGCCAGGCTTGACTCGGTACGAACCTCATCCACACTCTAGCAAAAGGCTTCGCTGCGAGGATTCTACTATAGTATATAGTATAAGCCCTATATGGAAAGCTTAATGTGATTAGTATATTCGTCTTGGAGATATCGACGTAGTATGTACCTCTGGCCTTTGGATTACCAGATTATGTCCAATAACCTTAGTTTTCTTCGTATCTCTAAGTATTAGCTTAATATTCTCAAGACAAACATACCAGGAAATCGGTGTATTTAGTTAATAGGTCATTTAAACGTGTTGGAAACTGTCCTAAGATGACAACGTTCTATATCAACAACCAGTAAAAGCTCATACGTAGTACAGGCAGCTTTGCTAGATCTTCTGATCTCGCCGCTACTATACATGTTGGGCCCCGCTGCTCCCGCGAGACACATTTTTATCTCCTGGGTTGGTAGTAAGATGCCACATTCTTACCGCCCTTCGCAATTTTACGAATCAGGGCGTAATTCTTCAAGCCCTGAAAAACGCCTTGTTATCCACCTGACCTTGCAATGTCTTCGCTTGTAAGCTTAGGTAGTAAAGCGATGAAGCTTTTAATATAGATGATGAAATGATATGTATATACCTCTTGGTACCTTAGACGGAATATTTTATTAAAGAGTCCAGCGCTAAAGTCAAACTTGAACGCGCGACACAATCGGATCTGCCGATCGGCGTATGGGCCCACATAACCGCCCGGGGGGTTCCGCACCGGCCGCGCCCCATACTATATAAGCTTCCGTCTTCCGTTATATAGTGGGGCCGGTCAACCATTTTCTTTAACATGAAGCTGCTGAGCACAATCACGCGAAGGCAACCTTTAAGGCGCAATTATCCTTGGAAGTCTCTCGAAGGTCGGAACTGGTTATTGAGAAAGCGGTGGATAACGGGTCGCAAAGGTTGCATAAGATACCTACCTTTCGCGGATGATTCGGATGATTCAGATGGCGCCGTCCCACTTGAGCGGGTCGTAGGAGATATTTCGCTAGGAGTAATAATGATAGGATATCCAGAGATAGAAGAAACCTCCCAGCCCGAATCTGGAACTTCCGTTTCTTGGCCCAGGTTTACTTGATAATTAGGCCCATCTGATAAGATAATAGTATCCCAAATGTGCTTCGAAAGAATTCTGTCCTCTAGACGGCCGTTGCAAATAGCACTAGCAAGAATATCAAAAGGTACCTATGATAAAATATGCTTTAGTTTAGTTTCTGTGGTGTATCTAGAGGGTAAACCCATTAAAACATCGAAGAATTAAGCTGACATACTCTATTAGGCGACTTGGAAGGTTTGGAGTTAACACTGGTCATTAACTCATCGGGTGAATGATTCTTCGGTCCGACAAGTCCTAGCAAAGGCGGCTGTGCCGGCATTTCAATCGCCACGGAAGCTTGTTTGTTGGATAGTTCGTATTTACAGAAATCTCAGATCAGGTGTTCTGGGCGGGGAAGTTGTGACACGGAGCGAGAACAAGTGCGCAACTGATGGGGAAGAAGAAGGAATATAGTAGGGTAAGGGTGAATGGTAGATGATAGACAAGAAACTAGCAAGAAGACTAGCAAATCCAAGCTTTATAATTTGGCTTGTGTCAGTACCTTCCAGCATTCTTCCAACATTCTCATGGAAGATGGGGGCTGCGAAAGCAACGGCGATGCTTTGGCCTCTCGGGCCAACACATCGCTACTGACGTGCTTAGAAGGCCAAAACATTTCCAATACACACATGAAGAATCACATATTATAGGATAACACCTAAACGAGCCATTGATTTGCATTTGGGAGTGAGGGTGAACTATAAATGTATTGGTGGAAGACTGAAAGCTATCGCGGGTCGCAGCTTGGCCGCAGACTTCAGACCGGGGTCTTGATTAAAGGGGCGTTATGCACGCTTTATGCAACTTCGATGATCTCCAAAATTGAAGATTCTTTAATGAGTTTATAGACAGTGATCGGGGTTACCAGATGGGTTTCCCCACCATGTTGGGAATGGATGAGCCGTTCCGCTGGCGCCGAAGACTGCGAAAGACAGAATAAAAATCACCAGCTGGGATCCTCCATCTAATGCCGCCCCGATAAGATAATTATACTTGTTGTAGATCCTCGGTAATCGACGTCTTAGCCAGAGTTGCGAAAAGACTCCAACCGCTATAGAAGACCAAATCCACGACGTATTTCCGTAGTAGTTAATACCACTATAGGCGACAATCAGGGCCGTGTTAATAGGCCATTCCTTCAAACGGGGAATCACTTTAATCAAGCCCCAATGGAAGACTGGTATGGCGAGGCCAATAACGATGCCAAGGGGAAC
The DNA here is from genome assembly GCF_022478755.1 of Daldinia loculata. Classification (NCBI taxonomy): domain Eukaryota; kingdom Fungi; phylum Ascomycota; class Sordariomycetes; order Xylariales; family Hypoxylaceae; genus Daldinia; species Daldinia loculata. The sequence goes on along the minus strand of NW_026054868.1, from coordinate 231,755 downwards.
AATAAGATAGCGTCCTGCCACTCCGTACATCTGCTTCGCCAGGGCCCACGTTACTGCTTGTGAGTTGAGACTTTGTACAATCGATCCGCTCCAGATGTTGTTACCTTGGGGATCAAGGAGGATTTCCCGTTGACTATTAACGATGACAGTCATGACGGCGTAGTTCAATCCTGCCCCAAGGAGAGTGCCGTAGATTTGGGTGGCGAACATGACGCGATGAGGCACCTTCGTGTATTGTCCAACCTTGAGCCAGTTTGCAAGGTTTACGGCCAGAAGAATAACTTGATGCGACCACGATGCGAAAAATAGGTTGGCCAACGGCAGGTTCGGGTGCACAGCACCGGCGACCATTTTAGAGATCTGGTTGGTTGCCACTCCACTTCCGTATAACCCGTAGAGGATACAGGAGAAGGGCGCGATGAAAGATCCCAGAAGGAGAGATATAATGTATCCCCATACAGGAAGTGTGGTCTCGCCTATAATGTTCACAGCTAAGCCGGCGAAAAAGCAGAGAGCAAAAAGCACCAGGTACCACCATTGCGGTACTTCCTTGTATCTCAGCATCGCTTGGTAATGCGGATCGGGTTGAGTTCTATTACGTGCCTGTTTCCACGCGAGAATCATGTCTTTGCCGAAGAATATAATGACGTGAGTTATCAATGCTCCTATTGCGATGTTTTGGGTAAAATACCCCCAAACGGTGCTTGATGTTAGGTATGGCAAACCAACCTCCTTCAATTTGTTTTCATCAATGACACCTCGTTCGTTCAAAATTGAGGTTGGATGAAATACAGTACCGTTTGCTGAAAAGAGAGATGTCGACATGAATGGAAAACTCTTGGCGTTCCATGTATTACTGTAGTACAGCCCAAGCAAGGCGGAATATAAGATGACATAGCCGATCCAAGAATTTAGCTGCTGCTTGATTGGTAGTGACAGGTATTGACTTTGGATGTACTGCCAGTCCAGAGAGAAATTCAGAAGTCCAAGCCCCTCGTTGGAAGAGGCTCCTCCAAAGATGGTGGAGAAGATGGTACGGGTCCTTTCTGGAGCGCCCAATGATGCTAGGCAGAAGATAGAGATACCACTGAACCATGGTATTATATACGCCGGAAATATTTCCCAGACGGCAGCAAATGCAAGAGCCCAGCCAAACTTGATAAGACGACCCCGGTTGGCCAGCCGATCAAAATGGAGATTCTGGAAGAGGACTACCTGTGGCAGCGTCAACCAGTATACCATCTCTGCGGGGTAGACTATGAGTGGCCGTAAAAGACCGGCTACTACAAATCCACAAAGTGAGATGGAGAAGGTAGCGAGGACTGCAGTGGAAGCAGAGACGGATCGATCATAGAATAATCGTTCTATGGCGTAAACTTCCACGCCAGACAGTCCATTGTTGCCAGAAGAGGCGATGAGCGACGCTACCACATGCTCTTTGATCCCGAATGGTTGTCCAGAATTGATGAATCTGAGTGTTTTCTGCACCCACTTTGCCTTGAACCGTTCTGGGCGTGGAGTTGAGAGAGCCCATGCTTCTCCAAAAATAAACACCAACACTATCGAGTATGAGCGCAAAGAAGGTAAGAAGGCATACTAAAAGAACTAAAAGAGTGGACGTACGCTGTATGAATACGGCTGAAACTTGTACCTGGAACGGCTTGAATATATAAAGCATAGTAATTACGCTTTTTTATATATTAGTTCATCATACACTAAAATGCTTTTATATAACTGAAAATCCAATCTTTACCTTGAAAGGGCCGTGAATACGGATCCCAAGATTATGGAGCGGAATGTCAACGCAGGGTCGCCATCATCGCGAACTGATATTAGGAATTTTGATACATCGAACCCTGATCAAGTATGTTAACCACAGGAGCCAGAAAAGGGGACCATAAGCATTACCATTTCGAATAACAGGATGCCCTTTTACATATTCGGCATCATTATCATGATGAGAATCTTCGGCGCTGTCTTTACTTGCTTCGTGCTGCAAGGTTAGGGTTGATTTGTCGCCATTAGGTGCGACGAGTGCTTCCGTCACCGTCGCTTTCTTGTGTACTTTAGCCGTGCTAGGGACATCTTCCAAGACAGATGTTGTTTCGATAAAGCCCGACATCTTCTAGAAAGCCTAGGTCAAATCAAATGGCTAGCCGAAAAGCTTCGCCTAATGCCACCTCGATGCATGCGCATGAAGACAGAGTATAGTATAATAGAGGAAGAAAACAAAAAGCTTGACCTGTTATATCTTACGTTATATCCTAACATTGTTTACCTCGCGCACGTTTAACGGCGGCAGATGATATTTACTTGATGGTGTGATGCTGAATCGGAATGGCGCCCAATAGCATCCTTACTTGGTGCTGGGATTAACACATCACCTGCCTATTGGGGAAAATTCCTCAGATAGGAGGTTTTGCAAGTGGACCAGAAACACGCGGGCGGGTTGGGGTACTTTTAACATTCATACTTTGGTTAAGAGTTTGGCTAATATGGCATCAATATCCCGAGTGATGTCGTGACCGAATTGTACGTTCTAGATAAAGCTGTATAGGTATCAAGGGTCCCTTATCCCGCCATTGTTCGTAAAGACTTTGCTATCTTCTACGAGAGATAGGAAGACATCAATTGATTCGCCAGTTTATATACGGTGGCATATTAGTGCGCAACCGACAAAACAAAAAAGCGGATGAAAATTCGTCCGATTGGCTGGCGTAAGCGCTATAATTATAGCGCACTTACCCATTAAGCTCCCTATAAATACAGGGAATTACAGTGGTGCATTCGCTAGAATTATAGTGCTTGAAAAAAGTCTCCGAGGTTATGTAATATTCGGGCCACCCTTCCCACTAAAATCTAGATTTGGCCAATCAGATTAAAGGATTTAATTGTCAATCCAATTTTCAATTGCCTTATACATTACACATTCAGATAACTTTACAAAAACAACAATTCAGACATTATAATTGGTATGATTTTATAGCCGTAATTGATGCGAAAATAATGGACCAAATTGCATGTTTATGCGATATGTATTGAGTATTATATTGCTATTAAAGTATCTGGAGTCTGGTTGGAATGACTTTATCGAGGTGCTTAAAGGGTATCACGTGCTTGCCTTTCCAGACAAGCGCTATTTGATTCTACTTTAACACAACAGCCAAAAGGCCGATTCAAATGCAACTTAAATCATTATTTTCGCATCAATTACGGCTATAAAATGATACCAATTATAATGTCTGAATTGTTGTTTTTGTAAAGTTATTTGAATGTGTTGTGTGTTGTGTGTTGTGTGTTGTGTGTTGTATGTATAAAGCAATTGAAGATTAAATTGACAATGGAATCTTTTAATTTAATTGGTTGATGTTGAAGTTAAATGTCAGCCAATTAAAATCCTCGATTTACAAGCCTTATAATTATAGCGTATTGCTCACTGTAATGCCCTGTATTTATAGGGTGCTTAATGGGTAAGTGCGCTATAATTATAGCGCTTACGCCAGCCAATCGGACGAATTTTCATCCGCTTTTTTGTTTTGTCGGTTGCGCACTAATGGTGCACCGTAGTTTATAACGTTAAAAACTAGCGTCGCTGAGGGGGAAAAAAAGGGAGAAAAATAAAACCGCATTCCGGGCTGTAAACGGCGTGGTTTTCCCCGGCCGTTCGTTCCGTAGGTTATTGCCAAGACGGATAACCCGAAAGTGTACGCGAGGAAAACGGACCGGTAGCGTTATCTTAGACAACTTTTTCGCAGTGCACCAGATCCGATACTGAATAGTCCCAGGTAAGGGGTTCAAATGCTTTGCGCGGAGGCTCGCTCGGCCATACTATTGTTCGTATAACGCCTCAATAATTACGCCAGACGGATGAGGGGTCGAACAGTGCGTGGTAAGCCAACGCAGGTACTTTCGGTGGGCCCAACTGGTGGTAAGGGTGCGAGATTATAACGAGCACTAGGAATATATAAGCGTGATAAATTATAATTTGTAGGAAACCCAGTTTATAGTATTATATAAATACTACGGTCTGTTATACATAGGTGCCTAATTTATCTAGGTCTTCTTGATAATCCTATGTTAGTACCTCCGTCAGGAGTAGAATATGAATGGGCTTGGTTGGTAGGTGTAGAAACTCCGCGACAGCTACGATAATAACTTCCGACATTGACATTAAGTAAAACTCTTCATTCTGTAATAGATACCTAGATAGGTATTCATTGAGGGCTGTTCCGCTCATATCCCACCCCATAGTCAATCAGTAACTGGATAATGGCTCGGTCCCGCTCGTTCTCCCACAAAAGCGCCAACCTTCGGAAGGGTATATCATGACCCCTAATGTCAACGCCCGAAGCTAGCAATGCGCCGACGACGCGTACCTGCCGCTTTCTTGCTGCCTTTATCAATAGCCTCTTGCCAACGAAAGCCCAAGGTTCATCTCTAGCACCACGGCTTAAAAGTAGCTGAGCCATAGTCTCATATCCCCTTTCTATTGCTAAAGCTAACGGGCTGTTGGGATACCCCTCAACGTTGATATTGACTCCCTTGTGTAGCAGTAACCGTACAATATCTTCATATCCTTGGATAGCTGCACAAAGGAGTGGACTTAAGAAGGATTTTCGACCTTCAACGTTAGCTCCTTTCTCAAGTAGCATTTGCACAAGTCTCGCATTTCCCATGATAACCGCGTCTTGCAGTGGACTTGTGTATCCTTCATTACCTTCTACATTAGCACCACTTTGGAATAGGAGCTGGATGATCTCTTTATGTCCTTTTAGAACCGCGTCTTGCAATGGGCTTCGGTACTCTTTGTTGCCATCAATATCAGCACCCTTCTTAATGAATAGCTGGACGAGTTTCATATCTTCTTGGGCGACGGCTTCTTGTAGTAGGCTTCTATCTCGATTAGTGCCTTCAACTTTGAGCCCCCTCCAGAGTAATGATTGAATGAAGTATTTATATCCCACTTTGGCCCCAGGTATAAATTTCTTTTTCTCGGGGCCATAATTTTCCAAGAGCCTAAGAGCAAATCCATTATGCGACTCTAGTGCGAGTTGGATTAATTCAAAATCGGAATTAAGTCTTTCTGGAGATAAACTTTCCTCTTCTTTCTGTGTATACACCTCCTTAACTGATAAACTCGATGGTACGGTTTTTGTATGCTGCTCGAGCAATTCCCAGAATGCTTCAAAGCTTTGGGTTGCAAGCGCAGCAAATATCGGGGTACCGTATTCGCTCTGTTCAATATCGAAACAGGACTGCCGAATATCTTGAGTTCGGATGAGGCGTGCCAAATTACGGCTCGCTAATATGTACAAAAGGCTCACATCCGACGCATACCAGCGGACGTTGGGCCATTCGTCCATAGGTTTAGAGCCCTCGATCACGTTGTTGTATTCAATCCATGCCCTAAATGGAAATCCTGATATAAATTCCGATTGTGAGAGTCCGCACTTATTAGCCTCGTCGGCATGATACAGGATATTCTCGATAGAGTAACCAAGAAATGGAAACTTTGTAGCGGTATCGTAACAGCGGCCATAATATAAATGGCTCAGCATTGGTTTTCCAGTTTCCATGTTAATGATACGATTCATTCTATTCCACATACGTGGGATACGTGTCGCGATAAACCAGCCACTGAAATAGTTTAAAGGGTTGGTGGTCAAGTCCCACATTGGAATAGGGTCATCTGAGTCAAGCAAAAATATGTCGCGTAGGTAAGCAAAGCAGCACTGCTTTAACTCTTCATGGCCATACCCATGAAGGTTCGACCCAAGCTCAGGCCAAACCTTTTGTAGCCCATTTTCTTTGAGGAGGAAATCGCGAACGGATTCGTGAATAAACTGAACGGTTGTTGATGACCCCGAAACTTCAGCCAACCCTTTCGAATTATCGATGATATAATTTTCCATATCTTCGACGGAAACAATATTTTCCGAGTGGAACATGGCCAAGTCCTCTGGTTCAATGCCTAACATGATGGCAAAATATAGCTCCTCGAGTCGTAGTGGACGTGCTGCGAAAAGTATCCATTGGATGCAGACACGAAGCCCATCCTCGTTGTCATTGTCGCGTGTTAATATGTCGTGGAATAGGTTGTGGAGGTCGCTGGGGATTTGTTCTAGTCGCCTTTTAAGAGTATGTTTGCGCCCGCGGTCATATTCTTTGTTTAAGATACTCACAACGAGAACTACCCACATGAAAACCCCAGACGCCTTTTCCTGGACCTCGGTACGGATTTGATTTGCAAGAATATCCTGTCCGATACGTAACTCAAATTTCAGGTATTGGGTTATATCTTGATTATGCTCTTGCCGGCCCTCAATTACTAGAGTAAGTCCCTTTGTGACCGTTATATGGGGGTAATGCCTACTTGCGAAGCAGATATGCAAGTGTGTCCCAGACGAAGCTATTTTCTGGCTAATATTGTGTAGGAAGTACAGCATATCCCGGATCTGCCGTTCCTCACATTCATCCAATGCGTCAATGAAGCAAATTATGGATGTTTCATCCATAGCGAGAATTAAATCTTCAAATAGAGACCTTAGTAGCTCAATGTTCCACGGGCGTGATGGGTCAATGGCGTCTAAGACACGCTGAAGATCTGGTTTTAATTCGAGTATCTGTATAATAAGCGATCGGTAAAGGCCATCCGTAGACTTCTCTAGCTCCTCTCCTCTTGCATTAAAGAAGAAAGAGATGACTATCTTCCCCTGATCACTTAGCGGTTGGTACGCATGCGATATCGTGAACTTCATCAAGGTTGACTTTCCTGCACCGGGCTTGCCTTTGATCCAGAGGAAGCCACTATGGTCGTCAAACTTGCTTGTATCAAGCCAGTCTATGTATTGTGAAGTTTCTAAAAACCATTTACAGGTTTTTATATGTGCCCCTTTAATGGTTCTCTGGCGCTTGTCGATTTGAATGAACTTGAGCGATGTAATCACCTTAGTCCGGCGTTCGATAGTCTCTTTTTTCACTTGGTCTTGGATATGAGTATGTGAATGTAATTGGATGTTATTACCGCGAAGTCGTAGTACTAGTATTGAGATTAGTTTATGATAATATTCCATTTGGTGATTGAGTAATACCTACTGTTGAAGTCCCGACCATTATGAAAGCTCCCGTTCACCACCTGTACACCTTCTCCGGAATGCTGAGTGAACCCCCGGTTTCCTCCTTCGAATCGTTATGTAGGTTCAAAAGAGCCAGCATTAGCATGATGCCCATCGTGGGAACTATTAGGCATTTTGTGATCCTTCTCATTTGTTAGCCTTTGAATTGCCTAGCCACAATTCAATGTGTCGTGATATGCGCGAGCCGTTGACTATGTTCCCCGACCTGTTTAGCCAGTGCTAGGCATTTGTGCAAACTAATAAATATTCTCCGAATTTGGCTGCTCTAAAAACTAAAACAGCGCTGGCGTTGGCAAAAGCGAGGCTGTGCTGCTTATGCCAATTTTATTTCTAGCCTGACAATAAGGACTAATAATTATACTAACAACAACTACCGTAAATGGATGAAAATATATATCATAATATTCGTGAGAAAATATTGTATCCATTTATTACTTTTTCTTATTTTTTATGATTCTTTTTACGTGGCTATTTCAAGTATAATATCTGGTATCATGCCTGGAGGGGAATACCAAGCGCATTTAATTTTCGCTACTGACTGCCTGACTGAGTAGCGACTTCGCCCCAGCAGGCTGTAAGGCATTTTATGATCAAAATTGCGGCGAATGGAGAATCATACCGCTGAGCGGCGCTTAAGCACTGCATGTTGGTGCATATAGGGTTGCATTGCAGGGGATGAAGTTACGAATGAGGAGATTCTCTGTGTCAGAATTCTCATTTTGTGGTCCCATAACAGCCAGCCTGCAGCAAGGAAGAGGCAGGCTGGCAACAACCAACAATGCCTCGTAGACTTGATGAATTATATAAGAAAGGTAAGTCCCTCTAATAACGATATACTAGGCATTCGTAATAGTATTCTCTCTTTACTAAGTTTTTCAACCGTTTGAACCTTTTACTGCATCGACGACTGAGCAATGGGGGATTTACGACCCGAAAACTATTGTATCATATGGATCGCACCATTAGAAATCGAGGCAAAAGCCGCTTTGTATATGCTAGATAATAGGCATGTCGGCGGATTTCCAATGGCCCGCGGCGACGATTACGTATTCCAAGCCGGCGACATGTGCGGACATAATGTTGTAATTGCGACTCTTCCGCCTGGTCAGGAGTATGGGACGGGATCAGCCGCTGCCCTTGCCAGTCAGGCAAAGAAGTTTTTCCCCAACTTCTGGTTTGGTCTTCTAGTAGGCGTGGTAAGTCTAAACATTATTTGAAATGCCCACTTCTGTTATTCTCTGAGTTGGAGTTTTCTATATCTGTATCTCTTCAGCTCCTGGCGCAAATTTACTAACCCGGTCGTCGGTAGGCTGCTGGTATTCCTGATCTCAAACAAGACCCTAAACGAGACATTAGATTAGGTGATGTTCTTGTCAGCATCCCAGATATGGACCGTCCGGGAGCTGTGGCATACGACTTGGGTAGAGATAAGGGGGGCGATACGCCTCAGCTTCTACGGAATGGTCATATTCTTGCTCAGACCGAGTCAGTTGTAAGGTCCGCTATTGGCAGTATCAAACTTAATTCACCGGATGAGGCCAGACTGTTTCTTCCATTTTACGAAAATATGAAGGACAAGAGGCATGCGAACGGGAACTTTATTGATCCTGGGCAAGATCGCGACAATTTCTATCAAGTAGGAGACAACGGTATCGAGCATATAGTAGAAAGACCAAAGCGGCCTGCTTCAGAACGCACCAGAGTGTGGTATGGTCCAATAGGGTCAGGAGAGAAACTCATGAGGAGTGCTTCGAAGCGAGATATGTTGAGAGATAAGTATGGCATTATTGGCCTAGAGATGGAAGCAGCAGGCGTTATGAATCGACTTAATGTCGGCGTCATCAGGGGCACATGCGACTACGCAGATGAACACAAGAACAAGGACTGGCAACCATATGCCGCGGCCATTGCGGCGGCATATGCCAAAGCACTCTTGTTTCAAATTCCACCAAGCCAGGCGCCGAATCGTCCGGTGCCACCAGGACGTGGTTAGTGTCATACATGGCCATTATACTCACTCGATTACTTCGTTACAATTTAACAAGTTTTGTTACTAACCCTAGTATGCAGACCAACATGGTGCCCCTGCGAATAATGGGCGAGGTCATGATGTAGCCGAAGATGTATCTGAGAGGGAAGTAATTATCTTCAGGGGTCGGGGCAACCAGAATATAGGCTCTGGAAGCATTTCAATTGGTGGAGGGCAGCACATTTCTTGATTTTTGAGATAGGGGAATTGTATTTTCCCTGGCCTGGGGCTGAAGATGTTTCCTTAATCTTTTCCTTAACTGTATGAGAGTAAGGGCTTGGAGGATAATCAACAAGAACGATACGGTGACGCCTATCTCTCGATAGTGAGTGTGTTATTCATAGCTTTTCCCTAGGCTACTATACATACATAATAGACAAGCTGCTGCTTCTAGACCTTCATAGAATATTAGTGGGAGTAGTAGTAGCTAAGGCTTCGGACTCCCGAGCTAGGTAAAACACGGCGCAATTTAGAGACGTTGACGTCGTTCCCAAATCATCAAGCTCTTAGCGTCCGGAGTGAATACGCCCCTGTTACTATATCTCGGCGTCACGAAGCTCCGATTACATCACATTTCATCAACGAATTATAAAACTATAAAATAAACAAAGCTACTCTCTATTAGAAACCACGAAAGTTGAATAACTGAAGTTTCATCAAGTAATAATCTTCTCAATATGACTATTACAGTCGGAATCGCCGGTATAACCGGCAAGTTCGCCCGCGAACTCGCGTCAATACTTCTCAAATACCCCGATATCAAGATTAAGGGGTACTGTCGTGACCCTTCTAAAGTTCCAGAGCCATTATCTTCCAAGGTTGAGCTTTCGAAGGGGGATGCCTTCGACACGTCCGCTGTCCGTTCCTTCGTCGCCGGGTGCGATGTGGTTGTGTGCTGCTACCTCGGCGACGGCAAGTTGATGGCGGACGGGCAGAAAGCGCTCGTCGACGCCTGCGCTGCCGAGGGCGTCCCGCGCTATGTAGCTTCGGATTGGACGTTGGATTATACTAAGCTTAAGCTAGGAGATCTCTTCCCCAAGGATCCGATGATCCATGTCAAGGCGTATCTAGATGCCCAAGACAAGGTCAAGGGCGTACATATCTTGGTCGGCATGTTCATGGAGGTCTTCTTTAACCCGGTATTCGGTACCTGGGATGCTGATTCTGCAACTCTCAAGTATTGGGGCACGGGTAACGAGATATGGGAAGCTACTACGTACCGGAATGCGGCTGAGTATACCGCAGCGGTTTGCGCAGATAAGAACGCCGTCGGGATTAAAAAATGTAAGTCATCAGCGAATAAACAGACCGATGTGAATAATAGCTAACAGGTTTCCTCTCGTAGTTGTCGGCGGGCGGGCAACAATCCGCGAGATCGCTGAATCCTTCGAGAAAGTCTACGGGGTAAAGCCTAAGCTCGAGAACCACGGCTCATTGGATGATCTGTTCAGGCATATGCATAGCCTGAGAGAGAAAGACCCTCAAAATGTCTTCTCCTATATGTTTTTGTGAGTATTTGATACTTCTCTGCACGTACTTGCAATCAAAGCTGATGTAATATAGATTTTATCAGTACTATATGACCAACGGACAGGCGCATCTGGGTCCCGAGTGCGACAACGATCAATATCCTCAAGTCAAGCCCGTAAATTGGGAGGACTATCTGAGATCGGTTCCGAAGGACCAATTATTGAGTGCTCACTCAAATGTCGGGAAAAGTACTTAAGGAGACGATGAGACGAGTCCATAACTAACTGGGATACATATTCATCCCTTAATATATGTTGAAAGCAATGAACGCTGTCGTCTATTTCGTGATATGTTGGTGTATTTCGCACATAAATAAATGCCTATCTAAGTACCTCGTAGGGAGGTAGGTAATCATTCTCATTAAGAGGCTTGGGTAGGAATGTAGGTATTAGCTATCTCGTTCGTAGCTCTTTGAGTATAATGAGGTTATTTTCCTATCAGTATCAGACGTAACCCTTGATGAACGTTATACATAGAGTGAAAGTCAGCATAGATAGAATTGAACTATTCACGCCTGCCTTTTACCCTCTTACGAGGGCGCTGCGCGCCTCTTATATACCTCCCAATCCTAGTAGATCTACATACCCCTGAATCTACCCCTAACCCACTTATACCTTGACAATCAGGCACTCGTATCATGGCAATTATATCTCTCCCCCAAATCCGACCGTTGGTATTTGGTACATCTTCCACGCGAAGGGAAAACTTAGTCTTTAGTAAATCATACAGTATAAAAGCTTCATATACCTCTGACCTGGTTAACTAGCCACCAATTTTCATATATGAGAGGAACCCTGGCTTGTATACACAGCATTATTGATATTTACAACAGTCCCATAACCATTTCTTTTCGCAAACAGAAACTATACTATTACACACCCACACTTTTACATTACATTACATGGAAAGGTCCCAGCCTATTGGCGAGTCTTGAATTTGCTCTCCGTTTCCAGCCATGTCCCAAAGTCCTTAAGATCAGGGTGCATATTCCTCAGCGCTGCGATATCAGCTCCATAACCAACGTCGCGGAACCATCTAAACATATACCCGAGTTCCTTCGTCATCCACATAATGATAGCGGCAATAAAATGATACGTAGTGGGCAGATCGTTACCAGTCTTCTGCTTGAAAATCGTGGCAAACTGATCGTACGTTAGCTCATCCCCCGCCAGACTCAATTTCTTTCCCTTCCACTCCTCCGGGTTTCTAAACGCTTCGGCGGCAAAGAAGCCGATGTCGCTTGTCGCGACTAACTGAAGCTTCTGGTCCTTCTTAAGGGTAATCTTCCAGCTCGTGGTGAAAACTTTACCGAAGAAGTTCGGGGTCAGATTCTCGAAGAAGGCAACGGGTCGGAGGATTGTCCAATCCATCTCTCCGTCCTTGGTCTTCTCCAAAAGATATTTCTCGATGTTGTACTTGCTGATGAAGTGTGGAATGTTGGTTGGGTCATTATCTGACTTGTCTCCACCGCGGTCGACTGACGAATACACCATATGCTTGACACCATTCTTGAGCGAAGCATCGATTAAAGCCTTGCCTTGAATTTCTTCCTTTCGAAAGTTTGCCCCGCCGCCCATAGCTGCCTATACCAGTATTAGCATACCTATTGACACATTTCCAGATTACAACTTCTCAACAACTTACCTGTACACTAAAGACTCCCCATATCGGTGTATTGGTTATCTCCTTAGCTTTGCTGAAGATGTTTTCGGCTGCGTCCATATCACCCGTCACCAATTTGATCTTGGACGACTTCTGCGCCAGCCGTTGAGCAGATGCTGATTGAGCATTTCGAGTAAGGGCGAGGATCTCAAGATCAGCATCGGCTTTTAGTAACGCGTTCACGACAGCGCCGCCTTGCTTGCCTGTGGCTCCAGTGATGAGAACTGCTCGCGACATGATGGTAATAATGGGTAAAGTACCTAAGGTAACTACCAAATAGGTATTGCAGAATACGAATGATGAAGAGTTAAAATAAGGTATCTAAAAGCCATTGTGGGCAGTATTTTATCTTTAAACAACAGCGGCCTAAATTTGACGTCAATATGATTCTAAGCTTGAGTAATTCACGGGACGACGAAGCAATGATGGTTGATCTCGGGGTTCTACGGCACCGGCCGAGACCCCATGACCGGAGCCCACAGCGACCGATTAAAGACACACCCGGGTGCTCCGAGTTAGACCAACTTTAGCGTCCAAGGCAAACACATTGACCATAAATATCTCGGGGTTGGCTGGGGCCGATTGTCTTTTGTCATCGTTGCCAATTGTCAGTATTTATAATCCAAACGCTGACAAAAAGAAGTCGAAGTTTTCGTATAATTCTACAGTTCCACTCACTTCTAGGGATATATTAGGAATCACATTGCTGACGAGTTCTCGCCAGCCCGAGAATTATAGCACAGCGGGATCGCCACTCATCTAGTACTATTAAAGATAGGTACCATTTTGACCCTATGTAGTAACCCGCTAAGTTGCACAGTCCAGTCCCTTCAGAACTGAAATTAGTTCCCTACAGTATGGACCATAATCCTCCGTCAACGCCTTGCATCATAAAGTCATCAATGTCTTTCATATCACCGAGGTCGAACCCAGTGTCATCTATGTCGGTATTAAAGTACCCAGGGTCATAAGTCATATCGGAATTAGCATTTGAAACGCCAGCGTTATAGGCTGATGCTTTGACATGGTCGAAAGCGTAAGAACCTAAGTTCCAGTTAATGTCTAGTTGTCCCGCAGGCTGGATTTCAGTTATCAAAGCCGAGTTATTTGATTCTGCTTGTATCTCGAGAGTGTTTTGTAAGTGGCCTCGATAACCCGGTTGCGGTCGAACGGGAGTATGAATGTGTGACTGCGAAGGTGATGGAGAGGCCGGTGGGGTTTGGGTTCCAAGCACATCGTGAACGATTTCGGTACTTCCTTCATCGCAGCTACCATTGTTGTTAATACAGACTGTTTTCTTTTGTTGATACCATCTCTTGAGCTTCTTGAATGCGTCTATAAATGGCCGCGACTGAGGGAAATACCCGTGTAGAGTTAAGGTAGTGAGCCTTTGGATCATCGCTCCAAGAAGATCTAAAGGAGATGGCGTATTATAATTGTCAGGGCCGCTTGTTTGAGAACGTGATAGATCTTCCGCAAAGTGTCCCAGCTTCAATAAGCCAACTATCACACACAGATTCCACACAAGAAACACGTTCGGAAGAGAACGTGTAAGGTCATCATCCAATGATAGGTAGATATTCAAGGCATTAGCACCTACTATTAGGCTATGACAGAGTGCGTCGGTATGTGTTGCGGTGAATGTTGGTGACGGCCGGTTTGGATCTTCATTATCCTTGATCTTAAGCCAAGTGCGCATATGACGGCCATAAACTCGAATCGCAACTTGGTGAATATAGAGATCAGCAACCAAACCTGTGTGTGTTTTGAGACCTTTGAAATATCAAATATTAGTAAAATCTAAGGAGCAGTGCTGATGAGGTCACACTTACGAGGGTCCAGGTCTCCTGAGGGTGATAGTTTCCAGTCAGCTAATCTCTGTCGGAAAATGCCTAGTAAATGCTGCGTTCTAAAGTCATCGAAAGATTCGTCCGCGCATGCATACGACGCATTTAACGTCTTTGAGGCATCATCGAAAATCTCTTGGAGAGCTACAAGGCTGCATAACCATTGATCGTCGCTCCGTGTACCATTCCCTCGTGTTAGAGCTTCTATGTAAGCTTGGTGCGAGGACGAAAGTATGAGGGGCTGATGTCGACGTAGAAGCGTTGCCGAACTATGAAAAAGCGGTGTTAGTTAACTCCTGGGCAATTGATGCGAGATAAGTACCAACCACGATGCACCAAAATATACGGTTAGTAAAGTTCTATATGTCTCTTTCTCCTGGTCACTGGTTCTATTCTTATCCAGCTTAAGTGCACCGCCTAAGTTAAGATCGTGAGACATGACCACAGCGCTATAAATATGCTGAGGGAGTGCAAATGCCTTAATATGCGGGGGCTGTATGTAGTACTGTGAGAAGAGGACTAGGGACTGTAATAAGTCAAGAGATTTTGCGCCTTGGATAAAGACATCCTGCGCTAGGATGCTGTTGAGTTGCCCTAGAAGAGGATTCACGAGAGACGGTCTGAGTGATGTGCTAGCTATCGTTATGATAGTTAAGAATAATGTAGGTTTCGTTGCTCGGATAGCCTCTACATTCTCCTCAGCCGAGAAGCAGATAGAAGGCATCAATGGCCGCATATGAAGGTTCCAGTGGTCAAACAACATAGAGGCAGTACGGATGTCTACCAAACCCTGACTGACAACATCACGGCTGGTTATGCTTGCTTCTCTGCCATCACTGACGATGAGTTCCGCGTGGCGATCTTGTCGTTCGCTGAACTGTGAGGCATCGTCATACTTAGAGCTCGAGTCAGGAGTTCTAGACCACGCTGCGTCTTCTCTCGCTTGTTTAATGGACTGATGGTTTCGTCTTCTTTCAGCCTCCAGCGCACTAGTTAGGGCGTCGATCTTCTTTTCGAGTTCAGTGAACTTCTGGGAAGTTTTCACTCGCGCTTTTGGTGGCCCCGGGTCTTGACAAGGACGGGAAAATCTTATGCAGGTCTCACAATCTTTAGATCCGGGAACCGAAACGCATTTTATCTTCATGTTACGGCATGCAATACAGGCCCTGATTTTCTTGTGGTTCTGTTCATATTCATTTATGAGAATCCTATCTTCGGATGAGGCGGGGGGTGCATTGATTGTTGCATTAGAGCTGGTCATGGTCTCTTTGAGAATAACCCTAGTTGGCGACCTGGTGTAATTCTTCTGCGTATAATTAAGTGCGAGATCTAGAGAAGAATATGAAATTTGGAGGTTACTGTAATTTTCGATGCTTGATCGAAGAAGGTTTCGTATGATGTAGCTCCCCCATAAATGATAACGCCGCACTAGGGTCTCAATATTGAGGGAGCAAATCCGATAGGCTTCTTGATTTTCAGGGGGTTCCTGGCAGCCTCAGGCAATTTTAGTTCTAAATTTACCCCAAGTTAGAACCGGCAGCATCAACTTAGGTAGTTGTATTATAGTATGGTAATTTCGAAAGGGCATTGCATTGTTAGCTTTACAAAGTTCTATACAACATCTGACTGATCACAATAGCAACGAGAATAAAATAATTAACTACCTGTTATTCAAAATGGTAGAGTTGGTATAAGCTTAGAAGTAACTCGTAAAAATTATAAAGGATGCTAGTCTCATATCGTATTCAAAATTGTTAATTATCGGTTGGTATAGTATGTTTACACCGAGCTGCCGTTATAGAACTCAACATTCATGATGTAAAGTTGCCCAGTTTAAGTCTCTTTGTAAGACTCGGTTTTAGAGAAGTTTGCCAAGTGCTGCTTTAAAATCAAACAAGGCCTACGTCATCAAGACTAAGAATATTTCCAACTTAAGTACTGCTCGTAGAAACTAAAAACTAGCATACATTGACTTTCAAATCCAACATTTAACTTCGCTCATAAAGATTCTTCTACAGGCAGATTAACTCGCAGTCTATCGATACGTGGTATTCTTTACACTTACATGAAAACGACAGTCTACAATAAATCTGTAAAACAAAACACGCAACCATGCCTAAATCATTAAAAGTTGCTCTAAAGAATAATAGCAATTCAGACCAAGTCTATGCGTACATCACCGGCATAGCCCTTCAACACAGAGGGCAACGTTGCTTTCTCAAAGCCGACGGGGAGGGTCTTTACTTCCCGCAAAATCCGCCCCGCATTGGCTCACCGCTGACCGAAGACTGCGCTATTCCTCTCGGAACGCCGGGGAACACGGTGACGGTCACGATCCCACAAATGGCCGGCGGCAGGATCTGGTTTTCTCGCGACGCAAAGCTCACCTTCTTGCTTAATCCCGGTCCTGGTCTAGTCGAGCCCAGCGTCTTAAATCCGACCGATCCTAATGCGGATGTCGATTTTGGCTTTTGCGAGTTTACGCTCAACGATGCGCAGCTTTACGCAAATATTAGCTATGTAGACTTTGTCTCACGTCTGCCGATGGGCATCTCACTAGAGCTGGCAAATGGCTCGGTGCAGAGTGTTGCCGGCATGGCTCCTGACGGCGTGGATCGCATCGCTGAGGGGCTGCGCGAGCAAGCGCAAAAGGATGGCCGGCCTTGGGACAAGTTGGTAGTCAACCGTAAAGGTAGGATTCTCCGGGTACTAAATGCGACGCACGGGAATGCCGTGCGTGCGAACTTCAGCGGTTACTACGAACCATATGTGAATGAGGTATGGGAACATTTCCTCGCCAAGCAGAAAGAAGGCCAGGTCCTGAAAATCAACACGCAAGCTGCACCAGGCATTTTAAGTGCCCAGTTCATGAGTAATGGCGAGGTACAGGTTGGTAATGAGAAGTTTGGTAAGCCGAATACGGCGGACATCTTTGGCTGCAACAGTGGTCCGTTCACGACGGGACCGTCGCCCACGCGTAACGCCATCATCCCGCGCCTAGCTGCTGCATTTGTGCGCACAGCACTGCTGGAGGCATACGAACACCCTTCGCAACCGCGCACATTCTACCAGAGAGATCCGACAAATCATTATGCTCGCATTGTACATGAGCACAATGTTGACGGAAAAGGTTATGCATTTGCTTACGACGACGTGCAGCCGGATGGCGGTGACGATCAGTCAGGGAAGGTCAATGCAGGCGACCCAGTGTTATTCACGGTAACCGTTGGTGGCGTTCAAACGTAATACAATTCGCTACCCCTATGTTCGGAAGTTTTCATATTATCATTTTTCGGGTCTACCTCTTATGATATTAAGGGAGAGTCATTAGAAAGCCCTGGGGTCAGGGGGTCACGGTTGGATACAAGGTATTTGAAGTAAGTCAACATGGTAGCAAACTTAATAGAGTAATATCAAAGTAAGTGCAGCTCATTTACCATCTGCATTTATCAATATAAGAGTTATCAAGTACACAAATCCAACCCCATGCTCATTTACTCCAACTGTGACTCTGAACTGTTCTTGCTGGGGTCTTAGGGCTTGTAAACACTCTGAAAATCATCTAGAATCGAGGTTACACTAATCCTTTACCAGTTGAATTCTAAAAATTACGAAACTGCAAAGCTTTAAGTGTGCGCCGACTAACAGTTGTATGAAACTTTACAGGAGTAAATACTTCACATACTAGAACTTCACTGAGCACGAAGGATTATAGAGTTGAGCCAACTAGCCCAGAGAATATATTTATGTAGCGCAGTGAGTTAACTGTATATATATACATATCCAAGCGAAGAGTTCCCATCACCGTGCCGGCAACGGAACTAGTCTAACCTCTATACCCATACAGCTGAATAACAACGGGTATTAACGCCATAACGCTCTGGGGAGACCATGACGATTACAATATCTATGCGAAGGAAGTCTATATAATTGTGTGTCTCTATTTTCATAACACTGGCATTTACTATGGAATTGTTAGTCGTTATGAAAAATAAGTATATCAACAAAGGATCAAACTTACGCAAGAGAGATCGTAGCTCGCCTTGACCGTGTTAAGGTCACCGGCGGGGAAGATACCGAAATCTGGTGAGGCTTGTCCCCATTGAGATTCCTGAAGGTCGTACCACCACAGGTTAACACCGCGCGCGATCAGGCTGCAGGCAATGTCTTGCCAGTAGATGCGGGCGTTTGCGGGGCTAGCTACGGCTTGACCAACAGTCTTTCCAGATACGGGCCATCCGGTCTCGGTGACATAGACAGGCTTGTTTCCAGCTAGAGCAATAGTCTTGTTGAGTCCGTCATAGAATCGTTCGTGCGCGTGGTCGATGCTGTTAGGCAAGCTCTGCTCCCAGTACGGGTAGCCGTCGAAGCCGAGCCAGTCGATGTGGTCGATGACGGCTCGGTTGGTACCGTTCAGGAAGGAGTCGTAGGTATCGACGTGGCCGATGGGCACACCGGCAAGAGGAGTACCAGCAACGGCGCTTCGGACCTTTTCGATACAGTCGATGAGCTTCTGGGGGCCGACGCCGACTTCGCCGCTAGCGTCACGGTAGAGATCCTCGCTACCAACAGAGATACCAACAACTAAGTTGGTGAATGCGGATCCATATTGGCTGATGGCAGCCTTCAGGGCCGCGATTTCGTTTGTGACAGCTTGGTCACCGCCCGAAACCCAGAGACCCAAGAGAAGGGTCGTCTTGGTGTTGATGGCCGCCGGGATAGCGCTAATAACGGTGTTTGCGGTTTGCCATTGGACTGTTGACAAAGAGTAAGTATAAAACAGATATTTATATAGATTAATTCGAGTCCGAAATCTAACTTACTCATAGAGTAGAGACGGGCACTCGTCCATCCACTTGTGCCCTGGAGGTTCTTGGCGCGGTTGAACTCATACTCGAAGTCGGCTTGCTGCTTAGCGGCCTGGTTAAGGAAGAAAGCTCCGTAGTTGAATCCCTTAATACCAGTGTTGGCAGCAGTAGCAGCAGCAACGGCGGTGCTAGCCGTGGCCGCGAGGCCGAGGACGGAAGAAGCGAAGCGCATCTTGTAAGATATATATAATTATTACTGTATTAAATATCCAAGACCAAAAGTTATTTAGCAAAGCGAATGACAGCTACAATATTGCAGCGATGAGGTGTAAGAGTAACGAGTGAATGAGTATTAAAGAAACTCTATTAAGTCTACTCTACTGACTAGAACTCAAGAAGCAAAGAAAGCAAAAAAAAATCAAGAGGAAGGAGATATAAATAAAGGGATCAGCAGGTTCTAGAAGCTGCAAAAAAACAACTTATTCGGATAAGGGATCGAAAATCGGATCGCATCAACATCCCTTGTGCCGATACCCTGTACATACCTACACCCTGTACCTACAGGGATAACCTCATTCGTCCTCGTCTGTCCCGGAATTTCCAGAAGCTCCACAGCCAGTGACCAGTCTGCCAGTGAGAGATCAGTGGGAGGCCGGTGGATCTGCCGGCGCCATAACCCCCTGAGCTCGTATTATCGACCCACATGCCGCTCAGCCTCAAATCTCAATCAAGCTCGACAAATGACAACGCATACTGTACGAAGCTAGGGCCGGATCGCTTGCGCGGACGCGTATTTATGTAGGTGTAGAAAACTTGGCAGCCCTGGTTTTCGTAAAAACGGTCGAGCCGGTTGTTGATGGTACATTTATTGATTGCAGTTAACATGCATTTTAATAAAAATAGTGCATGCTTTTACTGTTGTCCAATAAGCTCCAACTTGGCACCTAACTAGAACATATGTGAAGAATCTCAGTTCTGATTGGATCTGTCAACGAGTCAAGATTATTTATGTATTGCATATATCCATTATTTCGAGTACGTACGGATGTCCCTTTCAAAAGTTTTTTCCATAGGGAGACCCCTGTCACCCCTGTCAAGCTTTGACCATGCTTGGCAGCAGCTGCTCACCTATACAGCATGCGTATTTAATTTTACTTTACTATTTTAATAAAATATTACCTTTTTAAAATAAATCGTAAAATTTTGTGGAAAGCGATTTTATAAAAATAAAAGGAAGGATTTTAAATCTATTAATTTTCATTATATTTTAATATAATATATGGCTGTAAAACTCAATATTAAACCTTAGGAATAGTAATGTATACATCTTTGAATTATCCGACAGGTGTTGCCAAGCACGGGACAGCTGCCGACAATCTTGACAAGGGTTCCCTATGGAAAAAACTTTTGAAAGGGACATCCGTACATAGTGCATAGACTGATAGGTAGATCATTTTTATGTATATCAGACCCGCCCACCGCCCGCCTTAAAATATCTCAGGAGTCAAAAGTGGACCTTTACAATTCTGAAAACAAGGAATCGATATAACTATCGCCAAGTTGCAAACTTGCAAACTTGCAAAAAGTGTGTCAACGAATGCGCAAGCCCCAGAAAAAGAGTCTAGCTTTCTAACAAGACCTCCAACTTAGATGTATTAAAGTATTAATCTCCCCCATACCCCTTAACTAACGTCCAATTAATCCGTACACTCTACTATTTTTAGTATCATGGAACATAATCAATACATAGAGATTAGCCAGAAAAGTCATAATTTCAGAAACTAATCTCAGAGCCTTTTCCTATTGAGTTACTCTCCGTCTTATAGTTGTTCCCAAGGCCGCATCACTTTGATGATTCAAAAAGGTATTTCTCAACTTTACCTGTTATTTTTTTTTATTGAAGCTTTTTGCCTTACGGGTGCTAGATGCGAATGCCCAGAACTCGTACTCCTTATAGTTCAAACTTGAATAGCGCTATTGAACCAGCTCAGCATCATTATACAGAGCTATATTATGCCTACTGTTGAGAGCTTAGTATCTTCAAGATAGAAGTAGGTAACTGGATATGCGGTACAGGTTACCTACAAGCTAGAGGTCATTCACACTGATCTATCGAGTGTCATTGGTCAACTTCTAGCTTTGTGCATCTTAAAACGCAGGATACCGATAACTTCAACACTGATGACCTTCAGGCGCGGGCGATTAGATTTAACTACTTTATATCAAGTTATATTATTAGAACACTACCGTTAAGGATAATGCGTACTTGTTTTCGCATACCGAACTAATAGTTCAGCCCTTCCTAACCTTCTTGCTGTAAGTGATGCTATTTGCAAATTACTCTGAGACGTCGCCCCCATTGCCAGCCTTTTTTGTCCATGTGGTTGGTACACAGCATGAGAAGTTTTTAGCAACTGCAACACGAAGAATCACTTATATCTTCCCCTGTATCCCACCAGATAATATACCTTTTAATAATGATAAAAATTCGCCATTCTTATTACTTCACACCACTCAGCGTGATATTGCCATGGTCGCTCGCTATACGAAAATCGAAGGCTGGCCTGAGAGCCCTCAAAGTCTAAAATCTGGAAAATCCCGGCCCTGGCAGATCTCAGTCAATGTTCTCTATATTTCTCTAACTTGTCTATTTTTTGTCTATGCAGGCCTCGTAGCTCACAGCGATCAGTCACCGAAAACTGACCTTGTTCCAAAGCTGCATACCGCATCTCGTTATGTAGACAACCCTTCGAACACCATACTCTCAATCTAGGTAGCTAATATTACCACTCCACAGGGCCCTACAGTTTTCCCAGTTCTATATACTTTCATTGCAGGAAGCGCCATACGTTCGTTCGCTCTCTGGAGATTGCAAGAAGGTGCAAAGATCGGTTTCTTGGACCTAATCCTAGGTAGCACATCGTTGGGAAATGCGGTAGCGACACAATTTGAGCGCCAGTTTATGCACCTTATAGTCCTAAGCACATGTATTCTCGGAATATGGTTATTTTCGCCTCTTGGTGGACAAGCCACTTTGAGAATTAGAGAATACAAGGACATCCCGATTGTGCTTCAACAAGAGATAGGTTACTTGGACCTGTCCAGAGCATCGTTCCCTCTTGGAATGAAGATGGGTGATTATGGGGCAGTGTTTGACAATATCAACACAGCTTTTCTGGCTTCTCTTGCGTCGCCTCAGGCAATTAAAGACGGCCAACAGGATACTTGGGCAAACATCAAAGTGCCGATGATCGAGGGCATGCCAGGATATATTTCGTCTGGAGATAACTCGAGTGGATGGATATCTCTCCCCGACCATATTCCCAATGCACAATATTCTTCACTTATTGGGATTCCTACAGCCAACATCCCAGATACTGGCATCACTTCATTCACAATGGAAACATCCTATTGGACTATACAGTGTCCGGAACTGATGTACGCAAAGGATTATGATGATGAATATTGGGTCAATAAAACCACACTTCCGACCTTCTCTGGAACTTCTCAGTCGCCGGTCTCGAATTTGGCCGTTAACGATGGTTCATCCGCACAAGGTGTACGAAGTGTATGGGGCTGGATTCTTTCAGTTACGAGCAATGATGATCTGAAAAAGCGCTGCGAGTCGAAGCCTGGGGAGGATGTCCCTCTACGACGAATCTTTTACCGCAGCGAGAACGTGGGTAGTGACTCCGACCCGAACCCCACCGCAGTTAATTGCAGCCTAGCAACGACCTACGTCGAGGTGTCTGTTCAATGTACAGGATGGGAATGCAAACTTGATCGAATAAGGAAGTCACAAAATAGTGTGAACCGTCGAGCTAACGCATGGACTACACTCGACCCATGCCCTGAAGATGATTTTGAACAAATGTCCAGCCAGTTTCTATCACATCTAGTAGAGGCGGCTGATTACCAACGGCACAGGAGTGGAATGCCTGGGGTACTGCAGAATTATATACAGTCTCCCGCCGCCCCTTTCACCACGGACAACTATGAAATGGACCTCACAAATGTTGGGAATACTACGTTTTCTCTACGGCTAGCTCAACTGCTGAACAGCTACTGGGCCGCCGTTTATGGATACAGCATCACATTCGAAGGCCGTCCCAAGAAATTCCCTAACATCACAAGTTATGGTTTTTACGCGCACGACCCATTTACATATGTGGACGGCGAGTACACGCGAGCTGACACTCGTTTTGTTTATAATCGAGGCTGGATGGCAGTACTGATCATTTCTACAAGTATCATGTTCGCAGCCGGTATCGCAAAACTGTTACTAGACTTGAACATCTGGATACCTGATCTCCTCATGAACGTATCAACATTATTGCGAGGAAACGGATATAACTGTCCCAGTCTTCCATATGGAGGGTCTACCTTGGAAGATAGCGAGAGGTCGAGACACTTACGTGACCGGATGGTCAGGTTTGGAAATATCTTGACAGAGGATGGCCATGCGGGTGAGCTCGGCATAGGAGAGGCCGTAGAAGCCGAAGGTATGGTTACGAAAGTCAAGGGCGACATGAAGTATTGGTAAAGAGTGACTCTTGGTAAATATAGGTACCTAAGTTAGAAACTATTGTCTTACAAAGATCCTCACAAGATTGCCAAGACAACATAATCAGTAGCTGGGGTGGTTCTTCCTGACTATGCGTGAGTGGTACTAGGAGACCTACTAATAATTATCTTATGTAGGTAGCTAAGATGGCTACTTGTATTATGGGTAGTCAGGGTTGTGCTTCTGTGTAATTCAGTAGTCATTTTATTACTCTTTACTTACTCCTTGAAAATAAACCTACCTACTAAGAGCTTATGTTATGAAGCATGATATGTACATGCCCAATCGGCTTCACCATGACAAAGTATAGTTACTTCATAAAGTGAAAAGCACCCATTCATATGATCTAAGCCAGGTATCTAGTACACCTTATTAAAGTGATTCTTAGAATTGACACATCTACATCAACTTATCTCAGTCATATACGCTGTTTCCACGTGTATACTTGCGGTGTAATAAAGTATTATTCACAATTAAATCACACGTTTCTTCTGTTCCTTTACTAGGTATCTACGTACCCTCTAATATATAAACAACTTCTCCTCAGCAGCAAAAGGGCCTCTGATCTAGTTATACATTCTACATTCGCCAGCACTCGATCATCTCATCAAAGAAACCGACTGATCCACATTCAACTTCGACCGTTTCGTCGCCATCGCAAAGCCGACCATCGTCTATCCTATCCACACCACGCACATTTCGAAGTACCCCTTCGAAGCAAATACACCATGTGTACCTGGCACGCTACCGTTTTTAAATGCGTGACGTGCAAGAAAATCCTCTCCATCGCCAGAACCGAGAGGGACAAATGCGGGAAGCAAGGCACTCCTCACTGCGTGTCTAGTGACAGAACTCAGGTCATAAAGGGGGTTATTTGCGATGGCTGCAAGAAAGAGGGGAAAGAAAGCAAGTTCGAGAAACAGAAGATGTGATCTCTTTTTCATATTCGTGGGTTAGTATGATGAGTTTTCATCCTAACCATGGCAAACCTACGGGACTTGCGGGATTCGATATCCCTGTGCGATGAGTTTTTTTACGTAGCATGAGTAGCTATATAAGTTAGCTTCTTGCTTTATACATGCATTTATATCTTATAATGATTCGTGTCTTACTACTTGCGTGTGTTGTGCTATTAATCATGATTATCTTGGTTTAGTTGTGCGGATCACAGATCATGAGATTTGAATTGTATTACCTTCTTCTTCTACGAATTATATAAACCAGCTTCCCCAGATCTCAGAATGGTTCTCTACCCAGACAAACCAACTACATCTACCTACCCACCAACAAGTTCCACCAAATACAGCAACCCAATCCACGGCAACCATCAAGTTACCCACCACATTACTATCAAGAACCTCTTGACCACGAAACCCATACGTACCTGCCTATACAACCTTTGCCAGTACAGCCAACATGTGTACCTACACTACCAGGGTATACAGGTGCAGAAATGATAGCTGCGGAGATACTATCTACTCCGAGAGGATCACAAAGCGGCAGTGCGCCGACTACGGTACTCCACGGTGCAGACCTACCGAGACCTCCCGCGTGTACAACGACACAACATTGTGTGAGTTGTGCAAGAAAAAGGCTGCGAAACCGACTTGAAACGATATCTCATTTGATTCCTTGAATGAACGCGATCATTTGACTTTGGGCGAGAGCAAGGGGAGACTTAGGAGATATATTTAGTGTTCAGGCCTTGCCTATACTCATGATAAGAGACCTTAGATAGCTTAAGGCTCTGACCGGGCTGGATCAATATATTTAGTTGACCCCTATTATTTACCCCTATTTTGCTTGATTTGAGGTAGAGAATGACATGCTAATAGATGAATGTGAGATGTCCAAAACAGTATTTATTTACTCTTCCCCTAAGATAGGTACCCACCAGTTAAATATTTATTCCACACCATATATCAGGATGATCAACGACCTTACCCTCCAACACGACCGCCGTATATATACTCTGTTCACCCTACTATATTTCAACATATAACCCTTCTCCTATCCTACCCAACCCAACAACCACCCCCCAATCCACTACGCCTTAGCCTCTAACGCCCTAGCCCTGAACAACTCCTTATAAGTCTCAACAACCGTATCCTTCAAAGTCCCATACTTCAGCCCCAACACCCTAGTCGCCTTAGACCCATCAACACGGTACGCCTCCTCCGGCGACCAATCCCCCACCTTCCCAACCGGCAGGCGTTCGCGAGCCTCCGGCAGCGCCTCCCGCGCCGCGTCCACCGCCGCCTGGTACCGGAAGTCCTGGCCGACGAGGAAGCGCTGCCCAGCCGCCTCCGGGACTTCCAGGGCCCGGATGTGCGCGGCCGCCACCTCGCGGGAGTCGGCGTAGCCGCCGAAGTCGAAGGGCGGGACGCACGGGCTGTCGATGATATTGTTGAGCAGCACGACCGACTCGCTTATCGTCGCCGTGTTCGAGAGCTCGTGCGCGTACGGCCCGAATACCCACGGCGGGCAGATAGTCGCCAGCGTGAAGCTAGCGTCCGGGTGGGCGTCTATCCACGCCCACATGGCGCGCTCGGCGAGCGCCTTGCTAGACGCGTACGCGATGACCGTCTGGGCCTTGACCGCCAAGTCCCACGTCACGGGGTTCCAATCCTTCTCGTCGTAAGTGTGGCCCGGCCGCGTGCCTTTCTCCGGGTCCACGACGGCAGCAAACGAGCTGGTCGACACTATGCGCCGGACCTTACCGCCGCCGTACTTCAGCGCGGCCTCGAGGATAGTCGTCGCACCCTTGGTAGCGGGGTCAAGGAGGTCGCGAACGTTGTCCTGAGGATTAAGGTTCAGGGGCGACGCCGAGTGGATGATGCCCTCGATAGACCCGTCTGCGAAAGCCGCGGCGTAGGACTCAAGGACCGTCATGTCTGGGACGATGGTAGAAGAAAGAGAAGCGGCATAGGAGGGGTAGTGAGAGATAGTACGGGCCGCGGAAGACTCTGTACGCGCCGTAATACGTACATTATACCCGGACTCCAAGGCCTCCCTGACGATCTGTCCACCGACGTAGCCACCAGCGCCGGTGACGAGAATAGTGCCTTTTTTCTGAGGGGCAGCCATGTTTAAGTTGATAAAGGGGTATTTGCAAGGTTCGGCAGATAGTTAAGGAGGTGTGTGTGAGTAAAGTAGTCTTGGTGAACGTAGTCAACTTGAGTAGCGGCGAGCAACAGGGTTTTTAATCGAAGGATTTTATAGACAACAGCCGTCTTATAAGCACAAATGTACCTTCAGTATGGTTGACAATATGCCGATGATCTATGGTTGCACACCCGGGTTTAAGGTGCGCTTTGCATGCAGCTGCAAGTGTGTGGTTGTTTCTGCAGACTAAATTCCATCTTGATGACGAACGCACGACGGATTATATACAAGAGGTAGATAGGTGATTACTCATGTATAAGTCTAGCTCACGTAGAGATAGGGGTATGGCGTCTTTACTGATCAAGTCAGTAATTAGTTTACTGATAGACTTCCATTGAACATACAACTCCCACAATAAGTTAGTAAGCGACCAAAGACACTCACCCTATCTTAACGCCT
Source organism: Daldinia loculata (assembly GCF_022478755.1). Lineage (NCBI taxonomy): Eukaryota > Fungi > Ascomycota > Sordariomycetes > Xylariales > Hypoxylaceae > Daldinia > Daldinia loculata. Next base: position 204,615 of record NW_026054868.1, on the reverse strand, counting down.
GTATCGGCCGCATAATGATGTGTCCATCGCCAGTTGATCCCGTGATTCTCCGGCCCCTTTTTTTGGTGTTTTAGGAGGTATTTAATCGGTCCTCCGAAATACAACTCCACCCCTTGGATTTGTAAAAGCACTGGTTTCGGCCTTTATTTTAGCTACTCAAGAAAATCTAATTAGAGAAACATCTAAATAAGGAACATCCCGGCCGGAGTTTAGCACATCGTACAGACGACCTAACTATTTCGCTGCACACTACTTGGACTATTTTTATTGAAATATGGGAATAATTTTCGACATGATTATATAAAGCAATAGCGTATTGGTGCAGTGTTGGGCTAAAATATGACCGCATATGTAACGGAGGCTCATGGGTACCTAAGATAGGTGGTAGATATATGACAGCTTCTATTGGTTTTATGGCCGTCGGATCAGAACGGAGAATTGAGACATGGTTTATCGGCGATTCGGCCGTATACACCGAACTGTCTCTTTTAGGGGTTATGTTATCGGCGTTGACCACTTTTGAGCTTCACAAAAACGATGCTTTGTGATATCTATTATATTCCGCTTCCGTTGTGCCGGGCGAGGAAGAAAAAAAAAAGGGCTTCCCAATCAATGTTTAACCAAGGTAGTAAATATGCTATACCGTACACCCTATACCGTACACCTGTACACACCATACCAGAACTTCCAGGTCCACTCTATGTACGTATCCTGCCTGCTAAAGTCAACAAAGATGGCCCCTTGACAGATAGTGGGTATATATGAATGAAATGGAACTTACCCGCACGACCTGTACGAACAACTTTAACTCCGGAGCTTCAATAAGCAACAGGATAACCCAAAATCCTTATTTATATTCCCGCTTTAACTCCATCAAGCCCAACTTCCTTGGTTATCGATTAATCTTGCGCTTCCCGAGATACTGGCCCTGGCACTGGCACTACCGTGTACCATCTCTATTAGCTTGCCCCTTTGCCGTGCGCGTAAGTTTTCGAGGTATACGCCCACGTCCTCGAGGCTTTTGATCTGCTCCTCGAGCGAGAGGGTACTGCTGTTTACGCTTCGTACTAGCGGCGAAACCAGCTTCCGTCTCAAAGTCTCAAGGTTGGCCTTTAGGCTAAGCAGTTTTCCATTATGCTCTACCAGTATGCCTTTGTTGCGCACTGTCTTCTCACGCACGTTCTGAAGTAGTTCGCGGTTACGCTCATACTTCTTGACCTCGCTTACTTTAGGCCCTAAAATGCGTGTCCACAACGAGGAGAGGAAGTCAGCGTGCTGCTCATCTTGTTGCGATGACTCTCGCACGACGACACGTGCCAAGTTTAGGAACTGACGGTCGATAGCTTCGAAAAGGGCGAACAGTGATAGCGAATGGTGTAGCTCGTTCTCGATTGCTTCTTCTAGGACCGATAGGAATTCCGTAAATGTGCGTTGGAGCGCGTAACGAGTTCGCTGCGGATGCGACATACCGAACATAGTTGTCGCTATATCGCCTAATCGCGTCGGCATACCTGTGTTCGGATTCTCGAAAACGCCAGCCACGGAGAGCAGGGTATGAATGTTGGCAAATGCTGTGGAGAGAGGTTGGCTTGGAACGGCTTGCACCTGCGATAACTCTCGCCGCGCCCAATCCATCACAATCAGTATGCTGTCAATATCACCGTCAACATTAGAGAAAAACTTTGTAAGCTCGATAGCCAGAGTCTTTAAGCTTTCTGAGAGCTCATCAAGCGACTTCACAATGATAGGCGCCGATGTCATGTTACTTGACCGAACACTCTCGCCGAGATCCCACACAGCAACACCGGTTGCTTGAAGATCGCCAACCTGGGAAACGCCATTCTCCGAGTAGTAGATCAATGGTTCAAAGGAGCGCGCAATACCTGCCACCTTGACCAAATCAGGCGACGGTCGCGGTGGCGCGGGTTGAAAGAGCGTCCGGATGGCGGTCATTGATAAGAACGCGACGAGGGTTGCGACGATAATATTTCCCCACGATTTTGATCTTAGGAAATTGACAGCAGCCTCAATGGGCTCTGTTCGCTGTTGGATATCAGCACGCAGCGCTAATCGGATGTCTAAGTTGAAGTTAGCATGGCTGCCCGGATGTATCAATTTGATAAACTTACAATTATCCCTAGAAGCACCAGGCGACATAGACGCTATTATACCGTTTTGTGTCGTTCCTCCATTTAAATGACCATTAGCTGGCGACTGGCTCTTCAATTTGACGAGAGTATCATCCTCAGTTGGGCTCTCTGGTTCTGGTGTAACCCCTTTTTCGGGACTTAAACTTCCTGTTGGCAGACGCGTCCTACGAGCTGCCTCGAAGATATCGTTCTGGAAGATGCTGTTGTTGGTATGATTTATGCGCCTCGGCTGGTCGAAACCGCCCAAGATGTCCCTACTCTCGCGCCAATTACCGTACCACCGATCTCCATTCTCAAGCCTTTTCCACGCCGGTGGGCTGTAATTACGATCTGACAGAGACATGTCGTCCATGTCGCTCTCTTCTTGCAGGTCGAGGTCCTCGTCCGAGAAGCCAAAGCCTAAATGGGTTGGTGGGAACCCGAACAGTTTCTGTCGCGACGGTGACATCGGAGTCGCGAAGCTTGTGTCGTCTCGACTGTTCTCGGAGTACATAGACGTCATTTTCATTAAGAGCGCCTTGGCTGGTTGGCTTCGGAATGCTATCTATACTTATAGTTGAGGTTGGTGTCGAGCTTGGAAGTGCTAGTTTGGTACGTGAGGAAAAGAACGAGCGCAAACTTTGAGTTGAAGTCTGCGCCCGGTTGGAGGGTAAGTGGATAAGAGACTTTTCTGAGTTTGTCACTGGTCCGGGCGCAGGTAATGCTGGCAGGGCTTTCTGTCGATGCGATCTTTGAATGGGTGGCAGCGCCTTTCGTCTTGGTAGCGGCTCGATTTGCGGTCCCGGTCGCGGTATAATAGATGACGGCACCCTGAAGGAAAACCGAGGAAAGCGGGTAGGTAAGATATTCCGTAGCGGTATATGGCCGATTGAAACGAGGTAGATGAAGAAAAAGGCGAAAGTGAAGGCTAGTGCGACGAGGAACGTGCTAGGCGCAATGGTAATGCTGAGAAGTGATACGTGATTGTGAGTCTCGATAGATACCAAGGGGCGCATTGAGATCGGAAGCGACCGGCCAGGTAAGCTCTGGGGTCGTCTAGAGTATTCAATCTAGTCGTCCGGAATGCTATCGTCGGCGATACTAACTAAAGCGACTAGAAGTATAGAGGTAGGTATGTTGTGTTGGTATGTCGGTATGTCGGTATGTAAGTTGGGTCGGCAACTTAGTTGAACGCTGTGTTAATGCTGGGATTAACACGATAACAGTGCGATTTCGCAAGTAGTCAAGGTTGGTTGGGCTATAAAGTTCCACGCTTATAATATTGACTTGATCGAGCGTATTTGAGTATGTTGAGTATAGTAGCAAGGCTGTGTACTCAACTACCAGTAGTTAGGATCCTATCGAACGATGTCGTCGCGAAAGATGAACTCCCAAGGATTGCGCAAGAGGGTAACTAGACTCTTACGAACCGAAGGGGAGCGGATTCGTTTGCGCCGGTAAGTTCCAAAGCGCAGTGAGGTGGGTAAGGAAAATGGACGAATGAACGACAACTTTGGCCAGTGGTAAGACGAGAAGTAGAGGAAGTAGAGAAACAGCTGTACGAAATTGAGAGGCTGGGAAACTCTGGGAAGCTCTGCACCATCTCAACCTTCTCTGGTTACTCCTTCCACTTAGCCACTTAGATCTCACTTTTGAGACCCCCCCACCTTCGGGATGTCGCAGGAGAGGTTCTAAAAGCCAATGGATTTGCTTCGTTTCTGGTCTCTGTACGACAGACCAAAATGCAAGGGTCAATACCTTTTTTAAACTTTATAATAGCCTGTTTTAGGAATGCACTTGGACGAGAAAGTACAACAATATGATAGTATGTAGTATGTTGATTATATATGCCTTAGGTACTAGGAAAGGGATTCTTGCTCCCTAGATACCAACATAAGTCCGTGACTTGGACAGCCAAAGAATAAGTGAGTCAGTAACATATTCCGTATCTAAAGGGTACGTACTACATATGGTAACTCCCTCTGTCACTTTGTACCCCTCCCCCCCCTTGTCATGGTAGCGTCGGAAGGAATGCGATCATAAGTTCTTGACCAATCATAATAAGATATTTAACCTATGAGTTGTCGTTGGGTTAAGTGCTTGCATGAGCGAATCATCGCTCACGGTCACCACCTAACCAATCATGTCTTAGCGTGATTACAGCTGCAAGCACTTTGACGCGTTCCGAAAAACAAACCACAAGCAAGTCTGATATAGTTCAATCAATAAACATTGAGCAAATATGGCATTATGATTGGAGAAATAGCAAACTTGGATCTGGTGACCTATTGTAAGTTACCTATTTAAGTTGTTTACATATTTTACACACTGCTGATGTTTGGTTATATCCTAACAGGTACATGCTATTATACTGTCTTTTACCCCGCACATCATGCTGCCATAACGTCAAATCTTATCGCGCTATCGCACCATCGAATCACTTATCACCCCGCAGTTGACCAGGTGCCGGTTGACCCCGGCCATTTCCTATGACCGAGACCCGCCATAAGGTACGTACCTAAGTAGGTACCTAAGTACATAGTTTTCCTTTTCTTCCCCTTTCCCTTTCCCTTTCCCCTCCCCCTCCTTCTCCCCCTCCACTCAATTTATGCGGCGATGTTTCAACTATCCTCCCGCTACCGACGGAACAATGCATTGTTACCTACATAACCTACCTCTGTCAGCCTGCAAGAGGTATGCTATCGATTAAAAACGCATGACTTTTATGACTTCGATGTCTCTTTTGTTAATGAATCCTTAACTCATCCTTATGTACTTTCACGACACAACAGATTTACCCTGACTTGGGATATATATTCTACCTTGGGGAATTCTAAATCCCGGTCATGAACTCATTTCATCAACCGTTTGTATTATTAGGTACCTGGCCCTTATCAAATGACGACATGTCTATTCCTTACCTGGGTAGCTTCTACGGCTATTCTAGGTATAGTTACTACTCTTGACATCAGCTGGACACAGTGGTATCCTAACTCTTATCGTCTAGTATTATGTTTCATTTCACACCGTAATACCAGATAGGGTAAGTGGGCTAGAGACGATAGAGCTAGATTGGCGTAACGATGTCACCACAAATGTTGTCCCACATTCCAGTAGACTCGTTGGGAGTTCAGTACTTGAATACGGGTGTGAAGAGACACCATTAGAACCTCTTCTTCAACCCCGGGGGTGAGCTCGAAGGTTTTCTGGACGGGTCCTTATTTTGATAAAGAAAGGGAAAGGCTTAGACTGGATATTATCTTCCCCTAATACAACTCCTCAGGATCTCATACAAGTCTTGGTCAACCCACTTCTACCACTATAACTTAATGAGGAATGAACAAGCCAAATTCCCTACCATCTCATTTACATTCCTCGCTAACCCTGCTTCTGAGAACTTGTATTACCTGAAACATGCATCTCATTAGGTCGAACCCTCCAACGTATGTATACAACCGTCAACTTATGTAGCATAAAAGCCAGATGAGGTGGCGAATCCACAATGTCTTCCTCTATATCAAAACCACATCTGCGGTAATTCCGCGGCCCATGTCGGCTGGGACCGACATCAAACTCCACAATTCTTCCAGTTTATCTATTCTGGTTTCTGGTTTCGTGGTCTCACATCGTAAATTTGCCGTCTCTGGTTCTCCCCACTGTAGGTATCCACTAGGTTCTATTATAAGATATCTACTATTAGCAATAGAAGATCAACATCTAGGAGTATACGGAGGATTAGTTCACGAAGAGTTTCGTCAGTCAAAAGGATGAAAGCAAAGAAACCGACGTGAACCATGTTAAAAAACGCCGGTGAGGTCTTCTGGGACGTTTTCCCTGACGTCACAGTGTTGAAAAGGTACGTTCAAAGGGAGTGCCAACATCAGCCACGCGCAAATTAGCAGTCTCAGTATGGATCATTGGTTTTACAAGATCTCCGAATGTTCTAGTCCAGAGGATATGCATAAAATTGATACTACAATCACAATAGGACTTATTAGTTGATTATGCAAGCCTCAATGATTGATCAAGACATTTAGCATGATTTTGAGGTATATACTGATTGTTTTCGGTATAATCCCGAGTAAAAGCATAATCTGTTTTTGAAGAGTTGTGATGTTCAGATATCCCTTTATAGTACCAGTGATCTATGGTACAAGTTTGTCACAAAAGTCATGGAGAGCACTAACAACAAAGAAAAACGACATGTAGCTTGATTGCTTAGGAATATTTAAAAATATCCAACTTGAATTCTTTTTTTAATGCGACTTTATGGTGGTGCCCCTAACCTCTGGTAACAGGCGAGTAGCATCACATCGAACATAACCTCTAAACCCCATTTTCTTCACGATGCCTCTCAGAGGCAGCGAACAAAGAGACAGCCAAGAAGCAACCCATCGAACGAATCTCAAATTTAACTACAGTGCTGAGGAATGGGCTAACAAGCCGCTCTCTGCGTAGGAAGCTAACAGTTAACTACAATACAGCCACAGCTGCTTACTTTATTCTTCAATGTGCACGCGTTGGGTCTTTATTAAGCCTCTATGTCCCGATCTCTATCAATTTCACTAGGTAGAGCTATAAACCACAGCCAACCAGGAGTAGAGTAAGCGCCCCCTTACTTCCTATAGGGGCAGAGAATTGGGAATACCCTCGTAAGGACAAGCAAGGAGATACGAAACGATAACTTCGGACTACCAACGGAAACCCCTACCGAGAAACATTGGCTCAAGACGGACAGCCTAGAGCGGAACGCTAAAATTAGATAAAATGAGTTGTAGATAGCTCAAGAAGCAAAGTGTGTGAATAAGGTAGGTAAGTTGTCTACTTATCTGACAGCCATAGATTCATTGTCGATTACTTGAGGCGTAACTAGCCCTCATGTAGACAGGACGAAGACACGCTTAATGTAGATGCCTGCATTTTTATTCGTTTTTTTCCAACTAACAAGAGCTGCAATATTTAATTCTGTAAATTATGCTTTTGCGTACCTATTCTTCTTCTCATATGTACGTACCAGTAAAGCAACAATTTTGACAATCCCAAAATTGTAGAACTTTAACCTAATCGCCACCGCAGTCCCGGTAATCACAGCCCAGTTCGACTCGATCCGCGATGTAGGATGGTACGGCGCGTCGTTCATGGTATGTAGCACTGTGAGTTCTCCCCTTATACCTATCCCTAGGTACCTACCTAAGCTTCATCTTCCACAAAACGCCAACACCACATCTTCCACAAACAAAGGTGCGCAAGCCAGCCGCCCGCAGGCAAAACCTACACTCTCTTCTCGAAGAAATACACGTTCCTGATTTACCTATTCGTGTTCGAAACCGGCAGCCTCGTGTGCGCGCTAGCTCCCACTTCGAACGCTCTGATCGTAGGACGTGCCGCCGTCGCCGGACTAGGCGCGTCGGGGATATTCGCAGGCGGCTTGATCACGATCCTTACCACGATAATACCGCTACGCAAGCGACCGATTTAGACCGGGACTTGGAGTTCGGTCTTTGCTATTGCTGGTATCGTGGGTCCGGTTATTGGCGGTGCTTTGACGCAGCATGTCACTTGGCGATGGTGCTTTTATATCAACGTATGTGTCTCTTATATCTCCCTCTACCTATATTGGAGGTCTGAATAACGTAATGTGTGCAGTTACCTATAGGTGGCGCCGGCGCCGTGATATTCTTTTTCCTAGTCCATCTCGAGCCCGCCCCGACGGAAAATACTCCGCTTCGCAATAAACTAGAAGGGGCTTGATATAGTCGGCTTCGTACTGCTCGGCAGCGCAATCGTAATGCTTCTGCTTGCGCTTCAATGGGACGGAATCACATACGCTTGGTCTTCGTCAATCGTTATTAGGCTGTTCGTCGGTGCCGGAGTAATCTTGATGCTCTTCATCCCTTGGCAGATCTACCAGAAAGACAAGGCCTTGATACCGCCGAGATTATTCTCCATCAACCGGAAACCCGGGCTAATATGTGCAGCATCGTTCTTCATCAATAGACCCTTCCAACTCATCATCTATTGGCTACCTATTTGGTTCCAGGCCGTATTGGGAACCTCGCCAACACAGAGCGGTGTCAATTATTTCCCTACAGTTATTACCGACGTCCTCGCCGCATTCATTGGTTCAGGCATCGTCATGTAGTTGGGATGGTGGAACCCCCTTCTCTTATCTGGAGAAGCTATGGTATGTCTCGGCGGTGGCTTGCTTATCACACTATACCCCGAGATCTCGACAAAGAGTAAACAAAGTCCGGCTCAAGTCAGCGAAAGGAGGGACGCAGTTTAGTTAGTATCTTCACAGCTTCACAGCTAGAAGACGAAGCTCGCGCCTGTAATAGTGCCACGTTCACGATTGAAGCTACTTGGAGGCGAAGGGAAATGAACGTAATTTATTTTCTCCTATCACTGCCTATCCGATAAAACCCGACCTGATAAAAGCACACGCTCATAGCTTCATAACCCTGAATAAGCACCCCGACGGACTAGTTATAGATAGGAACCGACTCGATTTGTATGATGCAGATACATCGAGTAGAGGATTGTTTGAACTTTGCGTCCTGCTTTGTATCTATCCTTCAGATAGTTGCCGCGGATCTGGGGGTACATTCTAGCGTTAGCGTTACCCATCCTCCTAAGTGGCAGCGGTTCTGTTCTTGGTTTGTAAGGGTTGTATCTAGCTAACGGTTCGTTGTTAAAACGACTAATCAACTCTTGCCGTCTCGAGACTCCTTGCCGATGGATTAGATAAGTTATTTACTTGCTTCACCGGCGGTGGTTGATATTTGCTCTTCTTACGTAGTCGCTTACGCGCAACCATGACCGGGACTGAGCTCTTGGTTACTAGGTAATTTGAGAAAGATCCAAGGAGCGTCCTGCAATGCCACATTAGTTCTTATCCATGTTTGTAGATACGCATATTTGAACTTACCCTTTCAAAGCGCTCCTGCCACGGCTTCCCAGAATTACCAACGTCGGATTCAAAATATCGATCACCTCTGTGATCAGATGCTTGGGATTCTTGCAATGAATCACTTCTACGATCACCCGTACCTGTAGCTGCGTCTTCCGGAGCAATTTTGAGACCCGCTCGGTAATGTCCTGAACGGCTCGATCTCTCTCTTCTTGTAATCTGCTTTTCCCGCGAGAACTAGGCGCTGGGGAGGGATTATTGCTACCGCTACCGTCGATAGCTCGGATATGCGGTGACATCGAAGATCCTTGCATCTTAAACGGGCCAGGACTAGAAGTACGGTACGAGGGTCTGGACATGCCCTTGGAAATTGCGCTAATGGCCATCGCTTGCTCCTTCATCGCCTTGGGCTCGTCTGCTACCATGTTGCTGGCATCGACCGATCCACTGGTCTCCTCATCCATGCAATACATGGCTATTAGTGTATCGCCATCGCGAAGCACGGTTCCAACGGCCCATTCTAACGCGTGGGTAGACTCATCACTAAGATCCGTCGCCACTAGGTATTTACGCAAACGCCGCTGGTCGTCCTCTGCCTCTCGCTGTATTCTGGTAAATTCACCACGGTAGAGAATTCGGAGGGAGCGGTGGACTTCGGGGGTTGAGAGAATCGGGGTAGAGGATAGTTGCAGCCCCTGTGCAGCTTTGATAGCATCGACGTCGGCATCTAGATCTGGATCGTAGGGTGTTTGGGTGCCAGACAGAGGTTCCTGATCAAAACTAGTGGACGGTTGAACCACTGGCTTTCCACCCTTGCCCAGCCTCCCTTTATCTCCTCCGGGACTTGTAATCGTAATTTCGGGCTCGTCGAAGAGTGATCTGTACTGAGGCTGAGTAGCATTGACATGTTTTCCTAATGATGCTGTTAGTCATTTTGGAGTCTCGGGCAGCATATCGTGTGTTCATGGACTCACGCTCATCTTCAATAGCAGCGAGTAGACTCTTAGCTGTGTTCCCATCTTCAGAATCTTGCGACTCGGCGCGAGGAGTGAGTTTTCTCCCCCTTTGCATCTCTTCGTCGGACGAGTTCGCAACGTCGTCATCACTTTCATCTGGGAGCAGTTCTCCGTAAGGACTTAAATTATCCTTTTCTATTCGACCGTGCCCTTCGCTCTCTTGCCTCTTACGTGCTAAGGATGCTAAGCTAGAGCCACCATAGAGTAAGTTGGCATCCGACAATTTCCTATAAGCATTATTCATATCCAATACCTGACCATTGGTCATCATAATGTCCTGTGTCTGACTGCGCCCAGGAGGGTTCCCAAATGGCGAATTTGAGCGCAGATTAAAACGGTTGCTAGGTGACTTCGACTTGTTGGTTTTCCTTGAAAAGCGCGAGTGTTCTCCAGGAAGCACTAGGTTGGATAAGTCAGGTCCGCGAAGCGCTTCACCTATAGAGCTTGACCGCATGGCATTTTGACCACGTTTGATCGGCATAGATTGCCCAACATTGGTTGGCAATATATCATGAAACTTATATGCAGATGTTGGGTCATTGTTCCTTAGACTCGGTAGAGGTGGCGACCGTGGGCCAAGGTCTACAGCGGGAGTTGAGGCCGCATCCGACATACTTCTACCACGACTCGAATTATCCGAAGCCGGGGCCTTGTAAGAGAGAGTCGGTGACACAGGCGTGCTTGCCGGGACTTTGGAAGACGGTCTGCCAACATCTAGCATGCTTCTCGTCTGGATTGGAGGACCGTCGACGTCTAGCATGCTACGAATTGGAGGGCTACGAGTTGCATTCCTAGACACTTCGCCAATGTCTAGCATGCTTCGAACAGGCGATCGAGGACTCGCAAATGGTGAAGGAGATCGATGGCCAACCGACGGAGCTCTTCTAGGTTGTTGCCACGACGACATTAGACTCTCAACCTCCTTCCGTTCTTCCTCAAGCGCTGCCTCGAGGGACATCAACTTCCTGTTGTTCGCCATTGTAATATATGTTTGACGTAGTCGCGCTGGTGGCAATTCGAGGAGGTTAGTCCTTGTTTACAAAATACAGATATCGAATCGAGGGGTGTTTAATCGAAGACGTCTGTCTGTTAGAAGTGGGTTGCTGGGTTGCTGGGTTGCTGGGTTGCTCGAGAAACGAGCTTCGAGTCACGTCAATAAGCCCAGACGCGTATTACGACGAATTATTAGGCTAGTAAAGAGTATAAAAGGTAGTAATCGAGAAACGCCGGATTGATGCTATCGTGGGATAATAAATGGGCGTCTTCGATGGAGACGGAGGAAGATCATTGTGCGCTGAAAGATCTTTCTCGTTGTTGCGTTTTTTGTCTCGACCTAGACCCGAGCCTTCACCCTCTGCGCATGGCTACTAGCCAAAAAATCGGGTTTCTAGGTTCAGGCAGGAAGCTGGAACTGGGGGATTGGAACCAACTTTGTGAGTTGGTTGCAAGTGGATTGACGGAAAGGAACGACGGGGCAAAAAAGCTCGAGCTCAAGTTCAGATGATGTGGGGTCTTTTTTTGTAGCTGTATTTAACTGTGGTTAGCTGTAGCCTGTGTGTAGCCTGTGTAGGATATTTGTGGGATATTCCAACGCAGACACAGCACAGTAACAACTTAAACGAAGAAATCGGAACTCGGAACAGAAAGAATAGAAAGGAGGCCTCACTGCCTTGCTTGCCAAGAGCTTTAGGGTGAAAGATTGATTTCAAGAAGGGAGATATGATGACCGTGACGAGAGAAGAAGAGGGGTCTAGAAGGATGTTTATGAGGATTTTGGGGGAAAGACCTATGTACCTTAAGGTTGGGGACCTAGGGGTTAAGCTTGCCTTGCCGTGCCCAGTTTCGAGGTGGAACCCGGACTATTTTTTCCTTGGGCTGCTTTGGGTTGCTTCCGTTTGGTGTTATCATTACATATTTCGTTACTTCAATTAGGTAATAATTCAAGCTCTGTACGCAGTAGTAGTACATAAACATCCACGCGTATATTAAACACGGTAGAGTAGACAACACATGCATGTAAGTAGTAGCACATGCGAAAATAAATAAAAATTAATACTACTAAACTTCAGGTGCCTTACCTACCTAAGGTACTTGATGCATTAAGATGCATTCGGGTGGTTTAGGGAATCTACAACTTGTCCGGTACCAGTACGCGGATGCATTTGTTCGCAAGTGGCTAAATCACTGTGTGATATACTTAACCGAGGTACCAGATACTTTATGATTCATGTGGCATTCGATCTTAGTACGCAGATCATCCTATCAGACCACTTCTATGTAGTATCCACTCTGTTAAACCCTGGTCCTGACTTCCTCTTTGCGCGTCAGAGGCTTCCTTAACAGGCGGCTATAGCTAATCTTGAATTCGATTGGCTCCTCTCTCTATGCCGTCCTACGTCCGTATAGGCAGGACAATATATAATACCTACCTTACCTTTCTAGGTACATAATGATACACGCATATGCGTATGTTAACTTTATAGAAACACCATAGAGATTGTTTAAAGGCTATGTACGAAGTACATCCTTAACTTACCGAATTTTAATATATTTCACCAATCAGTCCCTTCGTTACAAAAGCAAGGCTTTATTATACTTATGAGGGTATATATAGTCGAGCGGAAAGGGGAAGTTGGTATACTTTTTCTCTTTGCTTCTTTACACTTCATAACTCTATCATCTTCCGTCTCACGTCGGGCATTTCCGGCTGATCGTCTTAATCCGCACCCACGTAACTGTAGAGGATTCGGTTGGTAAGTGATTCGTCATTACGTGGTGCGTATTGTACAGCCAGGATTGACTTGAAAATTATTTGGAGAGTTCCCGGAATGGGTGTAAGAATTGAAAAGAACTAGATTGTAACTTGGATAAAATAACAAATATGGAAGACGTAATATCTCGGCATTTCCTTGTCCATACGTAAAGAATACTACGAATAGGGTTATAAAAGGAAAAGGGGAAAGGGGGGGGGTCATTATCAGTTTTCAAAATGATAAATAATCTATATAGGCCAACACCTTTTATAGATAAATAGTCTTAACTTATACGGAATAGAATAACCAGTTCGTTCTAATAGCAGCTGGTGACTTCTTACCTCAGGTAATAGTGCACAAGTACTTGCTCGTTCTCTTTTTCACTCTCTCACCCTCTCTCTCCTTTTGACGTGTTACGAACGGTTGGACAAGCAGCATTGCACAACACATACGACATACGATAACCACAACCTTGCATGGAATGTCATCATTTACAATATGTAGCAACCTCTTTCAACATGTCATGCGGTCCTCTACTACCCACTGTTGCATAGTTCGTAATTCCAGCTTCCGCTTCCGCTTGCGGCGCGTGTTCAGGCATCGAAATTTCGTGCAGCGTAGCCACGGTCCGTTGGATAACCCCAACTGCATATGTGGTGTGATTAATACATACCTCCTCACATGGCTGTTCGCATAAGTCCACTGTGTTGCGGCGCAATTCGTATAATTACGTATCGTCAAGTTAAAAAAATCACCATGCAAGAAATCATTTTTGTTCATTACCAGAAGTTCCTATTTAGAATAACCTCTGCTTCATTCTGAGATGTCCCTTTCGGCAACCTTAGGGGAGGGGGTATTGTATCAGAATCATTGGTGCCGCCTGATTTCCGTTCGGTGCCAGGTCATCAATTACCATGAAGCTGACCGACTGTGACCACAAACGCCTGATGACCGAAACCCTAGCTTCCGGCCAGTGCTCTGAGCGAGGAGCAAATAGTCTATCAATACATGCAAATAGTACGAGAAGAATATCTCTCGAGCCGGACACTAGATGCAGCGGCACCTAGAGGGAGAGGAGATCCATTCCGACGTAAAAAGACATGATGGTCGTAGAGGGCATGAAGGATGAGATGCGAAAAAGAATGAAGAAAATCAATACCGTGTCGTCCGCGCCAGGACGCTAAACCATCAAAATCATAACTTTTCCGAATCCCGTCGTGAAAAAAGAATCCACGCTCTAAATCATCCGGGTATTACGAGGAATCCATACCGGTGGAATAGTACGTCGAAGAAACCTTCGGGGTGTGGACATCTGCGTATTTGCTTATGCCTTTTCCTCGGCCTTTTCCTCGTTCTTTCCAGCTTCGCCATCGGTAGCGCCTTGAGTCTTGACATATTCGTCGTAAACAGCCATAGCTTCCTCTACTTTGGCTCGGAGAGCGCCGTCATCCTCGATCCTGAAAGATATTAGAAACGTTGCATACCAAAGGGGTTTTCAACTTACAGATTAACTAGCTCAGCATTGTCCATCTCTAAAAGCATACCGGTGATCTTGCCTGCTAGATCGGGTTGGATAGCCTGGATCTTAGGGAAAATGAGTTCACCTAGCATCTGCTTCTGCTGCTGGGGGTTGTTAGACTGAGCCTGCAGCTGCGAATGAAGAAGCGAGGTCGGGGTAAGATCCTGCTGCTGCTGTTGTTGCTGCTGCTGCACGTTGGGAGCACCGCCAACTTGTTGGTTAGGGGCACCACGTCCACCCTGAGGAGGGAACTGACCACCCTGACCGTTCCGCTGGTTCTGCCCACCACGACCAGCAGGGCCACCCTGTCGAGCGTTGGGGGGGTAGCCAGGAATACCACCTGGTCCGCCCGGAATTCCCATGTTGCCCGGCATGCCTTGCATCGGTCCACGACCGGCCGGTACGCCTCGACCACCTCCAATTGTGGCCTGCTGCACCTGTGCCATTGCGGCTATGAATTGAGGAGTGCCGGGTTGGGCGTACGGAGCGCCAGGCGGGAATTGACCGGGAATATACATGTTGGGAGGCAACTGTGGGATAGGCCCGCCACGTCCACCTTGGGGACCTCCATAGGCATTAGGATTGAACTGGCCGGGACGGCCTCCCTGAGCACCGGGCATACCCATTCCGGGGAAAGGCAGGCCACGACCGCCCTGGGGAGGGAAACCTGGCTGCTGACCTGGAGGGTAGTAGACGGGGGGTTGCATGTACTGTTGGGGCATGCCAGCCGCCGCTGCAGCCTGCTGCATTCGGAGCTGGTTGCGAGCTTGGATACTAGCCTCAAGCTGGCTCTTCCGAACGTCCTTTCGCTGAGCTAGTGCTACGTATAGAGGCTTGTTGTTGATCATGCGCTGGTTCATATCACCCACAGCCTTCGTGGCGTCGTCAGGGTTAGCAAAGCACACAAATCCAAAACCCTTGCTCTTGCCAAGTTTCTTGTCCGACTTCTTCTCCTTCTTTTCACCTTCCTCCTTGGCCTCATCGACTTCCTCCTTTTGGTTCTCCTTATCCTTGCCTTCCTTGTCGTCATCAGAATCGGTGGCGCTGTCACGCATGACCTTTGCGGAGGTAATGGGGCCGAACTCCGAGAACATCTGGCGCAACTTGTCGTCGTCGATATCATCATCAAGATTCTTGATGTAAAGGTTCACGCCTTGATACTTGCTAGCTTTCTCCTGACGAGCAGCCTCGTAGGACTTACGTAGCTCCTCCTCGCGCTCGTGCTTCTTCTGAGCACGACCAACGTACAAGTCCTGGCCGTGGAAGTCGTTGCCGTTCAGGTCATCGACTGCCTTGGCTGCGCTTTCGTGAGTAGTGAAATTAACGAAGCCAAAGCCACGAGACTTTCCTTCATTGTCACGGGCCAACGAGGACGAAGTGACGTCCCCAAACCTCTCAAAGAGCTCTCGAAATTCATCATCGGTGACGTCAGGTTGAATGTTCTTGACGTAAACGTTGGTGAAGTTCGCCTTCATCTCCTCAAACTTGCTCTGACGATCCTTCTTGGGGATGTGATGGCCGACATAGACCTTCTTCTCGTTAAGCAGCATTCCATTAACGTGCTTGATAGCCTGGGCTGCAGCCTCGTCTGTCTCGTAATGCACAAATCCGTATCCCTTCGAGTTGCCATTCTCGTCCTGGGCGACTTTGCAGCTTAGAATGTTACCAAAAGCAGCAAAGGTGTCGTGAAGGGCCTTGTTATCGATAGCAGCGTCGAGGTTCTTGATAAAGATGTTACCCTGTCCGCTCTTGCGCAAGTTGGGGTCACGTTGAGACCACATAATGCGGCACGGGCGGCCCTTGATCTGGGTGTAGTTAAGCTCTTCAAGAGCTCGTTCGCCATCGGCAGTCGTGTTGTAGTTGACGTAGGCATATCCGAGGGAACGGCGAGTGACAGCGTCACGGCAAACGCGAATGGAGGCAACAGAACCTATCTGAGAGAAGAGCTCGAAAAGCATTGCTTCAGTGACCGAGGGGTCAAGCTCGCCAACGTAGAGGGAGGCAGATGCGGCGGGGTGAGGAGTCTGAGCGGAGCTGGGGGTAGCAGCAGCGGCATCACCCTCATCGCCGTGAGCGTCGGGAGCAACATTCGTGTTGATAGAGGCAGGCTTAGCATCACCGCCGTTGAGAGAGGTGTTACCAAGGTCGGCGGCAAGCTGGTCAACAGCGCCGGAGGTAGGAGCAGCAGCAGACATCGTGACGAAAATTAATTGACTAAAAATTCGCACAAGGAATGTTAGCGTAGTAATGATAAAATCAATAGAAATGTAGTGCGAATACTTCTTAATGCGCAGATAAAAGTCGCGTCAAAAGTCGGGTTTGATTATGATGTGTTTAAGTGAAGACGAGGGGAAAGGGGAGGGAAAACGTACCAAGCAATTAAAGAGCTGCAAGAATATTACGTTCTCGTAATCAAGGAATAATGGTTGCGAGAGAATGAAGACCAAGTCGGACAAAGGTTGTCGTCAAGACTTCAAAGGAAAGTGATGATAATCTAAAAGCCTAAACGTACTCGAGCTTCTAGCAGTCACTGTTTTTACCCTGTGGTAGGGAATGAATGAATAGGTTGTGAGTATTGACAATGGTGCCTATTCGAAGGGAGGACGAATGCGCGTCGATGGATGGGATGGAGTGGTAATTGAGGTGCTTAGCAGATGGTGGATTTTCTAGTTTTCCGAATTTTTTTGGTGTTTTTGACCTGAATGAATTTGGCGAGAACAGAAACGAAGTACGAACTAGGAAGCACGTACTTTATAACTGAATCTCTTTTTTTAATTTTTTCAAAGTTTGGGGTGACGAGCTGGCGATAAAGTTGTCAAGTCGTTGGGGAAAAGGAAGAAAGAAAGAAGGAGAGGGTCCGTTCGTCTTTTGAGATCTTGAAGATTTTTTGTGCCTCTCTGGTTGCGATCAACCACACAAAAAATTTCGACCATAAATAGTGGGTCTTCCACCAAGCTATTTTCAGCACTTAAGGTTCAATATCGCACCTACCAGCTGTATTTTTCAACCGTACCTTCCTAGGCGTAGTACTTTAGCCCCTCGGCAAATTTTGACTTTATGACAGCGTAACTTACATGAGAGGTACTTACCTAAAGTACAGACGAAATATGTTAAGCCAATCAGATTTAAGTAACGGTTAGTGGGTTATTTAAACAACTTCATGGTAAAGTACATTAAACCTTTTTCTAATAAACTCCCTTTATCTCTTTTATAAGTAGGTGATTATTGGCGTTTTGTTAACATTATAAGAAACGTTAACCTGTACACTTGCAGTCTTAAATATTTCGAGAACTATAACATACGGACATGTAGGTAGTTAACTTTGGTGATTCCATAGTCTTTATTGCAAGTTACTTGACCTTATATTGGGGCTTGCAAACCACTGGCTGCAATAATTCTCGAAAGGGTATAGTCGCCTAGTGTCACAAACGCTCGAGGGGGAGAAATTGATGTCGTGGAACTGTAGATAGACTGAGCCCAAGACTAAAAAAGTCACAAATACATTAGGTACCTATACATGTACTGCCTCAACATTACATGCTTATGACTGCGTCCATCTTCGAGGCGTTACTCCGTAGCTGAATCTTGCTACTTAAAAGTAGGTACCTAAATGTATGTAATGTCGAATTGGTGGCAATAAGCTGGTAGATGTCTTCTTACATACGTGTATGTACGCCACATAAGTAAACTAGTTATCTAACTTAGGTAGTTAGTTAAACGTTAGGTTTGCTAAGCAGGATAGAATAGACATAATATTTACATGCATATAGGGCTCAGTGTTGGAATTACATGTGTTAAGTATTAGTGTAATATCTTCCTAAGATAATATACTCACTACCTATCACCTGCTTTCATTAGGTAGTGTATTACATACCTAGGTTAGAAGGTACCTAATATATTTTGTATACTCCTGAGTATAGAGTCAGTAAAAGCCATGTTAAGCATTGAACATCAAATATTAGCATATTTCAATGTTTCCAAACTCCATGTTGTAATAGGTCAGATATCTACAGATGTCAGCGCTGACAGAAGTTCATGAAACAAAAAGAATGGAAGGGTTGGAAGGGTTTATAGGTACCCCCACTTGTAGGTGGATATGTTACCGGGCCTATCTTATCAGCTTGTGGAGGGATACCAACTATGTACCTTACCAGGGATCACCCCGCCTGCTTAAATCGACCCATAGGTGGACGCAAATGTACTAAAAGTGGGTGCTGCCCGGCGAGGGTAACAATAGGTACCGGCCTGTGACGTGCGTTGCTGGCGCTGGGAATCACCTAAAGCTCACCAGCGTTTGGAAGACAACAGAACGGAAACTCAATTCTATGCATCACCAAACGGCTGACCGATCAAATCAACATCCGGTACAACATACCGGTTCGGCATACCGATACCTACATCCTACCTAACCTTATTAAGCTGTTGAAGTGCATATCCATCTTGCATCTTTTTCATCCCACGATCTACGCAAATGCGCATACTGATTTTGCGCATATTCGGACGCCGGCACAACTTACGCAGGCCATCTCGCTTACATTGTTTCCGTTAATTTTTCTCTCTTGCTATCTAGGAATCTGAACAGTTAACTACAGTTGTCCTAACTTAGCTATTACGACAAACACGACAAACCAACCCCTAAACTCCCACGACAGCCACCATAGTCACGATAGCCAAGCCATGTCGATTCACGCAACTTAGTAGATAGAGCACCATCTACTATATTTCTCTCTACTTCTCCTGGCCTGTTTTACGAAGAAAAGATAAAACCCAAGCTTCATTCAGACGTCTAGGCAGCTCCTGCACATTCATCATGTTCCCAACATTTACCGGCACTTCCAGGCGACCGCGAAACGTCAACTTGAGCGGTCAGCGGAATACAAACCCTTGGGCTGCACCGAGCTGGTCGCCTTCTGGCTCTGGCGCCTCCAAAACAGTAGCACAAGCACAGGTCGAACGTGAAAGGAGACAGAGAGATCGTGACGAGTTGAATGCTGCTAAGAGATTGCAAAGGGTATGGAGAGGCTATAAAGACCGACAAAGCTTTAAACAAACATGTCGAGAAGAGTTTGATGCTCTATACAACCAACCTCTGAATCATGACATTCCAACCAGAGTGATCAGTGCCCTGCCCCTTATCCATATCCTATTCGATCCAGTACGAGCAGACGATCAGAAACGTTTAGATCTACTAGTTCAGGATTTGACTAGCCTGAACTCCGCTTCAAATTTGGATCTCTTCAGTCCTAATTCTTGGGATAGATTAGCAGTTCTCATCGTAAGAGCTCTAGAAGGGTATGTGCATGCTCAAACCATGGCTATATATTACTCACTTACACTTCGCGATATAGCCGACCAGCTAGTTCATCGTTAGATCTTCTCCAGATTCTGGTTCTTATTGTCAGAAAAAGACCACATTCTATTACTCCCATCCTACACCGATATTATAAGCTCATCTCCACGTACTCTCAGCGTAGCGGCCAGGAGGACTCCAACTCGACGGTAGAACTGGATATCGTTGCTAAAGCAGTTACGGCCCCTCTTATACCATCTACACAAGGTACGTAGGTAGACGGTCGAGCAAAGCTATATTCTTGATCTTAATTGTTTCGGTATATTCCATTCTTGGCGTAATCTGACTGCTATTAGGAGTATCCGTATTACCAGCCTACCAGGCATTTGCGTTCTCCTTCCTCACTTCATCAAATCTTCTATCCTTTCAACGGGACCCTACACGGATAGCAAGCTATGTAGATCTTCAACTTTTATCACAGAGTATCATAGATACTATCTCGGGGCGTGAGCATGTTGGTACCCTGTCAAAGAATGGTGCTCTCTGTCTCCTAGCCCACTTCATCGCTTTAAATAGGGCAGCTTCCTCCTCCTATGGGGTCAACTACCTTGAGGCCCTCTATCTCCAGCTATCCATCCTTGTGGATGATATTCGGGTACGATATGATCGGCACGATACCCGCAATGAGGCCGAAGGTGGTAATGGCGATACCTCCGAACATGACGATGATACCGAAGACTCTGCCCCATTATCTACTTGGGTGCTAAATCAACTAGACTTCCTCGTAGATGAAGACGGTATCTCAGATCTGCTGAGCAGATTTACTTCGTTCGTGGCCAAGATTTGAATTATGCGTGAGTCATATGCTAACGCAACTTAGGACCGCAGTATCTCCTGATCGCCTTTCCGAAGATGCGAGTCTTCTTGCTGGCTATACATTAGTCTTGCTTAGATGTTTTCCGAGCCATAGCGATGACATAAAAATGCGACTCTTCCAGGGCGACATCTCCACAGTCAGCTCGGCTACTCCCATATCAACGCCTTCAGTTAAGTATTTCTGGCAGGCAGCCTCGAATACAAGCATATTTAAGATTATTACACAGCCTAGGACTCAGCAGCAGTCTGCAGCAATCGTTACGCTTCTCCAGCCAGACCATGTGCGTGATAGAGAATGGAGGACTATATTGCTATTTCTAGAATTATATAACTTCCTTCTCCGGGTCACCGATGACGAAGACTTTCTACCCCCCGGAAATCAGATATTATCGCACCAGAGTCCCGCAACCTCGAGAATACGTTCAAGCGGTCTCAGTCTGGATGAGCTGAAGCAACTTATCAATTTCCTCAAGAGCCTCTCCTTTCCACTCTATTATAACCTAGCCGACATTATGCCGTCTACCGCAAGGCCGACTCGACTAAATAGTCTCATGGGCATTAGTTCTGGCAAATCGACTGCGCAAGAGGAAGAGCCCAAGGATACCCAATCCTCATTTGCCGGTATTATTGGGATGGATGTTTTGAGTCTGAGAGCTGCATCTACGACAACCATGCGTTCGTTATACGAAAGAGATTCTCGCCGGCGTTTTCTTCCTTCAGACTTCTGGTTGATGACCTCAAAATTCGACATGGACGGGTTTATATCGGCTGTCGTTTTAGAAGAACAGCAAAAAGACCAGATGGCTGAAGATGATGACGACTCGGACGACTCTGACGAAGATGCGCTTGATACCTTTCACACATTTACAGGACAGCGCCTTTCGCGAGCAGCACAGCTTGAGAGGCGCCGTCGATTACGAAGGGTCCAACGAGAGCAACTGCTGGCCCAGGTTGGACCCAAGCTCGAAATTCTTCGCAACATGCCATTCGTTATCCCGTTTGAAGTTAGGGTTCAAATATTTCGCCAATTCGTATATCTTGATAAGTCGAAGCGCAGGGGTGGTCATGTTGACCCCGATCGGTGGCGTTTGTCAGTAATCTCAGGAGAAGGCGGGTTCAATGGTCCTTCTGCTAGAGGCAGGGACATTCTCGGCCGCCACTCGGCTAGGGTTAAGCGTGGGCAGGTGTTTGATGACGCATACGAGCAATTCTACGCTCTCGGCGATGGATTAAAGGAACCTATCCAAATAACATTTGTTGACCAGTTTGATCAGGCCGAAGCTGGTATTGACGGCGGCGGTGTTACAAAGGAGTTCTTGATTAGCATCACCGACGAGGCCTTCAACCCCGGTTCCGGCCGTGGCCTCTTCGCTACTAACAGTCAAAATCTGTTGTACCCGAATCCGAGTACATTTGACAATCATGCACAGCTCCTTCGTAGTCATGGGTATACAGAAAGTGATGTGAGGTGGAAGGAGGCCATGGTCAATCTCGCTAGACGTTATGAATTCCTCGGTCGGGTGGTTGGAAAATGCATGTACGAAGGCATCCTTATCGACAAAGCTTTTGCTGGCTTCTTTCTTCTTAAGTGGTCAGCATCAGGGCAGGGTTCACTCAATGATTACCGTGCCAACCTAAACGATCTACGAGATCTAGATCCAGAGCTGTATCAAGGGCTTATCAGTCTCAAAAACTTTTCCGGCCAGGTGGTCGACCTTGCACTAGACTTTACCATTACGGATCAAGTCACAACAATCGATGGTAACACACTCACCATTACGCGTCCGCTCTGCAAAAATGGCGAGAATATTCCCGTCACAAACACGAACCGCCCTCTCTACATATCTTACGTTGTAAACCACCGGCTCGTAGCGCAACCCTATCGACAAACTAGAGCTTTCCTTAAGGGCCTAGGATCTATCATCAACCCCTCGTGGTTGTCCATGTTCAATCAATCAGAACTTCAACGACTTGTTGGCGGAGACAGCTCAGAGATTGATGTCGAAGATCTTCGACGTAATACTCAGTACTCTGGTCTCTACGCAGTAGGTGACGATGGGATGGAACACCCGACCGTACAGATGTTCTGGCAGGTAATGCGCGAGTTTCAGGATTCCCAGCGACGCGAGGTGCTCAAGTACGTCACATCGACGCCAAGAGCACCATTACTAGGTTTCTCTCAACTAAGTCCCCATTTTAGCATTAGAGATGGTGGCACTGATGAGGAGAGATTGCCTAGTACGAGCACCTGCGTCAATCTCCTAAAGTTACCGCGGTATAGTTCAAAGGAGACTCTAAGAAGAAAACTGCTCTACGCTATCCAGTCTGGAGCTGGTTTTGATTTGAGCTAATCAAATATTAGGACTGGTGAAGTCAACGGCCTCACGGCGCTTGAGGAAGATGGAATGTTTGGCATGGTACTCTTTGCAGAAATGTTAGCTCAATGAACGGAATAGCTCGATACAAAATAAATAAAAACCTAAATATACATGTCTAAGCTAGCTTTCGAGTAACAATGCCTCTTTTAGGATATTGAATCAGTTCTTGTATGGTGTAAAGCTTCCTAGGGAATGTTATCCGATCCTTTTCATATAATCCCATCAAATTCGCGTCTCCGTAGTGCCAGTATGATCAGTCTACCGCCCTATACCACATCAATAATACACCTACGTAAAACGATGGTGTGTCACCACAGCACACAAGACGGCGGATGGACCGTATAGCAAGAGTATGAGCTGTCGAATAAGAGTTATCTCCAAATGCATGCAAATAGAGGAGCATTGAACATGGTGTAGACCCCGCTTCTTGATACCCCCCTTTAGTTGATATGGAGGAAGCTTGTCTCTATTCACTTCTTATACTTTCAAGTTCGACTATAGATATAATTTAGAGAAAACATATCGCCAGTGCTACTAAAATTCACCTCCTTATCCTTAACCCTTGCCAATCTTGTTTTCTTTGCAACCTAGGCTCTATAGTGATATTGAGTAGAATAAGCACACCTTCTTTTCAAATCAATCCAACCAAGGTTAGTCGCGATTTATTATGGCAACCATAATCATCGGCGCCGGATGTTTCGGGGCATCGACGGCAAAATTCCTAAAAGAGGCGGACCCTGGCACCGACGTGATCTTACTCGACCAGGCGCCGTTCCCGGACCCGGCTGCGGCTGCGCACGATTTAAACAAGATCATAAGGGTCGAATATGGTGACCCGATGTACATGAAGCTGGCACTCGAGGCCAAGGAGGCGTGGTCCCGGGCAGATCCCATCGTCACGCCCTTCTTCCATCAGACAGGAGCGCTTTGGTCTATCACAGCTGCCAGGACACAGACGCTCGTGGATAACTACGAGGCCATACTAGGCCCCGGAAAGGCACCGCTTGAAATCCTTAGCTTGGATGAGACGCGTGCTCGCTTCCCGCTCCTCGGGAGCTGCCGCTTCGAGGGCGGGGCTGAGCAGTGTATACTTAGTCCGGAAGCCGGGTGGGCCGACGCGGCTGGGGCATTACAAGCCGTTATTAAAGCTGCTGTTAATAGTGGTGTCCGGTACGTAGTCGGCACGGCAGCGAAGCTAGAGTTCGATCAGGATGGCACATGCATTGGTGTCTCGACGACGGATGGAAAGACATTCCCCGCGCAACGTATCATCTTGTCCTCGGGCGCTTATACGCCATGGCTCCTCGCAGAGAGTGCCCCGGAAAACCTGGACCTCCACGCCGGAAACCGGATGAAAGCAGCAGCCGTATTGATGTGCTTGTTCAAAGTCCCGCGCGGCGACACCGGATTAGACATGTTTAAAGACGCACCAGTTCTTGTTCACCCCTACGGAGACTTTCCCGGTGTGTCGCTCTCAATAACAAGGATCCCAAAGCGTTCATATCTAGATCTATAAGACTACATGTTATTATGCTAACTATAGTTACTTAGCTGAGTGTATACCACCTGGAAGTTTCGGTGGCCCCGATTTGGCGAAGTGTACGCACGAGTTCCCGTACACTCGCAATGCCTATGATGAGGCGTCGAAGCAGGAGATCTCAGTTCCGCCGCTCTCAAAAAGCGACCGCATGACGTGGACAAGAGACCTCCCAGACGCGCTGAAGGCGAACTCGGCAAATGTCCGAAATATGTTCTTCGGGAACTCGGTGCAGGGTATGACTCCTGAGTCGTATCGACTTTGCTGGTAGGCCCTAGCTTCCCTCCCTTATAATTTCTACTCCCCGAGGCTTCTTGGAAATTTATGGAAAGGGGATTTAGTTGGACTAATATTTACGTGTCGATATAGGGACATCGCTACGCCAGACGAAGATTGGATTATTTCACCACATCCGGCGTCAAAGAACCTGTATATTGCAGCGGGTGGTTCTTTTCATGGCTACAAATTCCTGCCTGTTATTGGGAAGTATGTAGTTCAAATGCTTCGTGGAGAGCTGTCTGAGGAACATGCTCGACGGTGGGCCTGGGATCGAGATTGTAAGTATGATTTTTATATTACCCTTGTTTCCAGCCTTCTTAAGACTCGGGTGAATGAAAAGTAGTAGCAGTAATATTTTTATTTTCGTGGATTGCCATATAATAATATGCTAACTCTATGTCTCTCAGTCATTCCAATCGTGACACCATATACCCCTCGTGGTGATTTAGGAGATGTACCTGGTTATTACGAGTAACGCTACCAAGCATATGTGAGAACATGATAATATAACTGGCCCCGAGCCCAGGCCGACGGGGATGTTCAAACACATACGAAAAACAATAAAAGTTTCAACATGTCTACCTGTTACAGCTCGGAGCAATGATATGGATGTGTTAGGCGTCTTTCCTGGTTCGAAGCTTTAGTAACAGTGACTACCTATGCTTTTGACTAAAATAATAAAGGAAATACCACGATCCGTCATCCATCAAGTAAAGCAGCTCCTATAGTCTAGTGGTTAGGACGTCGGATTCTGATTCCGAAAACATTGGTTCAATTCCAGTTAGGAGCTTCCAAATGACCCAAGGTCAAATTTTTTCTCTTTGACCCGCTTGGATAAAAAGGAAAAAAAACTTTTTGTGTCCAATCTCATATTGAGGGCATCGTGGTCTAAGTGGAGTTGGCTTATGCTAGCTTCGGATTACCAAACTGTGATGGCCCACCAGAATATGATCAATATACCGAAGCAAAGTGGGTATTGCATTAATAATTAGCCCAATTCTATGGCTTCTATTTTGAACTAGTCTTTCTATTATGTGATAGGTTGGGGTTGGATTTCTTCTTAGATAATATTACTATGGTGTTCTTATAGGTTCTTCACCCCTTTTCTCAGGACACATCGTATTATATAATACAGGAAACAATAATGAATACCCTATGATAGGTCTAGATTAATCGGGCATTTTAGTGGTAGAATATTTACGGGTTTATTATCACAATATTTATGAACGTTAGGAACGCTACGTAGGCCGTAGCGATCTGATGAATTGGGTATGCTCTCTGAAGGTCAAATTATCTCCATCTATAATTCTTATGACCTATATATAACGATTTCTTATTATAATCTTCTTTAAATGGTGTATCTAAAATCAGTATGACCGTCTATAATTTTTTTACCTTCATCTGCACGCTTATTTTCCCATTTTAAGAGAACTATGGAGATACAGGCGGCGACAACAGCAGCGACGCAAATGGACATCACAGCTATTATACCAGGTATATAATCAGGAGCATCCTGTCTTTAGGTCAACATATGCCTATAAATTTAGGGAGTTTCTACGAACCTGTTGGCGAAAAACTAGGGACGAATAAATACCGCCAAGACCACTAAGAGTGATCAAGACAGCCGTGGCACAGGCGCGTTTAGCATCACCACGCAGATTGTTTGCCTGCCAGGCAAGGGTAGTGACCACGAGTCCATTTACTCCGGCTTCGCCTAGGAAAGTCCCGATATACCTCGGGACGGGCTGCTTGAGGAAACCCGTCATGCACAAGCCGACGATTGCGACGAGACCCTGGGCGATAACAAATGGTCCTCGTAGACGCATCTTATCAGCAAGCCATGATACAAACATGCCCTCCACGACGGAAAATAGAGCTGGCGGGGCCGACAAGACGAATGCGAGCTCTTGGGAATATCCCATCCCATTGCGTAGGATAAGAGGTAGGAAAAATAGGAAGGCATAGACGCCCACGGCACCGGCCGAGTACATCAATGAGAACGACCAGACTTTCCAGTCGGTTATCGTCTCGACGAAAATAGCCCAGGTGACCTTCTGATGCTCTTCAGACCCGCGATCTTCCGCAAGACGGGCCTTTACGAAAGCGGCCTCTTCTACGGTGAGAAATTTATTACGGTGCGAGTCCGGGAAATCGACGATGATGAACCAGGCAATAATAGCTGCGACACAAGTAATGATACCCTCAATAATGTAGATCCACCTCCAGCCCTTGTAAGTGGTATTTGTCTTCGAGATTTGTATGAGGCCGAGGGCAAAAATATTCGCAAACGCAGATAGTGCGGACCCCGTCATGAAAAACGTCGCCAGCCGCTTCTGGACCTCGTATCGCCTGTACCAGGAGGAAATCAGGTAGACGCATCCAGGGTAGAAGCCAGCTTCGAATACGCCGAGGAAGGATCTCAGCACGGCCAATGCGACCCAGTTGTTGAGAAACCCGATGCCCATCGACACTAGGCCCCAGGCGAAGACGATTAGTGAAAGCCAGTTGGCGGCGCCCACGCGGTGGATTATCATGTTGCTCGGCAGCTCGAAGAGCATGTATCCGATGAAGAAGACGAGGAGCGCGACGGAGGCGCGGTTCCCGACGTTAAGACCGACGTCTTCGTCAAGACCCGAGATGCGCGCCACGGAGATGTTGCTCCTGTCTACCATGGCGATGGTGTACAGCGCGCCGAGAATAGGTATCAGCCGGATATCGATCTTACGGAGGACTCTCTTCTCGAATTTCGAGTCGTGGGCAACCCCATCCGGGGAACACGGCGAGATAGGGTGCTCATTATCGCACTTCTCGTGCAGCGAGACGGAGGCTTCCTTTTCCTCCATTATGGAAGAATTATAATAATGGTCACCGAGAAAGGAAATCTCCAAAAAGGAGAATCTTGGTTATTATACCCTGTCTTTTATTGTTGCTCCTCAGGTCCTTGTCAGTCGGGAACTTGGAGGAATGTGGAGGGACTGTGGGGTAAAAGCTGGGGTAAGGGGGGGTGCTGGGCAATACCTTGGTCACGGTCTTCCGGCGAGTGTCTGTTCTGGGTATACCGCAAGCGAGCTAGTATTCCACGATACCCAAGTAAGCTGTAATTCCGCGGCTAGGGAGGACGGTAACGCGTGTGGCCAGATGCTAACATCGACGCTATTAAGGAGGATGGTTTGTCTTTCACAACCGGGGTTATCGCATGCTTGTAAGTCATTATACTACCTAGGTATATTAATATTATCGATGGATGGACCAGCATTTTACTAGAGGAATAAGCGCCAATAAGCTACCGACGAAATAGGATATAATTGTGTCTAAGAAAAGGAACTGATCGAGCTGAGCGAACTGTATATCCATTGTCTCTTCACCTTTGTTAACTACCTAACGTGTGCTACATGCCAATGAACGAGATTTCGAATATTTAACAGGCAGTTATACCTTTGGACATTGTCTCAGTGGTTACTATGTCGCCTTATGACAAGTCTAGACTCCTTTTCTCTTCCTAAATCCATATCCAATCCGCCGAACAGCCTCGTTCGGAGGATGTCCAGAGCTTCTCAAATCCTAAATTCAGTAACTGTAGAACTTTTCCAAATAAAGTCTTTTTCAAGAGCGCCCATGTTATATTTCCGTAACATGATCATAGCTTTGATGACTTCGTCCGGCGCATCTGTCACAGCTGAATTTACTGTTCTGGGCAAGATTATGTGATCGTAGGGTTATCCGGGTGCCATCGGATCTCAAGGCCCGGTGGCTCTCTTTAAGGTGCCGTTGTGGGAAACGCATAGTCTGATAACTACGGAACTATCGCCAAAAGGCCATCGAGACCACGTTGTAGCCTTGGCTGGGCCAAAGCACTCGATTCCGTCGTTCGAAAGTACCTAAAGTAATACTCTGATGTATATCCTTGGCGTTAGCAATTCTAGCGTAGTCAACTGCTCGACATCTGGTAAAGCCTTCATAATTACAATGATCTAGGTTGAATGAACGTTAAGCTGGTATGCGATCCGATTGTTACAGATGGCATAGGTATCTACATATCTACTCTAGGTATCCAGTACTTGGTTTATACGTGTTTTGTGAGAGCCACATATGAGCCAATAGATCGGTGCCGCGGCCCTATTATCCTTGTGGTTACTGTGTCGAGAGCTAAACCCCTATTCGCTACTTACTAGGTGTGAAAAGACCCTAGATGACTCGTGCTACCTTGAAGTTGACTTTAATCTCCCCGTGAATATTAGTATAGTGCCGACCTGTGCTAGGATCTCCTGCTCAATCGCGTAAACGAGTTATACTTAACTTTCGGGTCCGTGGGATTAAGGTGAGGCGTTGTAGACTCGCCTTAATACCCCGAGCAGTATGACCCCATGGTCCTGAGTTCGAAGCAAGACGGCAGGAGATTGGCTAACGTATCATATAGTGCGAAGCTTATAAACTGCGTAAGGCAAGTTCGCCCATATTTCGCCTCATTACCTTGTAATGTTAAGACAAACCATTTACGTCGTTAAGGAGGTCCATATTCAACAATTAGAAGATCGTCTTTCAAAAATGGAGTGTCAACGTAGAGATCCGGTAACTAAAACGACACCCTCAGGGTCTCTTCCAGCTACCAGTCGTATCTCTAATGAAGATGAGCCTCAAGTCTCTTCGTTGGCTTCCACAAATGGCTTATACCAAGGTAGGCCTTCTTTCACCACGTTGTCGGCCGAAGCAAGCAAGGCTTTGCAAATGTCCGGCTTTCGAAAACCTTGGATTTAGTACATAAGTTAGCAAATTATTCAGCCATCTGGATGACCACGGTGGCGGTGGCACACCTTCTATCGAAAATTCAGCGTGCTGACATTATCCTTGTCCTAAAGAACGGCAGGATGGTTGAAAGGAGCACTCACGAGAGTTGCAAGGTTTGAGAGGCTTGTACTATGATATGTCTGGCACGGTCGTTCAATATCCGCTAACCTCGGGCTGGCGATATCTCAGTATCACTCATTGTTTTTTCTCTCTCATTTGTTGATTTTATTATAAGGGGTTAACGGTGTGGGTCAGGATTCTAGATAGATGTCGATTCAGGACAACGCATACTACGAAGAGAGGATCGCGCAGGCTATTCAAACTGTACGCGAGTGCTTGCTGTTGCTCCAGACAGCTGTAAAACATAAGATTACCAAGCCTGGGCCGTATATGTCCTCGGGCATATCACTGTACTAAATCAACTGTGTAGCAAACTAGCACCTGAAGACATAGCCTTGGAAAACTACATAGGATAGTCAGGCTCAAAAGTGAAAGATCGTAGCCGACAATAAATACGGCTTGGTGGTGTTTGGTGGTGTTATGAGTAATAACTGGATCTGAACGGATGTGAAGTCATCGTGAAATAAATTAACCTCTGCATGGCCTATCTGAAGATGAACAAGTCACGGTTGATAGGAAATGACCCCCCTAACGCAACTCTGCAAGTAGATAGGTAGTCCATGACAAACAACTATCCCCCACGGGTGTGTGCAACTCGTTAATCACACACCCAGCATATTCCGGCCCCGGAAGCCCGTTGGACCTGCATAGTTCTATTCTATGTCTAACCGTAGACGAGCTTGAAGATGTCGTTGTGGACGTAGTACTGAGCGTTGTCGGGGACTAGGTAGAAAGACTGGGTGTAGCTCATGGGTCGTTGTTCCTCGTCCACCTAAGGATACAGGTTAGGCTTTGAGCAAAACGTTAGATAGAATTGTATATAGACGAACCAGAAGCTGACCGGTCACGAGGACCAGAATGTGGCCGGGAGCGACACCGGGCTGGAGGTCAATGGTGGAAACCTGGTGCTTGATCTGCTGGAACGGTAGGCCCTAGGATATATTGTAAGCTTTCTTCTTGAAAATACCATACTGCTGATTGAGTTACCTGTAGCTTCTCGATGATGGAGGGAGTGCCCTTGAAGGAGGCGGACTCGAAAGTCAGCATGGAAGCCTCACGCTGTAGAATTGTTAGTTTGCGTCTTATTAATACGGAGAGATACTCGAGAATTCGCATACGTAGAGGCTTGCTAAACCGGCTCGGTTTTGGTCGAACTGGTTGTAGTAGTACTGGACGAACATAGCTAAAGAGAAAGCAGGTGTTAGTTTAGTTGGCCGAAATGCTTGCATGTCGCAAGACGCGTTCGACGAGGCACATACTCGCAACTTCTTCCGGATCTACTCAACATGTTAGTGAATGAACTTGGAAGCCCTCACGTTTGACCAAATAGACTGGGCTTGTTGGGCAGTAACGTGAGGCGTTTCACGACGGGCGCCACTTACTTTGAGCCATCTTAGAAGGGGTAATAGCTGGTTGACCTAGTAAAAAAGCGACGAGAAGTTTATCGAGTAGTCTTTACGAAATATGGCGATTAGCGTGGTAATATTTTGGACCAAGATGACAATGTTCTTTGGGGAAAGGGGAAAGGAATTTATTGTTGTTGTTAAGAGGATGGTTACGAGGTAGAGAAAAGAAGTGAGGCCATTCAGGTCTGGAGGGGCATTTTTAGACGTCTCCACTTACTTTTATGCGAGCTAAAGTTGTTGTTTGAACATTCACGGTGGCTTACGCTGGCGCTGGCGGGGTAAATTTTATTATTATTTTTTTAGGTACCCAAGTACGATCTTGCTGCGTGAAGCGTTAGGCAATTATCGTTATCGGTTGATTATGTAACAAAATCGAATTTTCTCCATTGGCTTGTACCGAGCTACCTGGAATAAATACTGTGCAATACCTAACCTAGTGTAGGTACCTAATGCACTCTCCTCTGGCTGTGACGTCGAAATGCTACCCTGTTGCCCCCAAATTGGAAGTACCTAAACAACGGACTGTTTCGTGAATTACCGATGAGTATAAACTTTTCAAGTCACAATAGCCTTAGACTCGCACTTGTAGAATAGCACATCACCTGCTCATCTGCTCATCTGTACATATTGCACCACGCCGGTTACCTTTGTGGTCATCTCTCTGAAAGCATGAGTTCTAATAGTAGTTAATCTATTTATTTTATGGCCCAATACCTCTATTCTACCAAACCCCCTTCGCCTACGATAATCTATAACATATCGCATATAAAATAATGATGGCGTCGGACAGGGCGAAACCGAAGAATGCCGTTTCCTCCGAAGAGAATTCCTCAAATCATCCACATGCTGATACTGGTTTCTCTCGTCTTTTGCATCATCGTAGCCCTACCACAGGACACCATGTCCGCGATTCTTCGACGAATTCTCTAGATAGGATATTTGACACTCGTACCGAAACCCCTCAAGTCCCTCACCATCCAGTTCTCCAGAGGTCTATGACCTTGGAGGATAAACATTATGCGAATAATTCTTACGGAGTCACTGAATTGCGTGATGGTTTCTTCGATGCCATCTTCCTCCCCCCCGAGGAAGTTGACCCCCAAGACCTCATAAAGAAGGCTGAGCTGACCCTCCCATATGCCTTGCGGAAAAGGGACCCCCTATCTGTGCGCAATTTTTTACCCAAGCAGTGGCACGATGTAAAAGGGGTCATTCGTCGTGTCACTACTACGAGGGCTGGTATAAGACTGCTCAAGTCATTTCTTGCTTTCTTCATAGCATATATCCTATGCCTCATCCCTCGTGTTCAAGCTAGATTAGGCCGTTACAGTTATATCATAGTCATATCGACTATACTCAACCATCCTGCGAGGACCTTAGGAGCTCAGGTCGACGGGACTATTCTAACAATAATAGGTACGGCGACTGGATTAGGATGGGGGGCGTTTGGGTTATGGGTGTCTACCGCCACAGCAACAGCACGTGTTGGATATGGCGGTGTCCTCGCTGTCTTCCTTTTTATATATATTTTTGCTATTGCTTGCCTTCGTTCATACTATATTCGCACATACCAAGCCATTATATGTGCTGGGATATCCATCTGTTACACATGTCTAGCAGAGGTATCGGGCAGCGAGGTCTCCTGGTCTAAGCTACTCGCTTATGGCATTCCTTGGGTTCTAGGGCAGGCTATCTCTCTTGTTGTATGCTGTATAGTGGTCCCGGATGCTGGTGCCCGTCCGCTAGCCGTAGCTCTCCATCAAGCATTTGCTGTCATGCTGGTAATTTTTCCCTTCTTATCCAAAGTTTCAATAGCTAATTATTTTGAAGGATGGTCTTGGGTTAACCCGACTAGAAAGCATTAGGACGCGGCGAAGACTATCACAAACATTTGTAAGTATTTCACAAGCGTATAGGGATCTCGTGATCGATTTTTCTATTACACGTTTTGATCCAAAAGACGTGTTGGCGCTTCGTAATCTCATCCAAGGCGTTATTCGTGCGCTCCTCAGCTTGAATGGCGAAACAAGGATCCTTGACGAGTTAGATGACTACTGTTCGGATAGGTTAAGTCGAGAACGGCCTATACTAGATGAATTCGTCTTAAATATGGGAGAAAAATGCCACGACCCGGAAAGTGAGGAGCAAAATAAGCTCGCTAAATTTGTTGCTAGCAACTTAGCCGAGCCTACAAAAGAACTCCTTTTATCTATGGAGACCGCTTTACAAAGCTGCGATGCGGTTTTGATGGAGATGTGCGGTCATCGACAATACCTCGGCCCTCCGAAGACCGTGTCGAGCGATATTCCGGGCTCCCTGGTAAAGCTGCGTAGGCGTATCATAGCTTTCAGCGAATGTCAGGACAGTGTATTAGCTAGCGGTAGGCTGCCCCCTACATATGCGAAGTCTCCAGAAGTCGTTAGACTCTTCACATACTGCCGGCCTGTTCACCAAGCGGCAACAGCAATTGAGGCGTTGCTAGTAAAAGTCAACGAGATGCAGCAGAGGAGATCGAAATATCCAAAGTTTCATGGCCCGTCTTATCCTTTCCGGAAGGCACTGCACCGCACAAATGCCCAAGTTCGACATGATCGAGGTGGCTTAACAGCAGGTTCGTACTTTAGAAGCTTCAGCGACATAGCGGCGATCATCCAAAAGATTAAATCAACAGACTTTCAGCCTTTACCGAGAGAGGACGATGATGACTCCAGTAAAGGCCACGATACTTTGTATGCTACAATGACAGCCAGCGAGCCTGAGGATGAATGGAGTACGAAAAGCAATCGTATCCGACAGCAAATCTGGAGGGTTCTTCATCGACTACAGGGCTTTGAGACGCGTTTTGGGCTTAAAACTGCAGCGATAACTTCGTTACTGTCCATACCTGCTTGGATCTCTCAGGCTCACGGGTGGTGGGATGGCTTCGAAGTCTGGTGGGGAGTTGTAATGGCTTGGCTTATTATGGGACCTCGGTGAGTAGCGATACCTTTCTTCATCAACTTAAGCCTGGAAACGAATTCTAACCCCTACAGTACTGGCGGTAACATTCAGGACTTGGTAACGCGAGTGTTC
The DNA here is from genome assembly GCF_022478755.1 of Daldinia loculata. NCBI lineage: Eukaryota > Fungi > Ascomycota > Sordariomycetes > Xylariales > Hypoxylaceae > Daldinia > Daldinia loculata. The sequence continues at coordinate 170,545 of NW_026054868.1, read as the reverse complement.
TGTGCTGTCCTTGGCTCTCTTTGGGCGGGCCTATCGTATGCGGCCGGCGATGGTAATCCGTATGTTATGGCAGTGTTTGCTGTTATCTTCATGCTTCCCATGATTTACAGGTATACACAAAGCACGCATCCGGTAAGTCCTATTACGAGTTTCGTGAAATTTAGGACTTGTCTAATGCGCTGTAGAGATCTGGGCTTGTAGGATGCATATCGTTTACGGTCGTATCTCTAGCAGAAGTCGCCGCCCAAGGCAAGCCCTCTACAGCTACAGTTGCTGCAACACACGGGGTCGCTATGATAGTTGGTGTCGTAGCCTCCATTATTGTTAATTGGGTTCTATGGCCGTTTGTTGCTCGTCACGATCTTCGAAAGGCCACAGCTACTATGATGTTCTATTGTAGCATCGTGTATAGGAGTAAGTCATATACATGCTAAAGATCCAACTTAACTAATAAATCTATAGGTATCGTATCGAGATATGTGTATTATGAAGAGGGGAATGAACCTACCAAAGAAGATATACGAGCTTCTGAGATACTCGAGGGACGTTTACGTGAAGGGTTTGTGAGATTAAGGCAACTACTAGTAAGCTCATCATCTTTCATATGGTCTTGCAAAGCCAACCGATTAATGGCAACTAGGGCCTCACCCGTCATGAGATACGCCTACGAGCTCCTTTCGATCCTTTGCCGTACTCTGCGCTCATTGATGCCTGTGAGCAATTTTTTGAGTATATAGTCACGGCCCGTCAGGCATCCTTATTTTACCACCCACATTTCATCAGAGATAATACCGAGTTCGCTGCAGACTTGCTGGGCCACAGGCGAGACGCAGTCGCAACCATTTTAACCAATCTTTATGTTCTTTCAGGTGCCCTTCTGGCAGACAGAAAAGTACCCGTAAGTCTAGAGAAAACCACGATAGATCAGTTTGGCGAATCTTATAGACTGATCGTGATAGAAATACCTGCCGAGCGCCGCAGCTACACGGAAGCAGCTGTTGGACCGAATGGGAGTTCTAGAGGCCGAGCTTGCGGCAAGCGGGAGACTTAGCGTCGATGAAAAATTAGAAGGGAGAAAATGGGCTCAGATATACAGCTATTCGTATAATGAGAGCTTGACGGGCTGCGTCGAGCAGCTGGAGGAACTTGAGAAGTATACTAAGGCCATTGTTGGCGAACAGGGGTGAGTTGGTTCTGTTTTCTTTGGCTGCTAACTACCCCGCAAGTATATAACTGTCTTCAGAGGGCTGATAGAAGTGCTTTAGGTTCGATTGCCCATATGCGGACGAAGATGGGCTGATGGAGTAAATATTCTCCCCTTACCTATGATCACACATTTTGTACCTTTCCCAGCGCTGGTCATGGCGATTACGAAACCTTTTGACGTCGATTTACAAGTTTCTTATGGATGATTTAGGTGTAATGTCTGGAGCTAGGCGGATAATGTCGATGGCTAGTATTATGCGAACCGAACGCTTGTATGAGATATGATGCTATTATGGGTGATAAGAAGATGGGATCTAGGCGATAGTAATGAAGCTATATTCACACACTGTTATATAACCCCAGATGATAGCTACTTCAGTTTGAAGAATTTATATCTCCACTGCGGTTTAGGCAAGTTTTCTCTCGTATAATATACGTATCCAATTCCTACTCTCCTCGAAACGCCCCTGTGCGTAGTCAGACCCAAAAAGATGGATTGCGCATCTGTGCTTCTAGTAACATTAGCAGCAACGATAGGAACGAGCTCATCTATTAGTTCGTCTCCATCGTCGAATCTGAACTCTCCCGAATGGCCAGATACATCTAAGTTTCCAACGAGGCTACCTGGTGCGATCGTCACATGGAATTGTCTGGCTGCCACATAGGGCGCGAAGAACCCAAGCTCGCCGCAACTCAGCCTATGAAACACTTTTATACTTTTTCCTGATGAGCCGTCCAGTAACACCTTGATATCTATTCCAATACGAGATTGAAGATAATCTTTAGTGCGGACAACTTCCTTCTCGCCGTGTTCGCTGTTTGTATCGCAGTCTCGGCCTTCGAACGCGGTTTTCCAAACACCCGTGGTCCAATGCTTCAGTTTTGAGCCCCCGTAATACCAACGTACGATAGGGACATGTAAGCGCACGCGCTTAACAGGAGCCTGTGATATTTTCCTAGGCAACCAGAGATTATCTGCGAAAACAAATTCGACTGGGCCAACCCAAGAAACCCTATAATATCCTACATTAGCTACCTATATTTGATCTTCGCTCACTTGATTGGCATAGCAGATAACAAATGAACATTAGGTACACATACCACGACCACAACGAGAATTTTTCAGTCGACCTCCCTGATGGTCCGGTAGTTCTGCACGGCCGCCTCTCTGCCCCGTGTACGGGAAACCAGAGTAGTGCTCGGTAAAGCAGGTGAGAAGGGATGGCCTGCGCCTGGCGAATGCTCAAAATCTCCAAAGGGGCGCTTCTAGTGATCTCGGCCCTGTTGAAGATACCCTCAAACGCGTTAAATATATCGTAAGGGTACGTGAGATGTTTCCGGGTGTATTCCTGCACCGCAATTTGGTAGGTTTGCGCATCCAACTCCCTACCGCTCGTACCCCCTAAATAATGATACGGTGTTGGATCGAGATCGCGCCTGAGATTCCTGTTCCACCATGGCGGCCCTGTCCTAACCTCGATTTTCACCTCTTTGTTAATTGTTCCCTTTACTGCATAATCATAACCCTCTCTCCGCTGGCATTCGCCACAGTTGAAAAAGACCTCGTCTGCGGTAAAGTACAGGCAACGTTGCGATAGGGACTGTTCTTGGAATGTCCAACCGCGTGTGTTCCAAGTTTCCCTTCGAACCTCCTCGCAAAGCGATGACAAGCAAACTGAAAGGTTAAGAACAGTACCGTCTGAAGTGATTATTGGGACCGGTTTAATAGGACGTCCTGCCCGAGGACTAATGCCGCTTAATCCAGCGTCTGAGTTCCTGCCCGCTGCGGCGATAATAGTCACAGCCGCAGAGTTATATATATCGCCCATTCGCGCGATAAGTCGGTCCCTATCCTTATGATCATCCTGGATGATACATAGAGTATCAACCCACAAATATCGCATCCCGATTCTTCGTGTGAATTCCATGGCATCTCTAACTGTCCGAGGAATCCGCCCCGCTAATCGCGATTTTGTCCCTGATTCGGACAGGCTTTTATCAGCCTTCACATATTTTATATTTTGTCGGAGTGTTACGAGGATAGGAATTGTTTCCTGGTTCTTGCCTCCTGAACAGAGGATGGTAGGAGTGTCGCCCCAAACGTATGACAGGGCAACATAGCCACATCTTTTATCTTTCTCTACTATGCAGTCCCTATCTACGTCAATAAGCCGAAAAGGGGATTGGGGTTGAAAAAGGTCGTTATCAACGTTTTGTTCTTTAGACGGCCTAGAATGTTGATGTCTCTGACACTCATCGAGCCAGCCTTTCACAAGTGCGATATCGACATGCTTTCCGATTTCTCGGCGCGGGAGGTAGTTTACTTCTGACCCGTTATTTGGTAGAGATTCGATTTCCGCGATAATAAACCCCGTCTTTACCCTATCAACCTGTCTCAACGGCATTTGGTTGTGGTGGAACTTTGGAGGCTCCTGGTTAGTTGCCAACAGAATCCTGGGGTGGGGATGTCGGGTGTAGCCGTCTTCCTGAACGGACAAGGGACTCCGGCTTTGGATGAAGAGCTCGCATTTCCCTGCTAGACCCTTATCGGACGTTCCCCAGGCGCGGCCAACCGCTTCGGAGATGAGGCTGCAGAACGGACAGTCTGGGTCGTCGTATTCTGAAATCCAGCCGATAGCTTGTTGGCTGGTTTCATCGCGAAACAGCACGTCCAACTCCAATCTCTCGCAGGTGCTGCATAAGCGGTATTTAGGCCGCGACCTCTCTGATCGTGACTTGTAAGAGCATTCCATAATGCCATTCAAATCTTAACAATTCCGTTGGTCATATATCTATGATGTTCTATAGCATATAGTGCTACCAGCGACCCATCATTTTTTTTTTTTCATTATAGACTTGCCGCATATTTGCTTGTCGTTGGGCACCTAAGCACGTTTGCAATGCCCAGTAAGGCGGCGAAACGATCTCAGCTGAAAAGCAAAACAACCGGAAAGCATACTGACATGATGGCAACTAATCAAGATTGACCACATTTCGCAATGCCATGATTTCACTGGTGAAATCCCCACAACTATAATTTAATAGGCACAGGAATCGAAAAATATAAATTCAAGCTTACCACTTGTTAGATGAACGTAGAGACATGCTGATCAAATATTCCTCAGGAAAACCATTCAAGTCGTCATAAAACCACTACTACAAATCCCCGAGTAAAGATATTAGGAGCCATGGGCCGCTTCCGAAGATATGCAAAGGCTTTGAGAACTAAGCTCTCCAAAAAGTTCAATGACACGCAGTCTGCCTTGAGTGCCTTGAGTACACAGAGTACAGAAGCTGTGGAAGAAGCTGTAAGCTCAAGTAGTTCTGGCGATAGTAATGTAAACTACTTGGGGTACTCCAGGCATCCGGATTCATCAGAGGAAGAGACTACAAGCACAGAAGAGGACTTCGAGTCTGCTCCCTCACTTCCGGGATCACCCGCACAGTTCCTTTCATACCTTGACCAGAATCCTGAGACTCCAACGCGCGCTCTATTACAGCCGTACCTAGCTTACGAAAAGTGGCTACGCTACGAGTTCGTCCGTCCAAACGCAGAGATCGATTGTCTCTCGAATATTGTTCCGGTTTACGATGGGCAAGAGAGCTTGTTTAGGATTCGCGTGATAGATTACGAGTTAGCCGATAAAAACCGGTACCTGATGCCGTTAGAAAGCTCCGAGCGAGAGAAGGATAAAAGCCTCGCGATCGCCGGGTCTTTAGAGGAATACCAGGATAATTTTGACGGTTTCACTCGAGGTTAGTTAATGCCGCCATTCGTTCATCCATAACAGCAACTCTCCTTACGGATAGCTAATCTATCATCACGAATACTACAGGCATGTTGGCTGGGCTAGATTGGTCCAACCTTGTGGTGGCTGGGTCCTCCGCGCTCCTCCCCCTATTATCCCGTCGCGTAGACGTGGACCTACAAGATAACTCGGCAGTAGAAAAGCCGGCCGAAACTTACTATCAGTATTTAATTAGCCCCCCCCTTTACAGCCTCACCGGTGTTGTATCTACCCATCTACGGGCGGAGGACACTGATTTAGTTCTCTAGACATACTGCGAGCACGAGCGATATCGACATATTCTTGTACGGAATCGACAATGAAGATACAGCTATCAGACGTATCATTGAGGTAGAAAACTTGGTGCGGAAGAACCAGCATATGTTACCCGATAAAGGCCTAACGTTGCGGTCGGAGAACGCCATCACGTTCATCGCGCCTAGGTGGCCATTCCGTCACGTTCAGGTAACGAGACCAAATTTACTTTGCATCTACTCTTCCTTGGCTCTAGGTAGAAATAATGTCCAATAAGGGTATCAGTTAACTAGTATTTATCAGATCATCCTTAGACTTTATAAGTCGATCAGTGAAATACTGACAGGCTTCGATGTGGATTGTTCCTGTGTTGCATTTGATGGAAAACAGGTGTATTCTAATCCACGGGGAGTTGCAGCGATTGCGACGCGCACCAACACCATCGACCTAAGTCGCCGGAGCCCGTGTACGTATTTCCGTTCCTATCCCATACCCTCGCGTTGAAATGCTTCTCTCTTTTTTACTTGCTGAATGAAATATAACTAGCTTATGAGAATCGCTTGTGGAAATATCGTCATCACAACTTCGAAGTATATTGGGACGCACTCGAGCGATCACGAGTTAGGAGTATAAATACTGAGCCTGATAATGACGAGCACCGAAATCTCACCGGACTTGCTAGGTTGATATTTTCTGAAGGGATACTCAACAATATTCGCAACGAATGGAGATTAAACTCAAATCTGAAGAAGCTCGACGGTGGCAGAGACCCGAGCCTGGTGATAGAAACAACGAGCGGTTACGCTAACCATGTAATTCCATACGGCGTGCGACTTACCGCCAAAAAGTATGTCAAGCAACAAATTTCATCATACATCGGCTACATCATATAGTGCTGGAAGATCCTAACACAGCACCAGCGTCCGTTCGACTGTTATTAGCTCCGCAAGAGCGCCATACATGTTCGGCACGATCCGAGAAGTTACTGATCCGACGAACCCAAACTGCAAATGGAAATCGAAGCGTAAGCGCAGGGGGAAGTTGCCTAAGAAGGTCACTTTCATCAAGCTTAATCCCGGTCGGCAAATGATTGGAAGCTTTTATCCCCTGACTGCGGATGACTGGTAAAGTCATTCATTATTCTCGTTAGATATCGAGCTGTTCTTTGCTAATTAAGTGTTGATAGGACAAAAATGGCATATAAGTAATTGGAGTAAGTAGAGAGGAGGGACAGTGGTGTGTATGCGGCGGTATTTAGACTGTTATTGAAGTAGGGGTATTGTATGAGGTAGATGACACCACCAACATTAACATCACCAAATGCCATACTTGCCTTCTCATACCCCTCGTTACGCTAGTACCGACCCTAATATCAATGAGGCTGATGAGGATATGAAATAACCTTACGTTCGACATCTCAATTTCGAAGCCCAAAAGTTATCTCCTTCAATTCTTACACCAGGAAACTGGTTATCACCCCCGCTGGGTTCTTCGGAACTTGGCGCTTAGGCTATTAAAGGCATCCTAAAGTACCGCCCTGGACCCGTATCGTCGGCATCTAGTACCATCTCAGCATTTTATTCCCCTTCTTCAACCTGCTTTCCCTTAACCAATAAGTAGCGGATATAAAACTATCACTTCTTTGTCATTGGTGCTTGAAAATGTTAGCTACTGACTTTTTCATTTTTCTTTCTCTAAGCTCAGCTTGTCTCGGTTGGGAATGGGAGAGCAGTGGAAAATTGGATCAAAAGCAAAGAAACACATGTCGCGGGGCAGACTCGACTGTTAAATACACGACGATTTCTGGCTTCTTCCAACAAGATGACCCAACTACTGACTCTAAGAGTTTCGACTATGTATGGTTCAGCTGGATCAAGCCATAAGCAATGGTCACTACTAACAACAAGTAGACTGAGACTAACTATGGTCTTATCAATCGGTCGTATCCAACTGACGGTGTATTCGACCCCAAGAGAATGAAAACGCAGTGGGAACGGTTCACTTATTACGTCGATTCTTTGAATGGGGATTGCGATGGAAGCACGCAATACAAAGTCTTATTTATGGCTCGCCATGGCGAGGGTTATCACAACACCGCAGAGAGCTATTATGGCACACCGGCTTGGAACGTAAGTTGATTATAAAATCTCTATCATGTATAATCTAATGGTGAAATAGTGTTATTGGGGTCCACTTGAAGGCAACGGAACTGCCATATGGAGGGATGCTCAATTGACCGAGGCGGGTATAGCTCAATGTACCAAGGCGAATAACTTCTGGAAACGCGCATTAGCTGTTGAGAAGATTCCAGCACCTCAGTCCTACTACAGCAGCCCCCTAATCCGTTCAGCAACTACAGCAAATCTTACCTTCAATGGACTAGAAGTTCCGGTAGATAGACCTTTCGCGCCCACGATTAAAGAATTTCTTCGCGAGGGCATATCCATGCGCACCTGTGATGAAAGGTCGAATAAAACATACATCCAAACTCTCCTTCCGGCATTCAGATTCGAGGACGGGTTCACCGAGGACGACGAGCTATGGAAGGGGTACGAAGGAGAAACTTCCGAGGCACAGATAAAGAGGACGAAGATCGTCTTGGATGATATATTTAGCAGTGACGATAGCACTTGGATCAGTATCACAAGCCACTCCGGCCAGATCCGCGCAAACCTTCAAGTATTGGGCCACATCGAATTCAGCTTGTCCACCGGCCAAGCAATTCCGGCGCTCGTCAAGGCTGTTACTCTCCGTGAGGTCGAGCCCAGTACTACCACTATTGAGTCATGGATAGCCGAGGCTACGTGTAGTTTACCTCCGGTTACTAGTATCTCAGGCCAAGGCTGCGTCTGCTCGAGCGCCTCCGCTTCATCAGCCGCGTTCACGACCACAGCTATCCCAACATAAGGTTATAGGTGTAGGGAATCATATAGTCAAGCCAGGAACAAGAACTGGATAATTAGTATGATATTAGCAAGATAAGCGCTACATAGCATTTCGCTTATATCCTAACGCGATAGGCGTGTAACGGTCGTACCTATACTACGACCATTTCATCCGGATACGACCCTCGGCCACACGGAAACCTTCAGCCCAGTAATCGACCTGGGTACAGGAACCCCACGAGGTCTGTTTGAAGCTCCTGAAATTCTTGGGAGGAGGCTCACGCGCGTTATTAGCCGGGACATATTACTGCATATAGAACGCATCCAGTGCCAGGTTCTGTAAGCCCAGCCCTAACTATCGATTCTTGGGAGCCCCGGCGCATCTTTACGCGGCATCATTGCGAATTCCGAGAGTGACCCTAGGATGACCAACGCTTATATATATATATATAGAAGATGGAAAGAATCCGTGATGTTGATTGCTTCGTATTAGTTGGAGTCGAGACGGCTTGCCTTCCGACCTGCCGTCTTCGACAGACATCCACCATCTCCAGCATTTGCACCAAGAAAATTACCAGGTAATTGCATGCATACAAACACACCACAGCTATTTCTGATATCGGCCCTGATAGGGGGTCTCAAGCGAGCCACCCCAAATTACGCTACGAACATACGATAGCCCGGGTCCTACCTTGATAATCGTGAAGACCTTTCTCGTAGCCACCGGTATTTACGGTTTGCGTCTAACGGCAGAAATAACTCTCTTCACCTTGCCGATATCGTAGGGTGCATGTCTAGGCACATAGGTTAAGTCATCTAGAACGGTCCCTTTCAATTATTAGATCTATAGGCTGAAATGTTGCACGCCATAATGGGGTGCTCTCGTACCTGCCGAGCCGTCTCACAAACTCCACGGGCGCCTCGGTTCGTTGTTGGCTGTTAAGAACGTTTTCACGCACCCTCGCCGGCATGCAGTATAGCGGGAATGTCACATTTTTGCAAGAACGAGCACAGTATTCTGATGAGTAAGTATTAGCAACAATTTCGGGTAAGAAGACTGGTCACTACGCTCCTCTGCAAGTGACGATGGGATGAAGGGTTGCTCCAACCGGCTATGAATCTTGGTAGATAAATACGTGGGGCGATCATGGCCCCCTTTTTTAGTACCTCTCAAGTAGGTAGATCGTTCTAGAGGTATATTACTGCCGCCTACTGCTAAAGATGCGGACCCTAGTTGTCCAGACGCTCTTCGCGCTCTTTACGAGCCTAGCCTGTGCCAACTTTGCCTTCGAGGCTGAACAGCTTACGGAGGATGATATTGGTGACTTCTCGGCCATAGCATTTGGCAATGCATCTACTGCGGCACCCCCGGACGACGATGACACACCGGACTGTAGAGAATACCCGGGAACACCTAACTGGCCTCTCGGTGAAGAATGGTCGCGGCTGAACAGCTCGCTAGGAGGAGCCTTGATCAAGGGAGTCCCGCCTGCGGCAGTATGTTATGACGGACCTTACAAGGACGAAGCTGCGTGTACTTATCTCACGTGGAACGCAACTTTTACTCGCTTTTACATGAACGATCCGGTCACAGTATTTTCGGAATGGCCCGAGGGAGATACCTGCCACACAATGTTTGGGCAGCAAACTGGCGAGAATTGTACCCAGGGTGCTTTCCCTGTCTATGTTGTCAACGCCACGACGGTGAGGCAGATCCAAATCGCTGTTAATTTTGCCAGGAATAGGAACCTCCGACTCGTCATCAAGTGAGTGCTTCCCGAATCCAACGTGCTAGCAAGAACATTGCTGTAATATGAGAGTACGGCTAGACTAATATCATGACCCTCTTTGATAGGAACACCGGGCACGATTTTGTCGGTCGATCGTCCGGCTTCGGAAGTCTCAGTATCTGGACACACTGGCTGAAAGACTTCGAATTCCTACCCCATTATCGAATCGGGGCGTACAATGGCAGGGCAGCTAGAGTCGGTGTTGGCATTGAGAGCTGGGAGATGTTCGCATACATGAACCGCTATAATATGACGGCACTAGTTGCGGGAGGCTATACCGTTGGAGCATATGGGGGTTGGATAGCAGGTGGCGGACACTCTGCCTTAGCTTCCAAGTACGGCCTTGGTGCTGATCAAGCTCTGTCCATCCAAGTAGTGACGGCCGACGGCAGATTCGTCACCGCCGATCCGCATCAGAATACAGACTTGTTCTACGCGCTGCGAGGTGGTGGAGGGAGTAAGTAATACCCTATATCTTTGTTCGCTTTTATATCGTAGTCTGAGTCAAGGTATGCTGTTTGCTAACCATAGACGCATAGGCACTTATGGCGTCGTAACGTCCTTCATAATCAAGGTTCACCCGCCGACAAAAGTTCTAACATCGTCCATAGCCTTCTTTTCAGGTGGCCTCAATATCTCTGGACCGAGTGATACTAAAAGGTTCTGGGAGGGTTTCGATCTATACCATGAATTCGGTAAGAAAATAGTCGACAATAGCGGTACAGCATGGTACGTATGAGATCCATCGTTTGACAAGCCTGTATTTATGGATTAATACTAACGAACTCATAGTATGTTACGATAACCTTCTTTTACCCTTTGCGCGTATCCATGGTTGAGAAATATACTGGATGAAGCAAAGGTTTATGTTTTTACTCAGGACACTAACAAGTAGGGCATTAGACAGTTATGTGTCTCGCCTTTTCGGTAACAGCAGCTTCAGCTTCACAGCAGACATCGAACTCCCGAACGTGTCAGAAGAATACCTATTCGAATTTGTGCAACCACTGGTGAACGACTTAAATGCGATCGGACTAAATGTAACTAACCAGAAGCCGCATCCGGCTACAAACTGGGCGTCTCTCACGGAGGGCACAGGCGATATCCCGGGCAGTTCGCGCTTCGGCAGCCGTCTGTGGCCGCGCGCCAACTTCGAGGACCCGGACTTGTTTAAGGCGACACAGCTCGCGATCCGGGAGTCGATCGAAGCGGGCTACACGTTCCACGGGATCCACATGAAGCCGACCGAAGAGGTGGCAGGATACCCAGGCAACAACGCGGTCAACCCGGCGTTCCGCAAGGCCATCATACACGCCGACTTGTACGACTACTCGATGCTACGGGGCTTGTCGCCAGCCGCTTTCAAGGCGACGCACGCGCAGCTGGCTAGCGCCATGGATAAGTGGCGGGCGGTGTCGCCGGGAGCGGGCGCATATTTTAACGAGTGCGACGTCCAGGAGCCGAACTGGCAACAGGCCTTCTTCGGGAGTAACTACGGGAGACTGCTGCGGATTAAGCGCCGACATGACCCCTGGGGAGTGTTCTACGCGCCGACGACGGTCGGTAGCGAGGACTGGGTGGTGCTTACGGAGGATGATATGCCTACGCAGAATGGGCCGTTGTGTAGAGCGGATTCGGTAGTGGCGAGGAGGGGATTTAGAAAGGTGAAGTAGAAGAAGGGAGTCTTGGAGAAGATTCAGGAGAGGATGATTATGTTGGACTATATGAGACCAGTGCTGATAGTTATTAGACAATACTGCAAATATTAGTCTTCTTTAAGAGGTCCTCATTATCTGATGCTTTGTTATTTGGGATGAGCTCATGCCTGCCAAGCCTATATTATATACATTATCCCTTTGTATTGAATGTTACCTTGGAGTATTCTAGACTTTGAATTCTTGCAAAGTGTCTGCCTGGCATAATGGCCTGGTTTTTGGGCGGATGGGAGGCAATAATTGATAAGCCACTGTACGCGGGAAGAAGCTTACACGTAAGAATGAATTTAAATTTTTTTAGGCGGCACATGGCGTTGAATCTGATAGATCTAACTAAAATTCAAACATGGCTATCGGATTTTCTCATGCACGTGTCCGCGTGCTATTACAATCAGACAGTACATATGTAGTATATTCTTATCTAATATTGACAGGTATAATCCGTACTACCTGCTTAATAGACACTGTATAGTGTGGCTCGGGTGGCTTCCCGCAAGAATCTTAGGTAAGGTTCTTTAGCTCTTGCAAGGCTCTAACGGTGTCCCGCCTTCCGTTGATTGGTTATATAAGAAATATAATGGGTCATTTGAGCCCCACTAGGTACGAAGTAGAAGGTACAATTGCAGCCCCATGAAGGGAAAGACCAGAGGAGGGCCCAAGCTGGTGGTTGCGCCAGAGGGAGGGCTGAATCGTTGCTTTTACCAACTTTAGTGATTCTTACCTTTCAATCCGTCTATCCACCCAAAAACCAACAACCATACACTTTGCCCGCAACCATACACTTTGCCCGCAACGATACGTACCTTTACCACTCTTAAAAATTATTCGGAGCGCGTCAAAGTGGTTTCTTTTTTTTTCTATTTCCCCAGACAAAGACTTATGATACCTTGCTATACATCATCTCACTTATTTGACACGCCGATAACTAAGTTACTGGAGCTTCCAGCCTTTTCGCCCAAGTTTGTTAACTAAATCTGTTAACCTCGTCTTCTTTCAGCCCGCCCAAACCAATCGACAACGGCCCCGGTCTGCCTGGCACAGTCCAACCCCGTCCGTCCTAAGCTCATGACATCCATGCCCCGAGCATCGGTAAACTTACGCTTACCCTCGTCCGTCGGATACTATCCGCGAAGACCACATCTGTCGCTCTCGACGGACGCCATTGCGTGATTCGTGAATTTTCGTCGTTCTGCGTGGTTCTGTGAGGGGCTCTAGGGGAATCGCATTATCACCTTTCTCTTCTTCCCTCCTTCTCTCCCCTTCCCACCGCGAGACCACCACCCTCATGGTCCCCCCACCGCCGTCTCACTCTCGATCCGGAACTTTCTCACCTGCTCCTGCTCAGAACTTGCAGACAGGACTTTCACACTCTCCCCATCCGTCACAGGCCGGTCCTCTGAGTGCTGGCGCGAGTCCCAGTACCAGCAGCCCGACCGCGGGGACCAGCTCTCTCACCAAAATTGTCGTCGCCCAGGTCTACCTTCTTCTTAGTACTATCAAGGAGGACAAGGACCGCGCCAAGTGGGAGTTACAAGTGGATCAACTGAAAAAGGTAGGTCGCTGTTATTTTTCCTATTAGTATATATATATATATATATATATATACCTATATACATATACCCAAGCTACCAACCCAACCTCCTCAGAACTTACGCTGATGACAGCTCGCCTTTTTCTAGCTCCTCGATGATCACGGTATGGAGGTTTTTTCTAAGTACTTCACCCGGCTGGTAGCCGGCAACGCCCCCCAGATATTTCCTGGTATCACCCGGCCCGTTGCAAATCCCGGCAACTACTCGCTCCTAGTAAACGAAATGTCCAAGATATCGCACGACCTCGACCAAGCCTCTAGAATAGCTGAATCGATCGAATCAGCCAACGAGGATATCTTCCGCGATTTCGATCTGTCTACATTCATGGAGCACTTCAAGCTCGATGCCTTAGAGAAGACTATACTTGCCTTAGCGTTCAAGTTCGGCGCCCGGCAGGATCTGAAGACTAAGGGTATGTCATTACCGGCGCACTCGTCAGAGACTAGTGCCAGTAAGCTAACCGTGTTCAATGCTAAAGCCGATGCGATCCTCTCCACAAATTTCCCTACTTTTGTCAACATAATCTCTAGAACAGATTACGGCGATCATTCCGACCTTACTCCTTCTTTTATTGCTACTATCGTCGACCGATATATCCAAGGCCATCCGCCCAACTTCAACTCAGCTGCTAAGCACGAGCTAAGTGCTAAGGTTCAGGCTCGTTGGTTACAGCAGCAGCAGGACCAAGCACCTCCCATGGAGGTCTTGGCCGCTTTGGATCTCACTAGAGTGCTAGGTGATAAACCCCCTAATGCGCTCGCCCTTTATATTCAGAGGACCGGCACCGACTTCACCCGCGACGAGGAAACCTGCCTATCTTACCTTCAAAATCGTCCGAATAATATACAGCTAAGCGAAGAGCAGGTTTCGACGGCATTAACGTACACGACCGTCAGCCTTACCTATCGCCATAACCCTTTTGTACTTGTCGCTGCCCTTCGTCGTATACTCCCGCAAACTTTTCGTTGGCACGACGTGGTTGCATACTTTGATCAGCGAGACGTGCGCGTATCATCAGCACAGTTCTTACGGTTATACGAGGCCCTTTTACCCGTCGCGCAATCCCAGGATGACCAATCTCCGCCGTTTAGTATTCAGAGCTTGTGGGGAGGGTCTCACTGGGAGAATCCGGAAACTCAGCTATCCTTCATATGTGCATTTGCATCCTTGAGCCCGAATGAACTTGATGCGAGTACTATTCCTGGCCTCCAGCCGACGTTTACACTTGACGAGTACGCACAATCTCCTCCCGAAGTCCGCGAGCGAGCCGCAGTTGCTGTGAAGCATCCTCTAGTCTCAGCTTTGGCCCTGTCTGCAATCTTCCAGGTGGCACTTCACTCTCTACACGCGTCGCAGAGCACGGAAGCAAAACGGTTGTTCCAAGAGGTAGTTGTTCCGAATCTTGATATTTTCATAGTCTCTGCTTTCGGCGTTCCGAAACCGTGGCCGCCAATGGCTGTCGAAACTTTGGCATCTTTGTTTGATAACTTCCTGCATCGAAGGTCCGAGTATCACGACTTCGTCTTGGATAGCCTCTGGAGGAAAGACAGGGATTGGGTCACGCAAAGACTTGTTGATGCGCACGCCATGAAGCCATTAGATCTGACGCTCATATTTGAGCATGTCATCAAGCATAAATGGCTAGACGAGCTCGTCTACTTACCCAATGGATTCGGCTACGATCTTGCCGCCCTTGCGCATGCTGAAGGTCATCTCGATCTCGCTCAGTGGGCTCATAACAATGCTGAGCGAAGTCCCGCCATCTCCCAATCTCTACTGCAATTTCTAATGATCAAGGCAAATCTCGAATTGCAGTCACAGAGGGGTGGAGATGGACAGCCGGTGGCAAAGACAAGTACACCTCTTCACGTCAAAACCGTACTCGCCATGCTCCAAATTCTTGAAGACTTTTTACCTCGGAACCCCTTGCCAGAGTTGATTATTGTTCAGCGCGCCTGCATTACTTCCTATCCCAGACTCATCAACTACGGTGAGGGCTACGATGATATCATTGATGCTAATGGGAAGGACGGCAACGGGCTCCCAGCAGCCGCTGTCGCCAAGATGGAAGAGCATTACAAAAAAATGTACGGGGAGGAGTCGGAGGTCAAGTATGTCGTCCAAAAGCTCGAGGAGTACAAGCACTCGCAGTTTCCGTTAGATCAGGATATCTTCGCGTGCATGATCCACGGCCTTTTCGACGAATACTCCCACTTCATAGACTACCCTCTTGAAGCACTGGCTACTACTGCAGTTCTCTTTGGCGGTATAATATCCCACAAGCTGATCTCCGAGTTGCCGCTGAAGATTGGATTGGGTATGATTCTCGAGGCCGTTAGAGATCACGGTATCGATAGTTCAATGTACAAGTTCGGCCTTCAAGCTCTCATACAGATTTTCCCTCGTTTCAGGGAGTGGCCAGGGCTTTGTAAGCAACTGCTGCAGATTTCTGGCTTACGTGGCACTGAAGCTTATCGAAAGGCTGAAGAAGTCGTGCTGGAAGATGAAGAGGACCGGGGGCGTGCCCAAAACGGCACGGTTACCCCCAGTCACATAGGGAATGAACCTCCGATGACTAACGGCGCTACTGACGGGCCAGAACCCCATGCAGCTCCCTTCGCAGCGATCAACGTCGATCCGCCTCCTCAAGGGACTGCCTTTGAAGATCCTGTCGTCGATGTACAAGATAGGATTCAATTTGGACTCAATAACTTAACTACTTCCTCGCTCCAAACGACTTTTAGAGAGATCCATGAGGTTTTGGAATATCAGCATCAGCAATGGTTTGCCAGCCATCTTGTCGAAGAGCGGGCAAAAATGCAGCCAAATTACCACCAGGTATACCTTGACTTAGTGAAGCTCTTCCAAGATTCGGGTCTGTGGTCTGAAGTGTTGAGGCAAACCTATATTAGCGTTGCTCGCATGCTGAACTCAGAGAGCACGATGCAGAACTCAACTGATCGAACCCACCTGAAGTATTTGGGGGCTTGGTTGGGACTCCTAACTATAGCGAGAGATCAACCGATTAAACATAGGAACATCGCATTTAAGCAGCTGCTTATTGAGGCGCACGACACCAAGAGACTAGTTGTCGTAGTACCATTTGTCTGCAAGGTCCTAATTCAGGCTGGAAAGTCAACCATCTTTCGACCGCCAAATCCGTGGTTGATGGACATTATTCACCTCCTTATCGAACTTTACCATCACGCCGAACTAAAGCTAAACCAAAAGTTCGAGATTGAGGTACTCTGCAAAGACCTAAATCTGGATCATAAGAGCATTGAACCATCTACCGAGCTTCAAGACCGTGTACCCGTCGAAGAGGCTACGGATATTGGTGCGCAAGACCCTCTGGAACATTTTGAGAATATGTCTTTGAATGGTATGGCTAGCGCTGTCCCAGCCGGCCTTACGCCGCACCCCATCCCAGTCACCATTCCAGACATCAGTGGCCTCTTATCAATTCCACCAACAAACGAGATGGTTATTAACAGCGTCCGTCTTCATGAAATTGTTCGCAATGCGGTAACGAAGGCGCTGCAGGATATAATTCAACCTGTTGTCGATCGATCCGTTACTATCGCCGCGATTAGTACACAGCAAATGATTCATAAAGACTTCGCAACCGAGCCTGATGAGAACAAGCTCCGAACGTCTGCTATCAATATGGTCAAAGCCACTGCCGGAAGTCTTGCCCAGGTTACGTCGAAAGAACCTCTCAGAGCCAATATCACTAATTATATGCGAAACGCCGCAGGCGAACTGCCTCACTCGCTTCCTGAGGGTACGATTATCATGTGTGTTAACTCTAACCTCGAGCTTGCGTGCAGCGTAATCGAAAAGCAAGCCGAGGAGCGAGCGGTTCCAGAAATCGAAGAGATGATAGAGGGCGAAATAGAAGCAAGGCGTCGACACCGCCTACAACGGCCTAGTGAGCCATACGTCGATCCTGGTCTTAGCAGATGGGCGATGACTATTCCTCATCCCTACAAGCTCTCTCCCAACATGGCTGGTTTGAACGCGGAACAAATGGCCATATACGAGGATTTTGCCAGGCAGCCACGAGGTGCCACCACCCAAGCTGGACCAAGTCACGGCGCGTCGGCGTCGGATGCGACTAGGAATATTGCAAACGAGGTCCTCCAAGATCAGTATAGCTCTGTACCCAACCTCGCTACTCCGGCCGAGACCCCTTCTCTTCCCCATCTTAATACGCAACTACCCTATTCCCATGTACATGGTGGAATGACTAACGGTCGCCCTTCGGCCCATCCTTTGGATGGAAGAGGATTAATGGAAAAGGTAGAGAGGCTCTTATCTGAACTCAAACGTACTACCACCTCGACAGACGAAGAGCACTTCAGCGACCTTCCTAGGTCCCACCCAGTCTTGGAAGTCGTTGATGTCTTCACTCAGCTCATTATCAACACGTCCCAAAACTCGGACGAGTTCGCATTCTACGCTGCCGAAAAGATTTGTCAGCTACTCTTCAGCGGAGTGGAAAACACTCTCTTCTTAGAAAGCCTCGTCCACATCCTCGAGCAGTTGTTGAAGATCGCTGCAAGCTCAGGCACCGCGCTACATGACCGGGTGCAGATCAGCTTCTACCAGCAGTCGCCTCAGAATATTCTCAATATTTCTTTAATCACAGCGCTGCTCCCGACGGATTTTCTCGACCTGCACAGCATCGACAACATGCTTTCCAAGATGCTGGTACAAAGGGAGGAAGGCTACCTAGAGTTCTTTGATAAACTCCTAGACCTGACTCTGTTCAATGAACGGCCCATGGCACTCTTTGCAGACTTCGTACGCAGTTTAGAAGTCGCATGGGAATGGATCAGTGCCAGTCCTGACCTTGAAATTAGCCAGCGGCTAAAGTCAAAGTTCCTTAATTCTGGCCTTATCAAACCGCAAAGTCGAGACGACGCGGAGCAACTAGAACAGTTCGAGTATATCTTCGACGAATGGGTCCGTCTCCATAACAATCATAACGCACCAGACAAGGCACGAGTAGCCTTCGTGAAGCAGATTCGTAACCAGAACATCATCGCCAATAAGGACGATTTCGCAATCTTCGCGCGAAGAGCCACCGATATGACGATTAACTACTATGAGCAAGTGTTGCACGCGGGAGGAAGCACTTCCGAAGCCTTCGCTGCTGTGGATGCTCTCGTAAAGATGGTCGCAGTCTTTGCTAGGGAGAACGGTGCCGATCAAGAGGATCCTAAGACTGGGATTATTCCTGTTCTGGAGACCGTCACGTCGCTCTTCGCAGTCGTTCTGAATCACCACCACGTTACGAGAGGCGAGCATTTCAATCAGAGAGTCTTCTTCCGCCTGTTCTCTATGCTCCTGCATAGCGCCGATTCGATTTTTGCGGAAACTCCGAGTCCCGAGTCTTGCCGACAAGAATTCCTAGTGAGACTCTCTTGGACGTTATTACAGCTCAATCCCGAACGTTTCCCCGGGTTTGCCTTTGCATGGCTCAGCCTCGTAGGACATCGGCGCTTCATGCCTGACATCCTTCTCCTCGAATCTAAGTCCGGTTGGGCTCCCTATACCAAACTCCTGAAATGTCTTCTGAGACACGTCTCGGCTCATATGAAAGCCATCGATGTAACAGATGTCGTTAAGGAATACTACCGTGCAGTTGTCAAACTCCTAGTGGTATTGGCTCATGACTTTGGCGACTACATATCGGCCAATGTCACCCAGCTGTGCTCAAGCATCTCTCCTCATTGCACCCAGTTGAGAAACATCGTGCTTAACTGTAGCCCACGATCCGAAGCCGTAGAGCTAGTCTCTCAGGACTCTCAGGCAGATGCTTCTCCTAGTCTATCGTACTTGAGAGATGTTGGCATGTTGGAAATCCTAGAGCAACTTGTCCAGGCCCCACCCTCTGAGGATGCAATTGCCCACCTTACGCATGCCATTAACAAGAGCAATGCGAGCGATACAACGTACGGCAATGTCCCTCTCGATATTAACTGCAAAGTCATTGATGCTATTGTGAATTTCTTCGGCCACCACGCCACTATGTCGGCCCGTCAAGAGAGACCAGTCTATACTCCCAGCGCCCCGGATGCCGCGACGCTTTCGTTGTTGGTGCACGAGCTGCAGCCCCAGGCTCGATATTTCCTCATCAGCAGCATGGTCGATCGTCTGCGCCATTACAGCCCCGTCACCGAGTTCTTCAGCTATGTCATCTTTGACATTTTCGGCCAAGATCTCAATGACCCCGAGGAGGCTGATATCCGCCAGCAAATAGTTCGCGTGCTACTAGAAAGAATTGCCAGCTTCTGGCCCCAGCCATTCGGTCTTACAATGGTCATTATGGAGCTGGTAACGAAAGAAAAGTATCATTTCTTCGACCAGCCTTTTATCAAGGCAGATCGCGATGTGAGTATTCCCTTCTCGGTTCCCTTTGTCATGACGGGCTCGAAGCTAATTGTAAAATAAAAACAGATCGCGGACCAGTTTATGGCGTTTGCGAGACAGCATAATCAGTAAATATTAAACTAGCCACTCATTATAACGAGTAAAAGGCGTCAATCGGCGGCTTATCTCCCGATATGATACTAAATAGATGATAACTAATCACGACGGCTCTTGAGCAACCAAGACCTCACGTATAAGGACAGCATGAACCTTTGAGAGGCACATGAAGGTGGAAGGAGATTCTTGAGAAAGCGATACCATAGCGGCGCAAAACAAAAACGCGGTAGAGATGGATGTTTGATGAGTGGCATTTCATGGCGTCTGCGGTGAATTAATGAAACTTTGTATGATTCAGAACTAGGGTTGAGGAGGCACACATTACGGACCACAGCGCAATGGTTCTGTTTTCTTGGTGCGTGCTGGTGCGTGCTGGTGCGGCATGTGTATTAATATATAGAGGTAGGCATGGCAAATACGGGTCTATCCTAACGTGACGCTGTGCTATTACATACGATTCGCTTCATGATGAGTTGCAATTGTATTCGTATTTTGCTTATAAAAATGGAGATGATTACTTATCTACCTATTTATTCTCACTTCGTAATTATCTACTAAATATGAGCAAAAGGCATCTATGTTCATATATACAGTCAGACCTCGCCATAGCGAATTAAAAAA
This sequence comes from Daldinia loculata, assembly GCF_022478755.1. Classification (NCBI taxonomy): domain Eukaryota; kingdom Fungi; phylum Ascomycota; class Sordariomycetes; order Xylariales; family Hypoxylaceae; genus Daldinia; species Daldinia loculata. Next base: position 150,198 of record NW_026054868.1, on the reverse strand, counting down.
ATTAAAAATTAAAAAAACACGGGTTTAAATTTGTTGTAGCAAAGTTTCGTTTTAGAGTAGGTAAGTGCACGGGTCACATTATTACCCAAAATGGTAAGGTATACCTTTAAAATCCCAAGCTTAAACCAATTCTAGCAAAACTTGACGAAATATTGCTAAAAATGGTGTCAGATTAGTCAGCCGTGTTAGGTGACTCTGAAAACTCCGATTTCCATGTAATTAATTACCCGCATTCCACGCATTCTCACGATCTCCTTTTTATAACGAATTAAGTGGTGACTTGGCCTCAAATTTTACGAATTTCGTTATATAAAATTATTCGTTATTTTTTTTTCAATTCGCAAAAGTTCGCAAAAAAAAACCTCGCTAAGGCGCTAAGGCGAGGATTTGCTATAGAATAAGTTCGCCATGGCCAAGTCTGACTATATAACATTTACTTCTTTCTTTTACGGACTAATATTATTCTATCTTGGCGGTTAGGCTTGGATGACGTCGGTGTTGTTTTCATTTTTTTTTTTATCATTTCCACTTCTTTTAAATGAGGCATTTAATATTAATAGTAAATTATCATCTACTTGTCACTTATCATTAGAGGTAGTTATAAACTTTCAGGGTGAAGATACCTTCACTTTTCTGTCTGGCAATATGCCATCCCTACCGTACCACGAGCCATCCATTATCCAGCTTCTCGTTCTATCCTCTTTCCTCCTCGCGCTCAACGCCATCGACGCCGTCCTCGACCGCGCGCTGTACTGCGGGCTCGTGGGCCAGGTCCTAATCGGCGTGGCGTGGGGCGCGCCAGGCGGTAACTGGTTGACGTCCGAGCTTCAAATTACCATCGTGCAGCTCGGGTATCTAGGCCTGGTGCTCCTCGTGTTCGAGGGCGGGGCGGCGACACGCGTCGACGCGGTACGGCGGAACTTCGTGCTGAGCGCGGGGATCGCGGTGACGGGGGTCGCGGGGCCGATGGCGCTTGGGTTTGCGGTGCTGGGGGAGCTGGGGGGCGCGGATGCGATGATGGGGTTTGCGGCGGGGGCGGCGCTGTGCTCGACTAGTCTTGGCACGACGTTTGCGGTCCTGGAGGCGAGTGGGTTGGCGAATACGAGGGTGGGCACGGTGTTGGGGACTGCAGCGATGATGGATGATGTGCTAGGGTTGGTCATGGTGCAGATTCTGTCGAAGTTGGGCGGGGAGGAGAGGTTTGATGTTGGGGATACGGTGCTTAGGCCGGTGTTGGTATCGCTTGCGTTTGCGGCGGCGGTTCCGGTTGTTTGTCGGTTTGTGGTGAGGCCTTTTGTTGTTCCGGTGGTGAGGAGGGGTAGAATTAGGGGTGGGAATGGGGATGGGAAGACGGATGGGAAGACGGATGGGACGGGGTGGTGTCGATGGGGTTTCTTGGATGAGAAGCAGACTGCTTTCGTGGCACAGACTGTGCTTCTAGTCGCTCTTGTCGTGGGTGCTAGTTATACGGGCGCGTCTGTGCTTCTTGCTGCGTATCTTGCTGGTATTGTTGTCAGTTGGTGGGATGATGCTCTGGGCAGTGATGACGGCTTAGCTGACGAGCAAAGACCAAGAAGTCATCATGCTGTATCTTCTCGAGAGCAGCAAAGAACCGAATCTCAAGGGGAGGGCTCGGAGCTTTCGCAGATGTCAGAAGAACCAACGGTGCGAGTAGTCGATAATAGCAGCGATGCTTCGATTACATCCCAACCATCAGCTTCCAGGGAACGCCAGCAGCAAAAGCCAGGGCACACTGCTCTTGGTGTCTACGAAACTTACTATTCGCAAGCAGTCACTCGAATCCTAAAGCCGTTCTTCTTCGCCTCCATCGGCTTTTCTATCCCTATCTCTGACATGTTCTCAGGAGAAGTAGTATGGCGCGGAATTATCTACGGCATACTCATGGCAATTGGCAAGATGATATGCGGCTTATGGCTGGTGCGATTTCCCTTCTCTGCTAGCCGACTCGTAAGAGCCTTCGTCTCATTCGCCTCGTCCCGATATCGAGCCCTTTTCTCGAGGTTTCGCCGGCCGCGAAAGGTGAATAGTTCGTCTCCAGCGAAAATTACAGTACCTACGGAAGGGGTCCAGCTTGAGCCAGTTGCTGTCACCACTCCTCAACCTGTCGAGGATGAACTTTCAGAAGGCATCGTGGATCCATCAGGAGAGACGCCACAGCAGCGAGCACCTCCATCCAGAAGGGATAGTAGATTACAAGGAACTGCCACGCCAGCAAAGCCACTCTCGCTCTATCCAGCTGCTATAGTATCATGTGCGATGGTAGCCAGGGGCGAGATCGGGTTCCTAATCTCGGCCGTGGCGGAGAGTAGAGGCATTTTCCGGAAGCCTTCAGACAGCGTCAATGAAGGCGCTTCAGAGGTGTTTCTCATTGTGACGTGGGCTATCGTCTTGTGCACTATTATCGGGCCGATATGCGTCGGGATGCTCGTCAGGAGAGTAAAAAAGCTTGAGGCGCTGGCTGCGAAGGGCGGAGACAGGGGCACGAAGAATGTCCTTGGTGTTTGGGGCGTTCAGTAGGTGTGTTGGTATTGGCTACATTTGAAAGGAAAATAGGTCGAGAGGGATTTTATCCCTACAAGTCAAGAATACCTAACTTCTTAAGTGTGTCGTATTATATAAGATTCAACACGACAATCTAATAGGACACGAATGCATACAGTAGTAACCTATAACATCTTCGAGCCCAGCTAAAGCCTCATCGATATTATCTCTAGGGTTATTGCAGATATTTCAACTATATACCAGTAGCCCATAGCTAGCATATAAAGAGACAACTACACGCATATACCCCCAATAGGTACAGCATCAACCCCCCTATAGATGACTATTTAGCAAGTAAAAACAGAGGGTCCTACACAACCGAGTTAGCCTCCCTGTACTACATCATCCCATTAAGATCTGTTATTACTTACCAGGGATCTTTTAAGGGCTGCTGGTTCCCGGGGGCTTGTTGTAGATGTCGATGAGTAGGCCGGGGTCGTTAGACTATGAACGTGTTAGCGGGATTATACATACGCCATCGTACGTGGGCGTTCGGATAGCATGTTACATGGCTAGAAGGCGTCAGAATCTTCAAAGATTAATTATCACTAAAAGAGCAAGACTCACGATACGTCTTTTCATTTGTCTTGAGTTGACAGAAGATAGTATGACCTGATGCCACTGATGCCAAAACGGTGGCGGCTCCAAGACTTGAAAGCTTCATGATGATTCGAGAATACGACCAAGTGACTATTAGCAATTTCAAATATGAGTTGGAACTACGATGCTACGGAAACCCCGAGGGAGACGGGTTATTTTGTATCTCTAGAGATATTTCTATGCCATATATATCATTGCAGTTGTCCTGGAGCCTCCTTTTCTCCAGATTATCCCCATCCCATCATATGCATACTCTATATAGTATCTACAGATGGTCTGCACCATTCACGTCACCGAGAAAGAAACAGTCCAGGAGCACAAGGCCAAATTCTACTGGCTGCAAGCACAGGTGCCGGCGAATGAGGCATCATATAGGGAAAAACGAACGCGGCGCGAAGGTCTCCGTGGTAAATTCGGCAATTCGTACATGGTATAACCGCTTGCTATTAATATAGTTTCCTGTAACATTGGCCAAACCTATCCCATTCCCCGGGTTTATATATCTTCGGTTCAGGGTGAGAAGCACTTCGCTATCCCCCGTTCCCCGCGTTAGATGCACCCCAGATGCCAAAAATTCTTCGTCTGGGGATTTGCTACGTATGAAGCTGAGTAAGGATCTTCACAAATACACACATGGGGAAGACTATGACGATAACCAAATTTAAATGGTTTACGTATTTTTTTATATTTTTTAAGTAAAAAACATACCTTGTTATATTTTATTATACGACTTTTATTAACTGAATAATTTTCAAAGACGCCGGCGCTGTCACGCAACTAAGACAGTGCTTTGAATCTAAAACTATATAAGATAATTAGCTTCAATATACCATCGCTACAGATCTCGTAACTTATTTCACTAGTATAACTATCATAAAATAAAATAGAACTTCCATACAAGACTTCGAGATGCCTAGGATGGGTTACAAGTTACAGAGTAGTTTTGAATGGCTTATGATATACGAAGATGAGGTAATACAACCTATACCACTGAATTATGTATTAAATGAAAGGCAAAAAAAAGATACAAGTGTTAAAATGGCTTAGGAAAGTACTACGTAGCTGATTTTCTATAGTTCTCTAAAAGATGAGCCTTTTCTGCCAGACATTTAAGTTAAGACGGCATAAAAGCTCTTTTATTTCTTGTCTTACGTTACCCACAACATAATAATTTCCAAATAAGAATATAGCTACTAGTTATCTCTTAATACAACTCCTACATTTAACAGGTTGAGACCCAGGTACTTATAGTAAGTCCCATTGTTGGCATCAACGAGTACATGTATGTTAGTTCCCAGTAGCAACCGAGCTAAGGCCCATGTCATCAATTGCGAACATGCTGCAGGTACATTTCCCATCTGAACCTGATTGGCTAAGTGATTTACGCCATTCCTAGAATAGTATGTTTTGAGGCTTTTTGAGGCCTTAGTTTGTTCATATAAGTGGGATGTGTAACTGTAGCACACTCGCAAACTCGGGACACAATCAAGTCTATTCTCCTTCTATAGTAACAACTAGTAAAAATTTCTCCACCTAAAATAGGTTAACAATATTCTTAGAAGCAGGCTTTAGGTTACGTCTTTAGTTGCATACGAGTTTGCTCTTAGTAATTAAATAATGCCTATAGGTTGGGTGCGTGTTTACAGTCTAGAAAAGTACTTCCATAGCCAAAGCCTGTGCTGTTTGTGAGAGCTAGAATGTTATAATCGCATGTTTAGAGTGTAATTTGAATGATTTTTAATGACAGTTATGGCATGTATCTCCTTTAACACTTTAGCAGACAATGATATTGCATAGTCTCAATTAGGTATGGTATAGACATAAGACAATTTTTGAACGGGATGATTTTATTATACACATACATGATCCTAGGTATCAAGACTAAATCCAGCTTAACAGAATAACCTGGATGTATAACTACCTTACCTTATGAGATCCTCCAGAAACACGGGTTCCGTTTCCGTAAGCGCGGCCCGACCCGTAGGAGTGTCAGACGGGTGAGACGCGTTGTTAATAAGGGTCGTGACCCAGGGGAATGAATATCAGTCTTCAGTGAAAACATGAAGATTCTAAGCATACTTTTTAAATATCATAGGCACGAAGCTCATATCCCCGAACTCGTGAGAGGACAGGGTGAAACATTACATGGACACTGGTGAAGGAAAGCGAACCGTCCGCGGCTCTCAGAGCAGGATCTGGCCTGGTGTCTAATTTGAATAGCATACCATAATCATATTTCGGCCTTTCTTCTTGAGCAGATTTTCCGCTCCAGTAAAGATGTCACGCCTCATTAGTAAAGTTGTCTTTGATATAAGCCCGGAATAGCCCCTTTCGCCAACTCCATAACCATGTGGACCTGACCCTTATTCATTTCTCGTTAGAGCTTATGGGGAGCCTTCTATCCGGTAGGTCTAGCATTGAGTAACGAAGAGATGGGTTATTCATACAGAACCTCGGTCTAGCATCTAACCGGCGCATAGGATTTATCGTAACTCCCTTTGTTCTTTCTTATTTTTCTGTTAATAAGAAGGTTAAGTTAGCCTTTATACTTTCTTGACGTCTCTCTTCAACGCTTCTCTATATGGCGTGGATAAGCTCACTAGTGCCTTGCAATTTTAAGATGGTGGACCATGTTTAGTGCTATAAGTTGCCTATGCGGAATAGAGTAAGCGGGTAACGCATTCGAAATTACCGCGTTCTCAAGGACGTAACAACAGTACTAAACGAGCGGTGGGCTGGACACGAGAAAAGAGAAAGAAATAATACAGCTCAGAGTCCGTGATGAAGTAGAAAAGCCGGCTCCGTCATAACATACTATGAATAACATTCGGAGAACCGGTCGCCACTCAGACTTGAAGGATTCGCCGTCTTATGCGAGAATTTTCTATTTCAACGTCGCCTCTGAAATACCTAAACTGGATCGGGTTCGGCGGACCATCGGTTGTAGTACTACGTCCGTGGTTGCTGGTAACATTACATTTGGCGTCCTGATGTGACAAGCTGTCGCACTCATAGTTAATTTGTCGACTGCCGGCAGATCAACGAACCATGGGCCATCCTGGACTGGACGAGTATGGAGGAGATCTAAGCCATATCCTTAGGTATGTATGACTTTTGAGCCTTGGAGGAATAAAATGTATTGTAGATGTAAAGTTTTCGGGGGCAAGATTCTGAAGGTTCTAGTGGTGAAGAAAATGAAGAAAAAAAAACCACTACTGTCCTGCTTAGGTCGGATTGTAGTGAGGCACGTATTATGTGATTAACGTACCGAGTGATTTTCAGGGACCAGGAGCTGAATCTTGAGACTTCTCTGACTTGATCGCAAGGCTTGAGCTGATAGGCTTGCTTGCATTTCGCCTCCCTTCTAGGCTTCCTGGCTTCTACGACGTGCATATGGCTGTGCTACGGAATATGTGTGTAGTGTACACTATATAAAAGCCGAGGCTGCATCGAGTACGAGGTCTAGTGTTAGGTAGTTTTGATAGTTAAGCTAGTACCTCCTGGGTCGGCGCCCCAGCAGACCGGCAGTCCCGGGTGAGTGGTTCGGTACTGTGCGATATTGCGCGGTGATCGGCACGTGGAATTAATCGTTTTGATCGTATTCAGGTATGTGCGTATTTCGTAAGCAGATTCGCAGATACAGTCTACCTGGATACAGTCCGAGCACTGTGATGGCCGATGGATTCGGTGGAGCTGATGATCTAGGACAGTTGTTAGGGGTCCATCGCACGGTCTGGCCTACCATGTACGTACTCGAGTACCTAGGTACACATCTCAGCTCAATCGCCCCACTTCCTAAAACAGCGTTACAGACATGAGATCCCGCTCGCTTGCAGTGAATTTCCGAATGAGGTAGGCCAACCTTTTTTTGGTTGGTTCACTGGTTGGCTGGTTGGCTGGCCGACTGTGGAATACTCGACGACGTGCATCAAATAAAATCATAGAAATTGGGTGGTCAGATATAGGAGGTAAGTGTTGGCATTACATATTATTGTGAGATGTATTATTATTATCGCTTAGCGACGAGTTACGATAACAGGTTACTTTGAGGGGTTAGGCAGAGTGCGAGTCAGGCTCTCGATAGACCTGGAGTAGGCAACGAGGGGGAGGGGCATTTGATGGTATGATTCGATGCGCGACCAAATAAATCGAAAGTTATCTTATCGGACTTATAAGAAAAAGGCCCGGCTTCCAAGATTGAAAAAAGAATTCCGAATTGCATATTAGTATTTATGAAATGAGGAGGTAGAAGTGACGAGGGCTAGGGGAGTTCATTAAAGGTTGTACATAGTTAACGGGAAAACGACAGTCATAACTCTCTGGTGAGCAATAGGACTGACAAGCGATGTGCAGGTTATGATCCAATGAGATGATGCATATTTGAGGAAGTTTCTCGCGTGCGTAGCGGAAAACGTACGACTCGGGACTCAACCTTTTTTTATTACTTAACGTCATGCAACTCCGCAAGTTTCAGATTGGTCCAGTCTTGTCCATAAAAAGAGGTTAGGCGCGGTACTTTTACGGTACATATGTCTATACCGGGTGCTAGGACCACGTTGGTGCGGTTTGCGGGAATCTTCCGGCCAGCAACCAATTCAGGAAGCTAGAGTGTATGTGATTGGTACGGCGTTAATATAGGCAGCGTCGACCTGGCTTAACTGGCTAACTGGCTACCTACATAACTTGGCTTACCTCGATACCTAAACAAGCCAATGCAAGTCAGCCAACCTGTCTTCTAGCTCATACATACCTAGGTAGGTAAGATTAAACGTGTAATTCCTGGCATTTGGATTCATCTTTTTGGGGAAGTAAGACTTCCGGTCACACATAAGTGAGAACCATAATTCCCCTTCGCAAATTAGAATAACGCGGAGAATCGATACACGGAACCTGGCATAAGCGTGTCTGTTGTTTTGAATACTGCTAACAATGGAATATCGGGTATCGATGAGGTATCAGTCAAGCTCAAAATCATGTATATCCACAGTATGCATGTACATACCCTTGCTAGACCGGGTTTTCGCCCGCTTTGCTCCGCACGTACCAGACCTAGACTCTTGCTCTTTTTTTTTCTTCTTGAATATTTTTCTTTTCCCGCTAGGCTTGTACGACAGTAGATATCTCCACTACTTACATTCAAATATTCAAATTAAACCTCTCGTTCATAAGAAGCGGGACACTGGGAAAGGTAGGTGTTTAGAACTATTGTTAAGTTATTAGGTACTGAATAGTGAAGCTACCTATAAATTACATACATAGCAGGCAACGACTGTTTAACGAGTCCACCACCCTCTTAGGTGTTTAATATATGTAAGTTACCTAATTTTGGTACTTTGGGGTCGTCAATCTGCACAATGCATTGCCTGCATGTCTACAAGTCTACATGCTTGCTTACCGCCTCTTTTTTCCTGGGTTGAACACCCCATGCTGCGATCTCAAAAGTAAACAGATCATGCGAATTTGATACCGACTATGTATTCCGCAAACTGAAGTCGTCACAATTACAACCTTGTCAAAAATATAATAACTGAACGCGTATATTAATATGTATATATACCTTACCTTATGTGGTAATCTTTTGCGTAATATGATGGGTATCGAATCGAGGGAGCTCGGAAGCACGGACAATGGACCCCTAAAATTGAAGAGAGGGAAAAAAAAAAGTTTCTGGTTGGCTTCTTTTAATGGTAACGGCCAGACAAATTTTGAACCAGCCGTTGGAGCTAAGCTTGAAGCTGATTGGTTTAGTATATATAAACGGGGCAATAGATGTACAAGGGATCATCCTTGAATACAACGCTAGGGCCAAGAAGTACATAGTGTACTTCTGCAGTAACAACCAGTCCCTCTCAATTCTTGTATGGGATTCGTAGCAGAATTCGAGTTCATCGTGCTACATATGTAGTTCAAGCATGTCACGACCAAGTTCACTCCATATTTTTTTTTCTCCTCGTCCACTGCCTTGCTTGAAGTGGATACCAAGATGCTTGTTCAGTACCGTTTGTACCTCTTTACCCCTGCACACAACCCCCCAGTGCCCGCCATCCCATCACCCCCCCCCCCCAAGTGAGGAACATTTCAGGTTTTTTTTTTTTTTTTTTTCCTCCCATCACGCATACACCCACTCAAAACATACAGTCTTAAGCCATCTCGCCGCCTTCCCTCCCCAGTCTAACCGAAGCCACTTCTTTGCTTCTCCTTGCCTTCTATTCGTCAGTTTAACATCGCCGTCGCGATATCGTCGTTGTTTTCCCACCGCCTTTCCTCGTTTACCCCCCTCGCCTACCTGGTACTCGTATTTCTCGACCCCTACTACGATATCTTTATCTTCCCTAATTTTCCCTAATCCTATACCTTAGGTAGTCCCTTGTTTCACTCACTTCTCAACTCTTATAGTTGGGGTACTGTTTACAAGTCAGCTACAAACACTACGTTCCCTCCATGCAGCAGCAATCGATATAGAAGTCAATAACATATCTGCGCCATTCTTGATCCCATCCTATCTGCCCACCATGCCGTACAATACTCGTCGCAAATCGCTATCTCTGCCGTCTCTCGGAATCCACATCCCAGTAAATCGATCTTCGTCTAATAACCACAGCATGGCATCCTCTAGATCATCTTCTGAGAGCTCGTCGCATCCGAATAAGAAGTTAAAACGATCTCACAACGATTCTGCACTCTCTTCAGCTGCACCTAGTTCAAAACGGATTGCTAGTCCTATCAAGTATGACCGCACCCCGCCACCCTCGCCTGGTCTCCAAGTCTCTATTGAGATGGACGAGTCTGAGCTATCCGAATCACTAGAGATCAAGAAAGTCGATTTAGAGGGTATAAATGATGAGATCGTTGAAGCTGTCATCGTACGATTAGAGGAGACTCGCAATCGACCTCACCTAGTCAAGGAGCTAGCTACCGCCCTCATGGATCAGGTCAAAATCGTTCAGCAGTAGGTTCAATCTACCTATTGAACTTATCGTTTCATAGCTAACTTGTTTTTTAGATCCGCGAACCCTTGCGCTATCATTTCTTCTCGACTATCTACATATTTAAAGCGATCGTGTTGGTCCGCTGTAGCTCCTTGTCCTTTAGCTAAGGAGCTTGAGACCGTCCACCCGAGGCGCACGTACTTTTATCTGACCACATGTCCCCATTTACCTCTTCCAGACCCCACAGCCCAACGTGCCATTATTACACCATCGCTATCAAGCTCGGCTTCCACATCCGAAGATGCCGATTGCGACCGAAGAAGAGAACTCAGCCTGTCACCTGAAGTTGATCTTTCGTCGCCCGAGTTCGATGATATGGATGAGGATATTCCCATGCCAGGTACCCCAATGGGTTCAGTGTCTGGGCGTCATCGGCCGCTCAATGTGCCGCGCAACCCCAGAGGGAATGAGCCACCTCTAGAAAAAGATGAAAAGGAATTCACACAGACAGCAGATGGATTACAAAAACGAAAAGCTAGTGGTCACTTGCTCCGGGTCGACCCCGTCGACCAAGCGCCGATAGATGATGGCATGCAAAACGAACAGCTCTTTGGCGAGCCACCTAGGACTCTTGCGCCGAGCTTGTTACCGCACATGGTGTTCATGACCAGCCCTGCAATGCGACCAAGCATGATGCTACCTGTGAAGAAAGATACAGAGGCGGAAAACTGGACTAAACTGGACGCCATTCTTGACTGGGATAGAAGTCCCGAGACAGTCGAGCTGGATGAGCTAGATGGTTTATTTGACAACTACTGAATACCCTCGGTTGGCCAATTTCTTGATCTTAATTCTTTCTTTTCTTACTATTAACGACACGCTATCCGTGTAGTTGGCACGTACTTAGCTATGTATGATGAGATGGGAGACGGCCGCGTAAATGATTCAAAAAGGAGTTTGGCTGGGACGACGTTGGCGCAGCTGGGTTTCTCGCATTCTGCATTTATTCCTCTCAGTTCATTTTGCCATTTATTCCCCTGTTAAATGGTTCAGCTTCTACTGCTCACATACTTGGTTACTGGCTGGAGGGGGGGAAATGTACGAATATTATTTGAAGAGAGCGCGCTTAGATGGCTGCTGGGTCGCATGATAGCGACCTAGAGTATCCAGCGGACTGAAACGGCTGTCGGCGGTTAACAAAAAGGCGTGCAGGGGGAGGGTAACATAGCGATGTCCTTTGCCACTCGATATCCTGAAAAAGGGTATCGATATGTACAATTAGAAGACCGGAAAAGAGCCGCGAAGATTAAAAGGCTGGCTGGTTAGATGCGCTTAGAAATCCCAGTTAGACGGATTAAAGTCAGGGCGCGTTGGAACAAAGGAAAAAGCCGCCCAAAATTTAAATGAAATCCCCGTTCAAAAGTTTACTTTTATCAATATTGATGCGACGTGTGATATTCGACAATATTTAAGTGCGGGATTTTCAAGTTGCGGTTTGTTGGAGGGGTATATCGCTTGCAGGTATCGTACAAATAATAGTGAGGCGATGACTCGATTAAAGATACAGAGTTTATACACATGAGCACTTGCAATGTTGCATTATAGGTGATGTAGTAGAGTATCCAAAGAGTTTTACGAAGTAGAAGCCTTCTGCTCTAGGATGACTTTATTCATCCTTCTTAGGCTTGCTATTGACAGATAGTAGCGACGACCACCAACTCGTGCCCGTCGTCGTCGAGTCCTGCGCCTCCTCGTCGCTGCTAAGGGTAGCAGCAGCAGTAGCGGGAGCCGGCGCAGGGGTCGCACGCACGCGCATCTCAACGAGGACGTGCGTGCCAAGTGTAGTCCAGCCGGGACGCTCGAACCGCACGACCTCGAGACCCGGCACGGCGCGCTCAGCGGCACGCACAACGAGCTCCACGTCCCGGTTCCACCAGCATCCGAACCGCTCGAAGTGCTTGCGCGCGCTACGGTCTAAAAGCCCGTTTACGAGCTCGTACCAGCTTCGTCCGTGCTCTAGGAGGATGATACGTCCGGTCTCGGGCTTGACGGCGGCGGCCATGTTGGAGAGGAGGAGCACGGGATCTCGCACGCTGCAGAGTCCGAAGGTCTGGATTATGGTGTCGTATTTTTCGGGAGAGGAAGATGATGATGATGATGATGATGATGATGATGGGGGAGGGGGGAGGGATGCCTGGGCGTCGGCTTTGAGGAGCCGGAGATGGTTGTTGGCTAGCGAGATGCCTTCTTCGCTATTATCTGCGGTTTTGGAGGCGAGTTTGGAGAATACCGGGTTCTTGGGGATTTGGTCCGCCATGAACGGTACGACTTGCCGGATCCGCGTCAGTGCGAGGTCTAGCATGGGCGGGGAGATATCTAGGCCGGTAAAGCTGAGTAGGGCATTTGTATTTTGGGGTCGAACTCCTTTCTGCTTTACAGCCTTAGGCTTCTCCTTCTCCTTCCCCTCCCCCTTTCCGGACCAGCCAAACCAGCTTGAATTTTCCTTCTCCTCGGCGGGTTCTAGACCGGCGGTTATTACGCTCCAATCATAGTAGTCGAAGTTGCGACCGGCACCAACGGCGACCTCGAGCACGTGTCCGTGGGCTAACTCGGAGCCGATCTGCCGCCGTAGCTTGGTGATACCGAAGCGCCACTCGGACTTGTCGAGATGCTGGTCGAACTCCCGAGGCGATTGGATGGTTGGCCGGCCTGTAGGGGTCTCGGGCTCTTGCCCGGGTGTCCAGTGTTCGGCCGGCTGTGTCCACCAGTAGTACACTAGCGACGACGCGAAGAAACTCACGCACACCACCCCGGCGCCGGCACCGAAGAGAGGGAACCAGTAGTCACGCAGTAGCTCTGAGACTGGCCTCTTCTTGTCTTGAGACCCCTTAGACGATGAAGATGATGAAGATGATGAAGAGGGGAAAGGCGTAGGTTGAGGTGTGGATTCTGGCGCTGGTTTTGGCTTCGGTTTGGTTGGTTGAAAGGGGAGCGGCTTTGGAGCTGCTCGTTGCTGTTTTGGCGGCGGCGGCGAGGGCGATGAAGACGGCAGCTTAGATGTAGTATATCGTCTACAGCCGCTATCAACCCATTTGAAGCTATTCCCCCTTATTTTCCAGTTACGCATTAGACTCCTCGTAGCGAGGTTATGCGTGTATATAGGCCGCATCATAATCTGCTTAACTACCCTTGCCGTTAGACGTATCTTAGTCCCGTCCCCGGCTTGGGGTATTGCCTTAACGAGGTATATCAAGAAGAGAGAACTAAAGCGGCAGATACGCGATAGGCTACCGATCCATCCTACGAAAGGCCGGTGACCGCAGAACTTGCTATCAAGTTACTTTCCCCCCTTAACCAAACTGTTGCTCCGGGCCAATGTTCCTGAATTCAGGAACGGGGCAGTTGTGATATCAAATGATATTCGGCCGATATGGAGCCGGTGACGCCAGTATCGGTGCAGATCTAATGAAAAGGGGGTCCAGTTGTGATCAAATGATCTCAACTCTCAAGACGGAATTTTTTGTGGTTTGATGATCTGATATTTTGGGGAAATAGATTTGGTACTTAGATACATGTACATATGTACGAAGGTTGGGGCCAAAAGTTTCGCACATCTAAGCTTGGCAAAGCCACGTGCGAATAAAAAAGAGGTTGTACGGTCTTATTTAAGCTATAGTGGCTAATATCGCTATAAATATAGTGGTAAGCCACCTAAACTTAGTGAACGAGCCACTATTCGACCTTCAGCTTAGCGTGCGGCTAATACAGTACCAATAAGTCGAAAAACGTATAAAATACGGTGCCAAGATTTAGACATGTGCGGAACTTTTGGCCCCAACCTTCGTATTTCGGCTCGTTCCTTTTTGTACACTGTGCCGGGTAGGTCACTTTTTTGCCACTGCAGGGGTTCTCCCATCTAAATTGCGGGGTGTGATGTACATGTAAGTTGTACAAGCTTTTGTGCTTACCTCATACCTAACATATGTTTGTATACCCTTGGAAGGAGCTTCAACAAAGCTTCGGCCATGGATGCTGACGCAATGCAGCTACGATCAGAGATTAGCCACAATCGGAGCTTGACGCGCTTTCTATCATCTATCAATCTTTGACGCGTTCATCCAAATTGAGTGTTATCCATTAACTTCACAAACTCAATGCTCATATCAATTCATAGTTTCTGATCGCGAGTATGGCGTCGCAACAAGACCTTCAGGAGCTCATTCGGCTTATGACTATCGGCATGAGAGTTCCTATGAAAGACGCTCTAGGTCGAATCAAAGAACTCCAAGCCAAAAACCTCCGTAGGTATGTACTAAATGAATACGAAGGTTGAAAGTATGACATTCGTTAGATAATATGTAAATAACTAGTGCAGTATCCAACAGATAGCTGAGTGCCCCCTTTCGGATGTCACCGCCGCTATAAAGGACACCAAAGCTGCTCGATCCCTCCATAGTGCTTGCAAAGCCCGACTGAAGAATCCAACCGCACCATCGACGGCCAAGCGGGCTGGGTCTACCCTTGAAAATGCATCCAAACGTGCCAGGCAGTCGAATGAAATAGGTTACATTGATGGACCAGAGCCTGTTGCGCCGCACGAGCTTGAAGCATCATTCACCTTACCTATAGAGACAGACGAGAATATAATTGCCGATACCGTACTCTTGACGAACCGAGCCCCGCTTGTCCTTGCTTTTGCCGTAGAACTATTGCGATGCACCATGCCGGAGCAACCTCCTTCGAGTCGATTAAGCTTAGCTCAAGCGGTAGTGAGCGCCAACTCGAGGAGTAAGGCAGTCTCGATCGGTATAGAAAAGGGACCCAGCGCCGATGATCAGGGTTGGGGACATGGTCAACCTAGGGTGAAAGTGATGGGTCGTGAAGTCGCAGTGTTGAAAAGAGGAGGTTATGAGTGGAAAGGGGATGAAAAGGTAGAAGACCACTCGAAGTCTGGAGATCCTATAGCTGGCAATGCGGGCACTCCACCACCAAGGGCTACGGAAACTAGTGTTAACCAAGATGTATCATCAGGATCCCCTGTTGGTCCCGTATTGAACGCTTGGTCAGTTAGTCAACCTATCACCTTGAAAGGATCAACTTTCATAGTTCGCGCCACGCAAATCACAGGGCCGTCCCAGCGCCAATCGAGTATGCAATCACTGTTTACGGCGGTACCATCTTTGCAGAATGCGACGCACAATGCCTGGGCGTATCGTGTTCAAGTACCGACGAATTTGTTCGGAGCAACTACAATTAGAGAAGATTCGTTTGATGACGGTGAAAGCGGATGCGGTGACTTCTTGCTAAAGAATTTACGAGAAGCAAACACTATTAATACGCTTGTGGTAATGACTCGCTGGTATGGGGGCATCATGCTTGGGCCTGATCGGTGGAGAATAATACGAAATTGCCTCAAGGACGCACTGGCAGAACGCCTCCGGGTTACGGGAGAGCAAGCTGCATTGGGTGGCGAGGCTGTGTGGGGGTTGGACCTTGAGGCTGCGAAAAATAAATCTGAAGCTGCTGGCTCGGCATCTAGTCGGTCTTATGAGGCAGGCGTAGTGGGAATGCCCATTCATAGACCAGAAGTCGCGAAGGCATATCTTTTCAAGAGCTTTGCCGCCAGAGTTGATAACCTTGACGATGGTGGCAAAGGTGCTGACCCAGATGTTTCTGCAGATCACGAAGCAGAGTTGTCCACTTCTCGAATGTCTACACGAACGGGCCAACCAGGAAAAAGTACGTCGAAGCGGAAGACAGCTAGAGCGTTAGAGCAAGAGAAAGAAGAGAACGTCGCGAGGCTACTCGGCGCCTTAAGGCTTCTATTTGACAGCTGGGCAGAGCACCTCGGTACTAGCGAGCTTGATAGACGCGCATGGGGTTGGTATATAGCGGTACGACCCGACGTTGAAAGTGGCCCTTCCGGCTGGGGGGCAAAGGGGCGTTTGAAGCTTGCTGACATTTTGGCTTTACGGCGAAAGAAAGTATAAAAATAAGGATACCGAATAAATGGAAATGATGGGTCTTCAGCATTAAGCGAAATTCTACGATTCTCGATCACGACGCATCCTCCAGTTAGAATGACGGTTCTATTTTTCTTAATCAGAATAAAATGTTAGGTAAGTATCATCTATCATCGAGGAGAATAGTTCGTATACATTCAGGTAGGGGTATCAAGTGACATTGTTTCTAACAATGTATCTGCGATCTAAATGACCTTGCGAGCCAGCATTGAGGTACCCATTATCATACATGAAATGCGGCATAAATCGTTAAGAGTAGAAACACGATGCGCCTGCTGCTCTATTTGGATTCAAAAAGAGAATAGGAGGGATATAAAAGGATATGGAATGAAGATGAAAATCAATACCCATAGTCTGGGTCGAGTCGAAACCGACTACAGATCGTTGCCAATCGGGCTCGGATTCATCGAGACAACGCTAACTCGGCTAAACTGTATATCCTGCTGCTATTCAAGCTCGTCTTCCTCCTGCTCGAGCCGGTTGCGGAGTTCATTGTGGCAGTACTCATTTATCTCGGTGGAACTGAACTCAACATGCGCTTGATCTCACTGGCAGCCAGCCCTGCGTTCTTCGTGGCTATGAAGGCGGTTCGACTATCCGCATCCGCTATGGTTGGGTCTGCACCGTGTTTCAGTAGTTGCTCTACGATGACTATCTTCTGCGATTGCTGAGCCGCCAAGTCGATGGCTACGATAAGTGGTGTGCGATTCCCAGGACCTTTGATATCTGGATTGGCTCGGCCTTTCGACAATAAGGATCTCACCATATCCTCGTTGCCTTTCTCACATGCCATGTAGAGAGCCGTCTTTCCCATCCCATCCTTGCGGTCGATGAGATCAGGACGCCATTGAAATAGCATCTCGGCTACTAGTACACCTCTCTTTCTCGTCTGACACTTATGAAGGGGCGTCATACCGCTATGATCCACAACGTCCGGATTTGCTTGTCGCTCTTCAAGAAGTATTGCGCATATATGACGATTGCGCTTTGCAGCTGCTGCGTGAAGTAACGTCGATCCCGTCGCGTCGCGTTGTTCTACGTGCGCTACGTTTGACACCATATGCTGTAGCACCTCGATGTTCTCCTCCTGGATCGCTTGATGCATTGGTGTCATTCCCGATGCCGGGTCGCAATAATCGAAGCTAAAAGTTTCGCTATCTACATTCACTACAAAACCGAAGGTCAGCAACTACTATTTCTGGAGCCATCATGGAAACGCATGATGTTATAAGATCCAGTGGCCAGGACTTCTACTTGGGAGTAAGAACAAAACGGATGGCAGATGATAAAATAAACTTACTGCCCTGATCTTTGCACCACTGATAGGCGCTGGTTAGGCCGTTCATGTTCAGATCACTAGGCGCTGTCTGCGGTGACAATGAGGAGAGGATGGTTTCCTGACGAAGTTCCTGCCGGATCCAATCACGGATACCACGCGCTTCGTCATGTACCTGTTCTTGTTGTAGTACTTGGACTAATAGTTCTGCCGTTTCCTCGACAAGTTCCAGGGGTCTGGGATGTATTTGATTTCGACCATTGAGGGCGCGGGTTAAAAATATTTTCGCTTGAACAACGTTGCCCTGTCCGAAGTGGATATCGCCTAGCTTATGGTATAGTCTTGCTCGACGATTGTTGTCGACTTGGCTCTCCTCTGGCTTGACTACTTCGGAGATCAACGGTTCTAGTACGGTCTTGGCTTCAAGGTGAAACTCGACGCTATCACATTGCAAGAATATATCCGCTAATTCTTCCTTCATGTCCATGAGCTTTTCGTCCGACGTGTCATCTGTCCCGTATAAGTCCTGGGTCTCTAAGAGTTGCTTCATGAGCTCGATGCCTCGCTGCTGATAGGTGGCTGCCTTCACGAAGATCCCACATTGCAGTAAGTTTCGCACAGCATCCCGGTTGGCCTTAAGCTGGTAATCGAGGATTTCGCTGCTTTGCACGTTTCTGTAATCTGGCTCTGGGTCGAATGCGTCTTCCTGATATAATGGTAATGTGTCGACACTCACGGACGAGTTCTGAATGGAGTGTGTGTCGACGGACCGCTTATCAATCCCATTGAGGGTCACTGCCGTCGCTACATCATCGGCCGTCCTGCGCCAATTTTTAATATCTTTTTCTAATGTGTTTTCGTCTGTGTCATCTTCCTCTAAACCGGAGCGAGGACTTAGGGTACGGACTGGCGGTACATCTCTTCTGTGGCTTGCGAATAAGTGAGGGGATAGTCGAATGGCATCGGTTAGTTTTCGAATCTCGACCTTGATTTGCTTTTGCGAGCTAGCCGTCTCCCACAATACGCCTAACGATAAAGTTGTGAGGCTCAATTGCAAGACAGTCTTATATGAGCAGATATGACGAACAACCTCTACTACCCTCTCTTCCTTCAACGACAACTCGAGACTCCGCCGTATACGTTCAAAAGGCCCTGCTTTTTCCTTAAGCTGAGGAAGCTCGCCACATAGGGTTCCTAGTGACTTCTGACACGACTGTATGATTTGGTGGATATTAGTATGATGGTCGCGTTCAAATGGTAACTGTCGTGGTCGGTTTTTGAGCGTCTTCTGTATTTCGCCCAAAGCCACTTGCAACGCGAGAATTTCGTCGTGTACCTCCTGAATGGTATCACGAATATTTATGGTTTTCACGACGAAGCGACTAAGGCCTTTGACCAGAGTGCCAGCGAGCGAGATGACCTGAGCTACCCCCGCAGAGATGGATAACGGATCCATGTTAGTATCTTGTCAAGAAACTGTCTAATTCGGCGGCGGATGACATTCTACCAGCCAGTGTGAATGGGCTTTCCTAAACCGTCAGATCTAATTCTACAACCTAGCAATGACCTATCGCCATGCTAAGCTAATATTCAGTACGCTGGGGGTATCTACAAGATATTGAAAAGCTTGTCAAGTATTACCGGGCAAACCGCATGAGTATGAGTTCAAGGGGAAATATAGGGTGATAGTAATATGTAATCCTGGGGTATTACATACTTATCAATCTATGCTTAGACCGCTACCTTTTTACCGATATACTTCGTACAGAACTAAGCCCAACTTCACTCGTAGGAAGTATGTCATCTGCCACATTACCTCTTTGGTCGATCTGGAATAGATCGGGGTTGTCCTGATGGCTTATCGCTTATTCCCCATGGGACGAGTTCACCTATGAGGGAAAGCTAACCCCAGCCAAGAGAAGAACGATTATTCTTCGCCCCCCTTCCTCCTAAGGCTCAGTTACGCCACCGCAAGTTATACTATGCCAACCGGATTTCTAGGCCGGCTATGGGATGGGTAAAGCCGTAATACGAGGGTAGTACGATGTATCTATAAACCTGCTTTCCGTGGCCCTGGTTGGCTGACGTTACCTAGATCTGTTAGATCAACATAAAAAAGTACTAGTTTGGGGCCTTACGCAGAATTGGGGCTGTCGTTAGCCGGCCAAGTTTCCTCCGCTAGTTACCTATGGTAGACCTTGGAAACTAAAGACTATGCATGGCCTAGTACTTGGTAGACCTACATATACATTAGTGCTCTCACGGCACAGATCAGATCCTTCGAGGGCTAAGCAATAAAAGCCGCGTAGGACGAACAGCCACTTTCAACTGGTGCAACAAATGGCGGATAGCTCCCCAATCAACCTGTGCCGACATACGCATGTGTTATGTCATTTTCTATACCGAAGTGTAAAATGACTATGTTCACCGACGAATGTCACGCATACACACGAGGCTCCAGGTATTCTCTGACCGAGGATACTTTGTTAAAGAAATGCTTGTCTCGGAATATTCTCAGGCTTGCCTGTTTCACCCCCGTTCCACTCGAGAGCTTTCGGTCCCTCATGGAATCTGTTGCTTGATTGGTACTATAATATAGTACTTTGATAGACTACCGCGTCTCTTTTAGATACTGACTCCCCGTCTCAGTCTCCATGGCGCCTCCACCAAGGCCCAATAATAGCATGGAGCTGGCTGAGACGACTACTCAGTCAGGGAAAGACCAAACGCGATATCACGCGCAGGTAGATAGAAGACGGAAAAATAGGCAGGGTATCATCGAAAACCCCTTAGGTACGGTGATCATGTATTGGGGTGCGTATTACATACATTATTAACATAGCCTAGCCTACTTGACCGACGAGGAACTTCAGCACGACGTTAATATATTCTGGAATAATTGTTTATCGGCAGTCAACTGGGACGACCTGCTTCGAGCGGCTCGCGTGGCTCAGAATGCCCGCTCGTATGACGAGGTCGCTCGGTCTGAGGATCCTAGAGCCGGCTACCATCTTCCCGTCCAGCTTAGCGACGAAGAGAAGGTGGCGCTGAAGGCAGAGAAGGACGTTCTATTCTCGCAACGGGGGATGTTCACCGTAATCCTCACTGTATCGCTAGCTGCCTTCCTCCAGGGATTCGTACAGTCGTCAATCAACGGAGCTTCGCTCTACGCGACTGAGTTTGGACTTCCTAACGTGACTTCAACGAGGGTGAACTTTACTACTATTGCTGACGAAAATAGTCGTCCTCAGTTGGACGACTGGAAACTCGGGGCAACCAACGCCTCGCCGTTCTTCTTTGCTGCTTTTGTAGGCTGCTGGCTGTCTCTACCTCTCAATGATCGAATTGGTCGACGAGGTGCTATGGCTGTAGCTGCTTGCCTCATATTCGCTAGCTCGTTAGGTTCGGCGTGGTGTTCAAGCTGGCGGGAATTGTTGCTGGTGCGTATAGTAAATGGGATTGGTAAGTGAATTGTTATATGTGATACAGGGTGTCTACGCATATTTAAGACACATTTGATAATGCTAGGCTAACATCCTCTTTGGATAGGTATGGGAGTCAAAGCCTGTAGCACACCTATCCTTGCGGCGGAGACTGCAGTTGGGTTCTGGCGAGGGAGTTTTATTCTTGCTTGGCAATTATGGTAAGATGAGGGTCGATTTAACGCCATATGATCATATAAACTTATCCCGATTTAGGGTTGCCTTCGGAATAATGGTCGGCTTCGCGTTCAACCTAATCTTCTACACCGCACATAACGACAGGCTATCACTCCAGCTGATTTTGGGAGCACCATTCGTTCCAAGTATCTTCCTCATGATAGGGCTTTGGTTCTGTCCTGAAAGCCCTCGATATTATATGCGGCAGAGGACTTCTAGTTATAACCCACAAAAGGCATACGATGTCTTGCTAAAACTCCGGAAAACGAAGGTGAGCAACGCTGGTGTTCATATATACGGAATATATGACTAAATACTGCTATAAATTAATAGTTACAAGCCCTCCGGGACACTTACTTGGTCTACAAATCTGTCCAACTCGAAGAATATTCGGATGATTCTAATGTAGGAAGCCCAGGCGACGACGTTCCTCGGGGGTTCGTCGCTCACGTCAAGAATTATGCGTCCCAATATAAAGAACTATTCGCTCAAAGACGACTGAGAAATGCCCTAATAAGTAGTTCTATAGTCGCTTTAGCTCAACAATTATGTGGGAGTAAGTATATTTATCTAGTATACACGGCCCTTATTCAAGATTGTTGGGTAGTGTTCGGTATCTATTAAGTCTTATATCGCTAACAATACCAAAACAGTTAATATGTTAGCGTTCTACTCAGGTAACCAACATGTATATATATACTATGAGATAGTTCCTAAATAATCGATCATACTAGGCACTTTGTTTAGCGGGGTATTGGGGGGTGGTAATGGCCCTCTCATGCCCATGGTCTACAGTCTAGGAATTGGTACGCTTCATATCATCCCGTCATCGTGACTATCAATCTATAACCTAACCTATCTCGCAGGGGCAGTAAACTTCGTTTTCGGTCTCCCGGCAATTAGGACTATAGACACGCTCGGCCGCCGCAAGTGGCTTGTACTAACATTGCCCGTTATGTGCTTGCTTATGATGGCTGCTGCTCTGTCCTCCCTCATCACCAACCAGACTACCCGGGCCGGAATAATTGCCCTCTTCGTGTTCCGTAAGGAAAAGTCGCCCCAAAGAAACTGGACAAGTACCTAGGTACCTATAAGTTAACCAAGTTCGATAGTATTTGCGGCGGCGTACTCGCCTGGGATGGGTCAGTTATGTATTATCATACCCAAATACCCCTATTAAACGCTAAGATTTGCCCAGGTCCGATTCCATTCACACTTGCTTCCGAAAGGTTAGTTTACTATATCTATAGACGAGTAGATACGTACTAATTAGATGATAGCTTCCCACTGTCCCATCGTGAGGCCGTATGTAGTACGATTGCACGATTATTAGCTTTGATAACCCCTAACCCTTGTCTCAGGGATGCGCATTCGCAATTATGATCAACCTCCTTTTTGCCGGACTTATCCAGATGTTCTTCCCCAGGTGCGCTTCATCCAAGTTCATAAACATTTCAAGACCACGCAGCTAGCAATCCCGCTCATGCCTAAAGACAGCATCTACGCCAGCCTCCACGACGGCGGCTCGCTCGCCCTCTTCGCGGGACTTAACCTGCTCGCCTTCGTGCTCGTCTTCCTGTTCGTCGAGGAGACGAAGCGGCGCTCGTTAGAAGACCTAGACCTCGTGTTTGCGGTCCGCAAGCGCGACTTCGTTCGCCATCAGGTCTCTAGGTATCTGCCGTGGTTCTTCCGTCGCTATGCGCTGGGTCGCGCCGAGGATAAACCCTCGCTTTACGTGGATTTGATTTGGAACGGGCCGCGGACACAGTCGCATTTCATTTGGGGCGACGAGGAAGTGACGGAAGAACGGAGAGGTGGAGGTGAAGGTGGAGGTGGAGGTGGAGGTGTATCTATGGGTGATGACTGGAACGGATTCGCGTCGAATTCTGGCCAGGCTTATGGTGGCGAGGAGAATGTCTCGCCGTCTTCCCTTCGGCGACCGTCGGGGCTCGTGATTCCGGATTATACGGCTAGGATTTCGGAGGACTCGGATGATTCGGCACATAGGTGAAGCGAGGTAACCGAGCAATAATTTCTTGGGGAGAGGATATTGATAGGGCGATTGTTATGAGAGTGCGTTAGCTTTGGAATCTAACGAAGTTTATGAAATAAACTCAATCATTAGGAAATGTCTATAGGAAATCCTATCAACCGTGATATCAATTTCTGAACAGAATCCCTCCAATGACCACTATAGCTTCGCCTCTTATCCGGTATAGCATAGACGTTTACCTCTATACTTTCTCTACCTATGCAGTCACTCGAATAAAAGAGTAAATTAAGCACCCAAAATACAGACCAGATTTCATGTTAAACATAATGCAACATGTGATATAGTATTGTGTCTTATGCTTCATTGTCCCGACGTAATCCTACTGCTGAGACTACCTAGGTATCTTACTATACCAACTAAAATACTCATAAAATCCGTCTACTCGTCCAAGCGCCCACCCCAATTCCCATACGCCAAACGTCCCAACGCTTAAAGCATGATATTCGTTACCGATACTCCTGACGCGTGATATGCGAAATCCTGTATATGCATTCAAGTAACACGCTTGCTTGGCCTCTTCCCAGGAAAAAGTAGTGACAAGGACAAAAAATATCAAAACCGCCCGTCTGTAATGTCGTTGAAAATATCCCTCGTGATAAGGTTTCCTCGCAGGAGCGCCCTCTCCGTGATCTTGCCTCTCTTGGCTCCGCTCTCTGGGTGCTGAAATTGGTTCTCTTTCCCGTCAGGAGCATGAGAGGCACGACCCCCGATGAAGCCCTTCTTCGGTACTTTCTTTCCCGGGGAAGACCGTTGTTTCTGCGGACTCGTAAGATCCACGATGCCGCCTCCAGTCGCTGTAATCTGTGTGCCTGTGCCCGACTCGTCAAAGAAGTGGCTCTCGAGCGCGTCGGCAGGCAAGTCGTACACCCAGTCGCGACTTTCCATAAGCTTAATAAACCGGCTCAACATCTCTTGGTCTCCTGCGCCCTTGAGCGTGCCACGACTGCCTACGACGAGTAATTTAGTCTTTGCGCGCGTGAATGCGACGTTGATGCGCCGCCAATCCTTTAGTAGGTCACCGATGTTGGAGCTCTCGTTGCTGCGCACCAGGCTTAAAATCACCACCTCTTTGTCACGCCCTTGAAACCGATCCGCTGTATGTAATTCGATGCTGCTACCGTGCGCCCGTAGCCCGTGCTTTAGTAGCGAGAGCTGCGACCGGTAGTGCGTCATGACACCGATCTCGGTTGCCGGTACACCAGTTGCTAGCAGGGCGTCGACTAGCTGCACCACAACACGCGCTTCTGTGGGATTAACGATGCGATTTCCTTTAGCTTCCTCGCGCGACGAGGGTAGGAAGTCTGTGTTAATGAAACGGACCCTGGCCTCAGGATCCAGAAGGTTGCGCAGCCAGCAACTGTCATTAGTCCATGCGGTACAGAAGGACCGCGGTGTACCGGGACGCATTATGGTATCTGCATTATGGTGTTTCTGCCGTAAGTTTTCTATGTGAGGCATGTCGAGTTTCTGATGGCGGAGGTCTTCCGTGCCACACTTGAGCCGACCTTCGTAGATGAGGGTGTTGCTGAGTGTCATAATATCCTCACACATGCGATATTGGTGTTCGAGATTCACCACCGAGTCTGGATGTGTGTCCGAAAGCAGTTTAAAGAGACTAACATCCAAGCCGCCGACACGAGCCTCCTCATTCTGTACTAGAGGAGGTAACTGATTATGGTCTCCAACCAGAACGAATGTACGTGCCATGCGGATTGGTCCCAGGCATATAGGTAATGTAATCTGGGATGCTTCGTCGACAATACAGTAGTCGAATGTTCGCTCATTGAATACCGGGTGATTGACCCCCAAACAGGTTGTCGCTACGATTGGTGTTTCGTGCCAAGCGCTTCGGATCTCCTCGAAGCTAGTCATTGGCCGTCCGGCGAGGATGGCGAAGTCCTGCACGTCAGGATGAACTTTGGCTGGTGCGCCGAGTCGTAGAACAGGCATCTTGTCATCCTTCAACTTGAGCAAGATATTGTCTACGGCGGAGTGCGTGTACGAGGTTAGGAGGACGCTTTTCCCTTGGCCAACTAATGCGCGGATGATATGAGCAATCGTAGTAGTCTTGCCGGTACCGGGCATACCCAAGACGAGCGCGTAGTCATTGGCGCCCATAACCTTCTCAATAGCCTTCTTTTGGTCAATATTCAAGCTCGCTTGGTCGGCAACTGTGTATTGTGTCGTTGATGCCTTGAACGTCGGTGGGGCGAGGTCAACTACGAGACGTCGAATTTCTCTTGATCCAAATACCCCATCCGCCATTATCTGAACTAGGTTGTTCCGGACGGTCGCCATGCCGCTGCTGAACTCATCTTTATCAAGCCGGTATTTAAGAGGTGCTTCTTTCACCTTACCCTGAGATTGAGCAGGCGTTGCTCCTTCAGGTGCCACCTCCATAATACTGGCGAAAACTTGGTTATTTGATTCATCGAACCCTGGCCGACGTACACGAGCATTGTGAAGTCGACGGTCCACTGCGACACATATCTTCTGCTTCCGCACCGACGTAACGTATCCAATTGCCAAAGCAAAGTGGCCCTGCTCGTCAGACACGACGATCGGTTCTCCTACCGCGAGCTGAGAGTCTATAAAAGAGAACCCGGAAGTGGGACTCTCTTTTATAAACGTATACCGAAATCGGTTGATTCTTGGGTTGTTGGTATCTTCCAGAGCGGAACCCTCCTCGATGATAACGTTGGCAAAGCACCGTCCGAGCTTCTCCCTCTCCGTGCTTACCATGGTCCACAGCTCCCGGCGTAATTTCTGGCTCTCCTTTTCTTCTTTTGTCAATAAATCTTCCCATTTTAAGAAGAATTCTTGGTGTGTCGGAGTTAGATGTCGAACAACTTCATCAAACTTGGACTTCATCCCACTCGTCTCGTGATCGCCACTGTCTGCAAGTTTGTGGTATATAAAACAAGATACCTTTGCGTAGCATTTGTCGCACGTGTTAGTACTTCGCTTCATGGGTGGAAGCTGGACGCTGCGCTCTCGAATATAGCACGCGAGCTGATTTCGTTGCATAATCATATGGCGAAGCTCGTTACGGATTGTCGGGATTCGAATCGTCTGAGATGTTTCCATATAGTACAAAATACCATAAGCGATCTCAACATCGTAACGATCTGATAACAGAAGATTGTATAGAGATGTTTGCGCTTGGTGGTTACTTGTAGCATTATGGCCCGTCTTCACTTCAAAGGGTACCGTTAAGGTCCGCCGTTGAAAGCCATCTTTCATAGTTATCTGGACCGTGGCATCAATGTTACCCTTCAGCCCGTACATTGGAGACCAAACGTGCTCTTCAACGTCGAGGAGCTTCGTAACGCACATATTTGCCTTCTCGCCGTTTCGACCTTGTACAACAGCATCGGGCTAGTAGATCAGCAAAAATTACCCTTAACATTGGATAATTGGAAAGCATACCTTTGGGAAACGAGTTACGAACGCCGATGCCCAACTCCTCAACTCCGGCATTTTTGACCTAAGATGTTCGCGGGCGTCGCTAAGAGAAACCTTAATCGTATATAAGTCTTCCACGTGCTTTTCTGTAATATCACAAATAACACTATCTAGGAACTGCGGGGTCCATTTGTTGGACATCAGTGCCTCCTGGAAGATCTCATGTAGTAAAGTTCCGTATACTAGAGGCGGAGTTTTGTCACTAGTGGCCTTGACACGATCTTGGAGGACAGCTCGGCGCATGCAGGTAAAGCTGTCTGCTACAACCGTGGCTGATATTAGTTGATCTGGGTGGAGAATAAGGATGTTCTGGGAGTTATCTATAATGCATTGCCCAGTAGGTTCAAACTGGCCGATTATGTGGACGTAGGACTTCGGGCTCGCAGGAGTATCAATCCAATCACCTCGAAGATGAACAGTTTTCATAATATTACTTCGATCGACTTGGACAAATAGAATCTGAAAGTGTTAGTTATATTACCAGAGCGCAACTTGCATGGATACTTACCTTTTCTATTGACTCACGTCCGTAGTCATCGACATACTGGCTTTCAAGAACCTTTGTTACCAGGTATCTCTGAATTGTCTTGGGCTTATTGGCTACCTACAGATATTCTTAGCAACCAAATTCAATTCACCCCTATTATCGCCCACGTACAGGTAACGATCCATCCATCTGCTTAGAGGAGGCGGATTGTGTAGCAGCCATTTCAGCAGCGTCGAAATCAAAATCGCCCCCAAAATCATCGCCGTAAATGTCCTCAGCAAGGTCATCAGATGTAGGGGTTGAGTTTTTCTGCGCAGTAATACCAGGTTGAACTAGCGTGTGGGTTTCGTCAATTTGTGTTATCAAGTCTTCAGCGGCAGCAATTATGTCGTCGTCCATATCATTGAACTCATCGTCGAATGACTCGGACTCTCGGCTAGGCTGCTGATCTTGAGCTTGTCCGGTATCTGCTAGTGGTGCCACTGATTCTTTTACGGGCTCCCCGCACGACTGTCCTATACTGGCACCGAGTTCCATAAGTGTATCATCATCAAAATCGTCGTCTCCGTAATCCGATGAATTGCCCACCAACGTTTCTTCTGGCTCCAAAACTTCCGCTATTGGCATACTTTTTGCAGCGAATATCGGAGGGGAAGGCCTCGAAGAGGTCTTTCGTCTGGTAGGCGAACTGGGAATCTGTGCTACCGGCTGAGAAGACTTTTTCTTGCGCGAAGGGGACTCTAGCGCGTCTTGACGAGCCTGAATCGCCTTTGATCTGTTGAGTTCCCCCGTCACACTTTGCAGCAAGGCGTTAACCATGGATGATTTCGAGCTACGACTCGGACTCTCTTCGACAGTGATTTCCACTGGCTTTGCGGCTTCTGCCCGTTCAACCCTTCGACGTTTGGGCCAGTTCTCCCCGCAGCTGATGGCTCTTCGTAGTCCACCCTCGCCTGCTATCCTCGATGGTCGAGGTGACGATGAGACCATGATTTGGGCCAAGGTGGAATTCATAGCCCCAAGCGGTGCGACAGTCGTGGATCCATTAAGAGAGAATCGATCCCACAGTTCCAGTGCAGGGTCGGCGTGAGGGGACTTAAGCGCTCGCGACAATTTTTCGACGTTTACAGCTGGGACACGAGGTTTCGAGTGGGACGCGGGTGACGATACGGGCGACGAACTCCGTGCTCGCTTCTTCCCTCTCTTGCCTGGCATTACTGGAGACAGCTTTAGCCGGTGCTGTATATCTTCTTTTGTATCCCAGCCAATCCTCTCATTAGGAGAACCCTCCTCTTCCTCCTCGGCTTCGACCGTTCCAACAAGATCCTGCCATACTAACCGATTCACGGGTGTAGTCGCACCTTTTTTAGGTGCGGGAAGGCTGGCTGTCTCCTCAACGTGAATTGTTGAGCCAGTGCCAGCGTTCGGAGCTGTTTCGACGCAAACAGTAGATACGTCGGCCTCCTGACCATCGGTTTTGGTTAGATTTGAACGCTTGAAGGCATTGAGTTTATTCTTGGTGACTTCGGAAATGGGCTGAAGTGGTTCAGAGACCGGATTTCGCGTGGCTCGAGTAGCGGTTGAATGGCTTACGGTTGAATGGCTTCTGGCTTTGCTCCATTGCTGGCGGGTCTATAACATCCAGTCAGGCTTCTATTAAATGGATTATATTGACAATTCAATGCTATAGCTATTATAAAAATGTCGACATACTTTAGAAGAGCCATTCTGTTCCGAGAAGGATTTCTGGAGGGGCATGGTGGTAATATTTTGGTGGATTTTATTTGATCATAATTCGTCTTTAACAGATCTTAATCCAATGGTCAATGGTGGTAATAAATAGGGAGGGAGTGGGCGAATGACAAAAAAATGGAGGTTGGCAGTAGAAAATAAGGTCCTAGCTTCGAGGGTTAAAGTCCTTTGTATAGCGAATTGGAGGGGTGCGAGAAGTTGAATAGCAAAGCAATGAATTGAATTGAGTTGAATTGGATGGATAAGACGCGTCGCCAAAGCGCGTCGCGATGGAAATTGGAACTTTGAAACCCTGCACATAATAATGGAACAGCCACGGACCTCACTGCCCCACAGGTAGGTACCTTAATATTTGTGGCTAAGGTAGGCTAGTGCTCAGGTGGGGCCAATGACGTTGATTTCATACATACCCGTAGGCGAGTAATATGTGGCCCAAGCTCCTAAGCTAACATTGCTTTCCCCACCAAATACAGTTTGCCTTTACTTTCAGTCTCATGATTCTCAATTCTCAATTCTCAATTCTCAATTCTCAATTCTCAACTCAATTTCAATAACTCAAGACACTGAGGTCAGATGACAGACTCACTCGGGTAGACCGACAACCAACGGATAGTCTGAAAGACTTAAATACGACGGCAAAATGCCGTCTGATAATGACATCAATCCTCCTTTCGATGATAGCTCACCGTCGGACCTTACTACCAACCCTCCTTGGCCACTCGTAAGTCGGAATCAACAGACGCAAATCGAAAGGACATACTTTGAGGATGGCGCAACTATACATTTCGAAAGATTGCCCCGATTACAGTTTTGGGCGCCCCTTTTTTTCATGAAGGAATCTTTTCGTGTCGTCTACGTTACCGGCAAGGCTGTCCAAGCGTCTAAGCTTTCCCAGCGCCGCTTGACTGCTGACGAAGTTAACGCTACCAGTGAGGCTGCCGCCAATTCAGCCCGGTTCCTTACTTGGATCCATCCTGTTTCCTTGATAACTACTTCTATAATATGCTGGAGGACGAGAAAAACCTTTAAGTTTCCTCTCTACCAGCCAAAAAAAAGGAAATTTAATCCTTTTACCTTTCCCTCTAAACGTCTTCCCATTTTTACCGGCGCTAGTGCCGTCTTCGCCTGGCATGTTTCTCGGTTCTTTTGCTATCTCCCTTTTACCCTAGTCGGATCCCTTATTTTCTTTACCTCTGTAGCAGAATCATCATATGACGCGCACTTATCCAGAGACCCGCGCCTAAAGAACTGGCTCGCAGATGTTAGAAGAATTCATCTTAACAGGCTTGCTCGTATGCAGCGCGAGAATCAGGGACCACAGCGAAGCTTTCCGGGACTTCCGGATCCCGATTCTCAGTCTTCCCAGAGGACTCCCGTTCCCCAATCTCCGCGTGATAAATATTCTTCCGAGTCGGAAAATGAAGCACCCCGAGAATATGGACATGATACCTTTACTGGTCAGTCAGAAAGTAGCCCCAACGGATTAGCCTCGGAAGCCAGCAGGAGTCCATCAACGTCCTCCTCTCAATCATATTGGGGCAAAGAAATCCAGTCCCAAGCGCCACCGAGTAAATCTCAGGACACGGTATACTCGGATTCAGGTTCGCAACATTCAGAAGATGACTTGGATCTGTTCGATGACGACGATGCTTCGCCAGTCCCAGCCGCGTTAAGGAAGGCAGAGGCGCAGCAAACTCGTGACGGCCAGGGTGGCTCTGCTTGGGATCGTATTAGACAGCAGCAGTCACAATCCAGAAGTGCTCAATGGGCTCGGGGAGATTCATCCGGCCAGGAAAGAGGCTGGGGCCGACTGCGGCAGGATAGGACACAAAATCCCCGAGATAGTCAGCCAAAGACAGAGGGCTTCGCATACACAAAGCAAGACGAGGACAAAGAAAACAAGACCTATGAGAAAGAGCAAGCTCAGAAAGAATTCGATGCATTACTAGAAGCCGAGAGACGTGGTGGGTCGAACGGAGGATAGGACGGGGAACATGGGTCAACGGCAGATTTGACCTTGGTAAACAACTACGGACAGAGTTGGGATAGCTTGGGAAATAAGGCAGGAACGAATGGCCTATGTAATAGTAGGCACACAGGTATGTCGGAAAATAAGTGAGCAATTCCGCTATGTTATGGATATTATGGTCTTTGACGATACATGCCTATCTTAAGCTATTAATTTCATATTGGGAAATTCCGCAACGACCTATATAATGTCAATCAAATATATTTCTTGTGCCCCCGAGTACATCATTAGAGGGAACAAAGGCTACTTGAGAATTTAGCGTATTAAATATTAAATACCTTAGGTACCTCTTATTACATATCCGTATCTTCGCTCCCCCTTTTTTCCTTTCTCCACTTTTATTCGTCCTGAGTTATTTCTATATCCATTCCCCCAGAGAATAACAGAGATAAATAAATCGCAGCCACAATGATCATACCGTTTCGATATGTACTGCTTATAGTTTTAAGAATTTGTCGATGTATTCCAATCTATTTACGAAGAATGAATGTATAAGTTGTAGTTTCGAGTGATTAGGTATCTACCTACCTGATAATTCATAGCTCTATGCTAAACTGCATTGTTTTCCCTATTGTTAGGCCACCCCATCAGCTCCTTAATGTTGAATAGGTACCTAACGTTACACTTTTGTAATCCTCATACCTGCTTTTATTGTTCTCAAATAAATTCTTTCGGCTGGCGTTTACCTAGTCAAAGAAATGACTATGCCATTGAATTAAAGACATAGCACCATTTCTTTGCACTCTTCATATAAGAACAATACCAGATCATTAATATGAACTTCTATAAGTAATCCTATCCCCTAGACATAAATAGTCTAAAGAGTATCCGATAGTAACAGCGCAACAAGCAAACTGACTGCAAATCGCCTGCTGATTCGGGTGAATCCCGCAAGTAATCCTAAGATTAATTCTGCAAGTTAATTCAAATATTTAGGTACACACCGAAGCAGCTTTGCATTCAAGTTTGATCCGCGAACTCCTTACGCCAATATATTTGCGGCACTAGGCAATACATATTAAATCGATCAAAATCGCCAGTACTTCCCTGATTCTTCATAGAATCCGATCAACGGAAAAACAAAAAAGTTTTGGACACCAGTCAAGCTTCTAATTAATCCTACTATATTGTTCCTAATAACATTCACCTTAGGTACCTATCTTTAAGATGTGTCAGCAGTGGTTACTGAAGTACAAGGCTTGTGGACATTTCGAGAGAGACGAAGAACGCGTCTATTGCGAACTATACGACTCTTCCTATCCCGACTTTTGTCTACAATGTTTCGAGGCCGATATCATCCGAGAATATACCCCTGGGGACGGTAAGTGTTGTAGGTGCCTCTGTCGTGATTTCTTGGATGCGCAATGGGATCGTACCATAAGCACCAAGATGGACGACGCACGACTCGCTTTCAGTATAGCGAGAGAAGTTCTTTTCTCGTTCAACTTCGTCACAATGGTGGATCTAGAAAAGGTCCAGAACCTATTGACTTATACATACCTTTCCCAAGGTATCGTATTGGATGTACGACTAATACTGAAGATATTCGGCTACCAAAATCCGGAGCTTGAGACCGAGGTTAAGGTTGATAGCCAAAATAGGTGGAATAGAGAACCTTCGCCTATTCCAACACTAGAAGAATACATGCTCCAATTCGCACCTACTCCAACACCGGACCCTGCGCTCCTATCCACACCTATGCCTACCCAGGACCTGGAGGCAAATCAGTATAGTTATGACACGCCTTTGAGTTATATTCCAACTCCTTGGTCTAGCGGAGTATCGGAAATGTAATCACATAGGTAGGATCAGGTTGCCTCAGGAATAAGTATACGGGTAAAGAGACCTACCTGAGAATAATGGATAATATGCATTGATGCTCATGATATGAACTCTTATACATTATATATACTTCCCTGCACAAGTTGATTGGATGTTGTTTACGACGAGGACAATGGTAGCAGGCTGCCGTTGTATATCAGGTTTAGCAGGGCCGTGAAAAGGGGAAGAATTGTAAAATAAATAGCATCTAAGTAGAAGCGTATTACGAAATATATCCTTAATTATCACATTTTATATAATCTTTATAATAAGCACTTATAATTAGGAGAAAATTGTAATAGCTTTGTGATAAATGGTTGAAAAACGGGCAATAAAGTAATTGATATCTCTCAGGTTTCCGCATTCCATCATTAACCGTCATCAGTTCCTACACGTAAGAGGTCTGCTCCCAGGGGATAATGAAACAGATGCTGGCTTAGGTACCTGGCAGACCCGTTAAGGTATCTACCCGGGTTCTTAGCTTGCAAATCTAAAATCCAGTCTCTTGCTTCCTTCATCTTTTGTATTTTCGCGGTACTCATTTTGCTCCTATGAATCATTAGAATCACAACAAGCCAGAGTGACTTGGAACATGACTTACATCCGGGCTCGTTGCGTCCCATGTCCTATCTCTGCGCTTATTCTCGAATATGTAGTATAGCTTGACAGCTATGTATATAACAATATTCAAGCAATTAATTCCGATAAGTACTCTATTTCCACGGCGGTCTAGAAATTATTAGCAAATCATAGATCAGGAAACATAACGGAATAGACTTACAGAGTGGCTTATCGTCGTCACGATAAATGTTTGCACTCATAATAGCCTGAAGCTGAACACAAATGCTTTGCAAGATTAGCCTCTTATTTCCTCTTGTAACAGGACAAGACTAACTTACTTATATGCTGCAGCAGAGACTGTTCTGGTGCGGACAGTGTTGGAGTTCCGACTACTCCAACCAACTTGCATGGCGTGTGCTTCAAAAATATTAGCAAAAAGGCCTTAGGATCTATAGCTGGATGGCCTTACGCGATGGATGTGCTAGTAGAACGGTTACAAGTGCATACGAGCCCCAGCGCGAGGTGTGTTCCGGCAGTAAAGCCAACGCTACTACGCATGGGAGAGTCCAAAACTCTACAAGAAGGCCAAGTATAACACGCTGATTGATAACCTCGGATAGGTAGGTCAATACCAACATCTGGAATATGTCAGCGCGAAAATGTAGCACAGAGATGGACAGTTTTATGGGGTCCTTACGTTGGCAGTTGATATTACCGTCGCCGGGATAGTCAGGAGGTTTGTATTGAAAGTATCGAATCCCAGGGCTCGAAGAGTCAACGTCAAGTATTGCCCAGGAGGGCCAGATGGAATGCTGAAAGTTAACCCAATGATGTATATCGGCCAAAGATGATAGTCGGCTAAGGATTTCCATAACATTTTAAAGGTGATGCCCTGCCGGTTATGCATGTCTCCTTTCGACGGATCATCTCGCAAAATTCGGTTTACGAGAATCTTTTCCTCTCGTTCGGTAAACCAACCATTGGGACGGTGCCAAGCCTTAGTTTGTGTTGGAGATGGTGCCATCATGAACCATGACCATATACCAATGGCAAAAGTCAAGATACCCTCGATTAGGAATCTAGCGAATGTGTTAATGTTATGCTTGTGTTTTTGATGATATATTGTCTTACAGCCAGCGCCAACCTTCATAGCCATGATAGCCTCTGAGGCGTAGAAGACCGTATGCAAGCAAGGGCGCGATCACGTCCGTCAACTGATTCGCCATCCAGAATAAGGCTAAACGAAATGGAAGCTCGGTTCCTTTGAAGAAATAAGACTATACATATCATGTAAGTGTTTAAGTCTTCCTATAACCGTCACTGGAAACGTACCAAATAGAGAATCAAGTCAGGAATGAAACCGCCTTGTAGGAGACCTAGGAGGGCACGGCAAGCTAGGAATGATGAACGGCCCCGAAGCCAAAACTGGGAACCAGCCACAATGCTCCATAATACCATTTGGATTGGAATCTAGAAAATGTAAATAGAGCGTCCAAGGCAAATATGATACATAGGAGGATATTTCATACCCAACGGTCAGGACCTGCGGAACATTAGTTATTAAGCTCAACATTTATGGATAGCGAACCTAGTAAATAACATACCAATTTTCTTACTAACCAGTTGCGAAGGTAATTCGGCAAGCAAGAAAGACACCAGGCGTACTGTGCTCCCATAGTTGTAATCTAAAGAAGCGAAGAGTTAGCTATCGAGATAAACCCTGGTTTATGCATCTTATCTTACCATTTGTCGTGAATCCCATGTCATCCAAGAAATTGTCAGTGTTAGCCTGGCCAAGATTACTCCTATCTAGATCCAGGGCGAAGAAAGCGATACAAGCCCACACGGTCACCTTCCAGTCGATCTTCTTGACAAGTTTCTAAACATATAACCATAAGTAGGAGTTAATCTTTGCTAGAACGGGATTGTTATACCTCTTCTTCCCCCCATGTCCACTTAAAAGACGGGTCGAACCGATGAAGGTTCTCATACTTAGGACTCGGCTTGAATTGCTCGGCTTTCACCGGATCGTCAAATACAGATGGCTGCGTAGCGATGTCTTCAGGCTTATGCTTCTTGACCTTTCTCCTGAAGAGGCTAAGAAGCGGGTGCCTAGGGGGAGTGTGTTCTGCTACTGTAGTTTCGGCGATCTCCTTCGACGGCGATTTTTCTTGATCCGATTCATTGAGTCCATCTCTGGAAGAGCTGGCTGTGTTTGAAGCATCATTGATAATGATTCCATCATTTTTGGTCGCCATATTGTTCGCTTTAGGGCCGATTCAGCCAAAAGGATGAGTTCTCGTGAGCTATCTCCCCTAAGCCAAAGATATGTAGATCTATTAGCCATCTTATCTACCTATGTATCGCCGATTTCATCGCCAGCATCGAGAATCGTCATTTTGCTTGCACTTGCACGATTGCCCTAGCTTATACTACTGTAACCCACTATTCGCGTTCTGTATACTCCTCCGTCGTGGGTTATAGGAGGTATCGATGGTAACATCCCCACGGTACGTGACGAAATAAAAGAATAATACACGGCCAACTGAGCAACCACGTTCGAGGCATTTCAAAGTAACTGGATGTAGGGTAGTAGATTTGTCTTGGCTGTGTTTGACGTGCTCACTTAGTTGGAGATGCCTCCATCGTTGGGATCGCATCATATGGGGAATAGATGAGGAATATGCGGGGGTCAAACATGGTATCAGATAACGCGGTCGAGGCCAATATCAAAGCAAGATATATAGTCGACGCGTTAACCTTCTGACGAGAGGATTGTGCAAGTCAATTTATCCAACCGCATTCATAATGGCGCCCTCAGTCGCAGACATATTACCAAGCGCATCGGAGCTGAAGGAGAAGGCAGAACAGAAGCTTAGCAAGGCTTATGACGCAGCGCAACACGCCTCAGTAAGGGATTACATCGAAACATGACTATAAATATAAGCTAAATCGTTGAAAAGTACAAGTACACTAACTACCTGCCTGTGTACGATGAATCAACAACGTTCCCACCAACGGAACCCTTCGAGTTCGTCGACCGGGGTCTCCTAGCGGACAAAGCCAAGCCTCATCTACTCGGGCTCAACGACCCAAATGTTGTCGTTACGAAGCTTACTCCTCGTGTCGGCACAGAGATCACTGGCCTGCAGCTGTCCGAGTTGACGGATGAGCAGAAGAATGAACTGGCTTTGCTAATTGCCGAAAGGGGTGTCGTGGTGTTCCGCGGCCAGAACTTCAAGGACATCGGCGTCCAGAAACAGAAGGAGTTCGGCCAATACTTTGGTCGTCTACATGTTCACGTAAGTAATGCATACTTGTGTACTCCTACGTGCTAGTCCTTAACGTCGTATAGCCCGTCGGAGCTCACGTCGATGGGGCCATTGAGTTTCACAATATCTATCTTGGACCAGACAACCTGTACAGAGCCCAACGCCGCTTGGAACGCCTGACTACCACCGGGTACCACTCGGACGTCTCATATGAACACCAGCCTCCTGGAATCACGCTTCTTACGCTGTTGGCGGTGCCCTCTACGGGTGGTGATACTGCATGGACTTCTCAGGTCGTGGCGTACGAGAGGCTTTCGGAGCCGATCAAGGCATTGCTCGAGGGGCTACGGGCTGAACACAGCGGGTTTCCACAAGCCGAGGGTGCTCGTCGCGACGGCAAATTCGTCCGCCGCGAACCTGTTAAGTCGGACCATCCGATTGTAAGGGTACACCCGGTAAGTATAAAGCTCCCATCCTTAAATAGTAGATAAATATACCTAACCCTCCTTTCCCAGGTCACTGGTCAGAAAGCACTCTTTGTGAACCCGGGGTTTACGAAGAAGATCATAGGGTTGAAAACCGAGGAGTCCGACGCGATTCTCCAGTTCCTCTTCAAGGTTCGTTCCTCCCAATATATGTTTACTTCGCACTGGGTATTGTCTAACTATGTTCTTTCATAGCATATCTCCCAGAGTGCGGATATCCAAGTCCGCGTGAAGTGGGACGACCAGACCGTGTCGCTCTGGGACAACAGAGTTACAGCTCACACTGCTATCTCCGACTACGATGTACATAACGAGGAAGAAGGCTTACGTCACGGATTCCGCATCACTACCCTTGCCGAACGTCCGGTAGGGGTTAATGGGTTAGAGACGGTTTGGTAGGACTGATGCTTTAGCATAGGCTATTCTTTAGGTAGTTCTACAAGTTACTACATAGTTTAGCCAGCATAGTTTGAAGTCTAACATGTGCACTATCCATCTCTAATTCTTCCCTTCTCCTTCTCCTTTATCCGCGTCCCCTGTTACATCGTTTCGAATGTATATCTTCAACGACTCTAGGCCCATCAATGTAAGTCTATCAGGGTCCATGATTTTGAAGTCGTGTTCCGTGTAATCCTTCCACATTTCTCTGGTGCGCGGGGTCTCCGCGTTAGAAGGGTACGGTTGTCTACGTTGAAAGACTTCAAAAGCAGCCGTGTCGGCATGTGTTCGAGCACCGTAAGTAGTGTTGTTCAGGACATGAGTGCGGCCATTTCCAATGATCATAGCTGGTCTCGCAATGTCGGCAATGATTTCGCTCATGGGGAAGGTCGGGTAGCAGAAGAACACGACCGAATCGTCGACAATCTCACTAAAGCCCCCGGCACCGTGCTCACCGACGACAGATATCCCCAAGTTTTTCAATAGAGCCTTACTTGTCGGGCTATAATCCGGATCCTGGGCCAAAATCTCTACGTTAGCGGCTGTCGTCGAACGGAATGCGGCCCCCATCGTCAAAGCAACCGCATGCTGGTTCATGCTAAATTTCTTATTAGCCGTTTCGGAACCATGAGCTGTATAACGGCTGTCATAGCAGGACATAGGTGCCATATCTCCTAAGGCAAAGCACACAACTTTGTTAATCTTCCTAAAGCCTTTCTGGAAAGCAAGCTTGTGTTTAAGCCAGGTGCACGTCGAAGACCGTTCCCACACTTGTTGTATCTCTTTAAACTGAGCGTCTAAAGGGGGTTGTTCGTTGGCAGTGAAGTTGTTAAATGCCTGGTTCTTCCATGCAATCATATATGAATAACAAGGAAAGGAGTACGGAAGAATGCGTCGGAAGAAGACGTCTGAGGACTGCATCGTGACCATGTACCAGTAGTTTTGGAATTCGACAAACGGTTTCCTATTCCACCAAGAGCATATCTTTGTTAGCTTGACGGAACTCGCGCATGTGTAGATGGCACTAGAAACTACCATATAGGATCCGATACGCCAAGCATCGGATTTCTAATAGAAACCACCGAGCCGTCAATACGACGAATATTAAACGATGGCTGAGTTCGCCAGTGCATAAGCTCGTGCTCAATCCGTTCAAAATCACTCCTTATCCAGATTTTTTTGCCAGAATGATACAAGTCTGCTATCTTCTGAGTATTCTCAATGACTTGAATAGGGGGGAACTGTGGCAGCTCCAGAGAATCTCCTGGCTGATTCGTGGGATCCATTTCGGGTGTAAAGAACAATCGGTCTCTCTTATTGCTTTGAGCCTTCAGTAATGTTCTACAACTGACCTCAGTCCTGTGTGTAAGATGTATCCAATAGACCTTTCCCACCGACTACAATATTAATATTTATAGCCGGATTGAAGTGACTCACGGTGTCAATGGATTTGATGCCAAGCAGGTGTACAGACAAATTTCACCGAAGATGCAGCTTGCTAACCTTTCGCCTCTCATGTAGTTTCTTCGGTCCATTTGAAATCATAGTAGTAATTATAAAGGTTGCGTTTGTGTATATGTATCCACTGCTTGTGATATACAT
Organism: Daldinia loculata; assembly: GCF_022478755.1. Classification (NCBI taxonomy): domain Eukaryota; kingdom Fungi; phylum Ascomycota; class Sordariomycetes; order Xylariales; family Hypoxylaceae; genus Daldinia; species Daldinia loculata. The sequence goes on along the minus strand of NW_026054868.1, from coordinate 111,184 downwards.
AGCTGTCGTAGTAGCTGAAAATCTAGCTTGAGCACTATACTCTTGTCTTTAAGCCTCTCTCATAAGACGCCTGCAGCTTGCTGTATTCTGATTCTACCATGTCGCTGGTCCGAATTTCTCGCCCTCTGGTACTGTCTTAAGCCATCCCGTGTATGATGCATCCTATTTGTCATTGTTAGCAACCATATGGACCAAACCCAACATTGCACAATCATGTTAGCCCGCTGTAGACTTACAAGTGTATTGAATACATCCACATTGCCCCACCATTGAGGAATGGTAACTCCCGGAAGAGTTATCGCGAAAAAGATGACGATGGTCGACAAGATAAGCCCCGCGTCGAGAGCAGCAGCAGTGACATAGTTGTACGTTCTCCACCAGCCGCCAAATTTCTTCCTTACGGCATAGTTAAAGATCAAGCCGAAGATTGCCCATGATGAAAAGCTGATCGGCGTGGCTGGCGGCAACCATGCCATAGCTCCAAACATGATCGGCGCGTTGAGGTGGCGGGCGAAGCCAACATTCAATTTACGGCTAAGAAACCACAGCACAACCGGGAATGCAGCCCCGATAAGCCAGAACCAGTTGAAGTTCACGTACATAGATCCAGGGCCAAACATGCGTTCCGGTCCCAGGACTCCCCACACGATTGATGATGAGAAAAAGGCCCGCCCATTAGGACAGCTGAAATGACTGGGTTGAGAACTACGAAAAATACATTAGCCTGTTAGACATACGCGGATTTATGTGGTATAACTCACATGGAGCAAACATCAGGGATAGCTCCTAACGTCCAATTCATCACCGCGATCTGGACGAACACGGCCCATATACTCGCTATGACCTGGCACCAAAAGGTGACCCTGGGGGGGATTTTCATGTAATGAGCTGTCTTTAGGTCGGTGCTCTACTCTGTGTTAGTAATTCAAGCGAACTCTTAAACCGAACTCACGTAGGTTGCTATATATCGAAAGGCCAATGGCCCTCGTAAGTGAAAGAAATGGGTGGAAGGTGAGTGAGGAAATCCTTCTACGTACATATGTCTGAGCCTGTCCTAACGTGATTGTACTGAAGACCTTGAAGATCATCACTGCAATGGGACGACCTGGGAATATGAAGCCAGCTATAAATGGCGAGATTACGTTTAGAGACAACTGGATAGTTGAGACGGCCATTACCATGCATGTAGGGATCACGAACAGAAGTGCTAGGATGACGGAAACGAAGAACCCCCACCAAGGGAGTTGAGAATCGTACGTCAGCACGGTTGCGAGTCCGAATGCGATGGAGACTATTAGAAGTGCATAATACCACCATTCAGGGGCCTCGCTGTATTTTTTCATCAGTTTGAGATGAATGTCGGGTTCTTGATTGCGCGCAGTCTTGAAACGATACCAGATCTCCTTTCCGTTGAAGAGCGTAGTGTGTACAAGCGCCGCCGTCAATGCGGCGAAGGAAAGCCCATAGTTTAAAGCCAATGATGGTGACAGGAATAGCGGCGAATAATTGTGGTATTTGTCTAAGTCGAGAGTGAAACTATCTCCGAGAATCTTCGAGACGTTGTATGCCTTCTGCGTATTGTCGTAAGTCTGCGATGTCACGAGAGGAAGATAATCAGAGTAACTACAAGCCTATTAGAAATGGCCTTTGCTCGCGAATCCTCTAATACATGCCGAAAAATCGAAGGTAACGTAAACTTACAGGGAACCAGTATATGCCATCCCAACACACGGAATAAGGACGAAGCAGACAAGACCGATTAGAGTATTAACATGAGCATATGTCGGAGCTAGCAACGGATCTTGCAAGTAGGCAGAGACGTAGGTCCAGTCAAAGGTCAGTGGGATAAAGCTGAGCCCCGTGAACCCACCAAAAAGCTGGTTGAGCACAGGGTTCTCTGGCTTAATCCAGGTCACGAAAGCGAACACGGAGAGACCTTGCCAGACTACACCTGGTATCCAGTAGTAGCAGAACATACCGCTCATCACGATGAAGAAGTACCGATAGCGACTTATCACCCACCCGTTGGATTGGGTACCGTCACTCTTACTCTTGTCGTGGAGGGCGTAGAAAAGAGAGGTATAACTAAACTGGGAAGGCCACATCATTGCGGCGGGATAGATTAGGAACCGTCTAAACATCCCGGATAGCGATATTCCAATGAGTTGCGAGCTCAGCGTAAACATCAAAGAAAAGCCCCAGCCTAGATTGAGGTTGTAGAAAGGCTTTCCTTGAAGCGCAAGCAACGCATCAGTGGAATATGCATATGAGATGCTGACATTCGACATAATAGTGACGACCACATGCTCTTTGATGGTGAAGGGGCCGGTATTCAGGGTCCACTCCTGACCGAAGGTTTTGAATACTCTTGTTGGCATGATCTTTGCCCATAGAGACCCGACAGGATAGACTAACAGCACGACCACCAAGGCCGGGAAGTTAACCATTGGACTTCGCATGCTCAACAGCATGTTTAAGCCGCTGCCAAGAGTGACAAAGATCATCCCCAGTATCCAAGCTCTCACGGTACATGCGACTTCTCCGCCATCGGTATTGCGCACAGCAGCACGTACCTCCTCGTAAGGTGAATCTTCGCTAAACAACGAGTCGGCCTCGATAATCTCCTTAACATCTCCATGCTTAAGTGCCGAATTGACGGCATCGAGCTTCTCTTGGGGAAAATTGGGGTCCCATTGGTGGGCGTGCTGAATCTGGTTAAGATCTTTGATAGCAGTGGTCGCATCTATATCGCGAAGCTTCTCGTTGGAGGAATTAGGTGTCGCGCTCTCAGCTGGGTTTGGACTGATCTCGGATGTGGCTTTATCAGAAGTATCTACTCTCCCGAAAGGAAACCCCATGATGGCTAGTGAGTGATCCCTAAGTGCTATAGAGCGAATTCATGATGACCAGAAATAAGAATTTCGACTTAGCCATGGATATAGACAAGTCTTATCTCTTCTATCCTCAATGGGTCGAGATGTCTTTCAGTCGCCTCATCTCCGAGAGTCACCTATCAAAACAGGGTCTAACGGATGGATTAAAGATTGCCAGCCAGCCGGTATATCACACCCCTGGCACTCCCCGCATGGTTTGGTAACACTCCCTTTCTTTGTTTTTCGACCTTCCCAAAGCAATCAGCTTAGACGAAGTGTGACCAAAACCGGGAATCATTGCGCCGTTGGGTGTAGGTTTGGTGTATACTAAACCAGGTCGGCTCATGGAATTGAGCAAGTATTGGTGGCTTCTCCTATGTATTCGGTAATCTTGAACCGACACCCGCCAACGAGAGGGATAGATGAGCCAGGGGGGACAATGGGGGGGAGTCTGGAATGGGATGGCTTATCATATCCACTTCTCCAAATGGCGGGGATCTTGTTTGTTGCCACCGTAGATAGGGTAGATAACATATCAGATGTTGGGTTGTGTAAACGCACGAGCTTATCATTTACGTCCGTATTGTCTTAGGTAGACATGGAATTATATACGCCAATCAAGTGGGATTCCTTTATTCTTTGCGCGACGCATGCGTTGATAGATAGGACCATAAAGCTATATCTATAAAATTCGGTATAAGCGAAAGACTATTTGGAGCTCGGGTTCGTTGAGAGCATCTTTAGAATCATAATGATATATGCCTACTATGTTAGGTATACTTGATACTCTCGAAGGGAGATGCTGGTATGTTAATAATTTAGTACCAAATTTTGACTGCTAGTAGGTTTGAAATGTTAGATATATTTGATATGCGAAGTACTATAGGCGAAGGTCGTTATATGTACGGTAGCATGTAAATGTCGCTTAGCTGAGTTGATGCTGCGAGGCTGAGGCACCTGTTATTAATTGGGCTATGGCTAGCTGGATGTATGGCTGTGCCAACCGTATGTAGCATCACTAGCAGTTCGACCTGTCGATCCAGAGCCTCGTCTGATCATCAATTCATCTTAACCAGCCTAACACGTGAAAATCAGCAAGATGCCGCAAACTCACCCCCGAAACCAAATTATACTTGCGCCGTCAAGGGTAGATCACAACGGCATCATGTCTATCTTCCTGGCCGGTACCACTACTAGGACAGACGATACCCGGGACTGGCGCGAGGTGTTAACCGAATCTCTCGCGGATTTGCCCCTCACCGTCATCAATCCGTATCGATCGGATTGGGACTCAAGCTGGCGAGAGGATATTACATGTGAACCTTTTCGAGAACAGGTAGAATGGGAACTCGACATGCAGGAAAAGGCCCATATAGTCGTCATATTCTTCCACCCGGCAACCGAAGCACCCATCAGCCTGCTTGAGCTTGGGCTTTGCGCGAGAGCTAAGAAGGCTATCGTTGTGTGTCCTGAGGGGTATAAGAAGAGGGGAAACGTCCAGATTATATGTCAAAGATATGGACTTGAAATCGCAGAAAACTTTGATACATTAAAGGAAGTCATTGTGAAGAGATTGCCAACAGGTTCTCTGTGAGCTACACGGTTGAATCGTCAGACCTAAGAAAGATATACTGCTCGACTCTTTATATACGCATGTCTCATTGGTTGCTAGACTGCGTAAATAGCTTCTTTTGCGAGGAGTCCTTTATTATTATACAAAATTAATTTTATGTTGCGCTTTAGCTGACTTTGAACATTTCCAAAAACAACAGGCTGAAGCGAATTTGTAGTTATCTTCCCCATGAACACCAACTAATTAGGCGTAGTCATATGCCGAAGAAGAATAAGTAAGCAGTAAGCTTGATGTCAAAGTAAGGGATAATGTCACATAGCCAATACGTTAGGTAATATTAATGGTATTGAAGTGAGGTTATACCATTGATGATATTTTCGATGATTTTGGACAATATCTTTTAGTTCTAAGGCTGATTCCATGGATGGAATCCACTTATTCCCGTCCGTCATCTGGGGAAGCGGGCCGGCACTTTCTCCGCTTAAATCTTCTGGGCAGCTGCCCGTCTTGAGGGAAGGTGGATTATGCGCCCGCCCGTTCTCAAAGCACATCAGGTGGCGGGGCTCGACTTTTTATCCTTCATTATCCCAACGTGTCGTTAAGAACTATTAAACATTAGTCCAATAGTTTAGCATAAACCAATTGCTTTGCTTTATTCTTCGTTGGCTACATTTTATTGCTTTACTTTGCTCTCATCTCACTTATAAATTTATTATCCAACAGCTAGCTCTAACCTACCATGGACGACCAATTCAACGGACGCACAGATGATGATCTGTTTGCGGACGAATTCGAACCTGTGGTCACCCGAGAAAACGAGATAGAGACGAAAAATGAATCGAGCGCTCCTCCGGTAGTCGAGGATAGATTACCGTCTGCGAATTCCGAGCAACCTAACACAGTGGCAGTTCAACCTACTCCAACCCCTCATATACCTCGATCTCTCAATCAATCGCGACATGCGAAGCAGCCTCCGTCGTCCTCACATCATCAATCGCGACCGCGCAAGCACTCACCGAAACCCGCAGCGGTAGATTCGCAGCAGCAGCAGCAGCAGCAGGAACAACAACCGCAGCAACAGGAGTCTCCAGCTAAAAGTACCAGTAGTGGTGGTGGCGGGAGCGGGGGTAGCGACAAGAAAGCGCAAGCGGCTACCGTGAAGCTCGGGCAGAATACGGCGCTCGCGGACCGGCTGGCGTCTGGCGCAAATCCTCGTCAGAAGCTGACCGAGTCCGAGCTCGCGAGTAAGATGGAACAGATGCGAATCCTAAATGCAGAGAAGACGCGCCGGTTCGAGCAAGCTGAGCGCGACAGTCGCTCACACGCTCTCGCTTATGAGAAAGGTATGGAAGAGGCGCGGCGGCGTCGGGCCGAGGAAGCCGAGCGACGTCGTAGAGGCGAGGAGGAGAGGCGTCGTATGGATGACGAGCGCGCCGCAAATCGCGAGCGGAAACTCAAGGCTATGGGCGCCAAGGAAGGTGGCAGCTGGGACGAGGGTAAAAACCTTGAAGAAGAGAGAGATAGAAGGGCTGGCTTCCGGAGCGCAAACGGTGGTATTCGTGGCGCGCGTAACAATGGCGGTATAGCTGGGAGTAGATTTGCGGAGAGGGATAATGACGCAATCCCTAGGGAGTTTGGCCCCGACGATTTTAGAGGAAGAGGGCGCGGTGGGCGCGGTAGAGGAGGTTCAACTAGAGGCGGTGGTAGAGGAGGTAGAGGAGGCTTTAACCATGACGGCGAAAGGGGTGGCGCTTATAAGACGTCAGGGACAACGGCGACACAAAACGGCAACAAACCCCAATCGCAAAAAGCAGCACAAGCTCCTCCCACCGCAGAAGACTTTCCGGCTTTGCCAGCAGCCAAGAAGCTAGATACGACGAACAACGCGATAGCTGCGACGAATTCTTCTGTCCCATTACCTGAGCTTAATTCGCCGGTTGGAAAATGGGATGATGAGATGGCCGCTCTGGACGCTAAGCCTGGGGCTTAAAGCGTCCCTTTTTAAGAGAGTGCGGTATGAAGAAAAAAAAAGAGAAGAAAAAAAGAAACAGAATGCCCAATAGAGTGTACGCTAAGGATAATCTGCAGAGATGGGAAGTTTGGATTACAGGCTCGCGCAACACCGCCCAGGCATATGAGAATTAGAGATACCAGAAAAGCCAAATAAAAGCAAAAAGGCTTCTATTATCAAGAACCAATCGAAGTATTTTATGTGCGCCTGTCCATAGTGATATCATGTCTAATTTTGACCACTGAAGCCCATACGCCAATAACTCCTTCACATGCTTTGATGTCGCCGTTGCGTTACCATCCGCTTCGAAAACCACGGCCACTCCTACCTCCATATCCGCCACGTCTAGGCCCCCTAGGCCCTCCTTTCCACCCACCGTCACCGTAGCCCTCGTCCCGCATGGGGCCGTCGTCTTGGAGCGAAGGGCGCGGACGTCCTCTAATATCTTTAGGCAGGGAGTCGTACGTTTTCCGCATCTGCGCATATCCTAGATGCATCTTGCCGTAGAAATGGTCTGCCAACCGACGATCGTTATCTAGTCTCGAGAGGTACGCGCCGCACACGTCGCAGACCTGGAGTTTCTGGTGACCTGACGGACCGCTAGTGTCGGCCAGGGTCTTGAGCTCGCGCTCGCGCTCCATCTTGGCCTGGGCCGCCTGGCGCACCTTGAAGAACTCGTCATACGCGCGGCTGACCTCGCCTAGATCGCCGAGTATCTGCACCTCCTGCAGCCCGCAGTTGATGGTGGAGCTCAAGTCGGAGACGGATTTGAGCAGGACGTTGGTCTGCCGGATCTCGTCGGGGGTCTTCTCGAGGCGGCGCTGGGCGGCATCGATACGCCGGTTGCACTCTTCGATATACTTCTGTAGGTCACGAGCATAATCGATCTCGAAGCCGTACTTCTGGCGCGCGGGCTCGGGTAGGCCTTCGTACTCGGTCTTCAGCGACTCGGCGTGGATCTTGGGACACGGCCCGAGATCTTGTTTCGTGTTGGTGAATAGGTCGTGCGGACAGGTGCCGACGATGTAGGAACGGCAGACCTTGGGGTCGGTTAGGGAGACTTGGGATGAGCGCGACGTTTGTGGCCCGCCCATGAGCTGCTCTGGATGAGAGTTAGCCAGACGGTTCTGAAATAGGAGAGGTTGGAGTTGGTATTACCAAGCAGCTTTCTTTGCTCTGCCGCCATTTGCGAAGTTCAAATTGAAAGGTGTTAGATTAGTTATATTAGAGCGAGTTTACTGGTTGTTTGGGGTGAGTTATCTGGAAAAGGCTGGTGATAGTTGGTATTGGCGTGATTGTGAAAAAGTCTATGTATGGACGATGGCAACAGGGCTGAATTAATTGGCATTAGAGAAAAGTAGCTTCCAAAGATTGATATTTGCGGGGACCAATTAGGTCATTCTTAGGCACCTTTAGTGGGTTTAGCTTGCATTGCTTGGTGGGCTCGGCAGGGGCACAGGAGCCAGGCAAGCGGCCAGGGGTCCCTTATCTGACTAACAGTTAGGTACCTTATTGTACCTGTAGCCTCACTGAAATTATTCCACGTTGCTGGATCTCGCATCCAATAATCGACGTATCAAAACTACCATTTACAACCACCAACCATAAAAAGAAAATCGGTCGTCCTCATGGACTATCGACGGCCACAATGCGTTATTCCTTTTCTTACTTAATACCCTTTTCGATTCTGTTTTGGACTGTTGCTCTTGCTTCCGATTATTACGAACAGTTAATTCTTAAACCGCTGCCTCAATCTACCATTCTCGCCAGTTTCAACTTCAGATCCAACACCACTTTGTCGCAATTCGAAGCGCACAATTTTCAATACTTTCCTCGATCTCTAGGACAAATATTACAACATGTGGGAACAAGAGAGCTACATCTGAGGTTCAGCTTAGGAAGATGGGATGCCGAGAGCTGGGGAGCGAGGCCGTGGGAGGGTACTAAGGAGGGTGGAACAGGCGTCGAGCTATGGGCGTGGCTTGAGGCAGACACTGACGAAGAGTATGCTATAAAGAACAGATCTGGATCTTGATTTTATATGCTGATCCTACTTACTGATAGGGCCAGTCGAAAGTGGTTGAGTCTAACAAACGCACTATCCGGCCTCTTCTGCGCTTCGCTAAACTTCATCGACGAAACTAGAACGACTCGCCCAGTCATGTCCTTCCAACCCGAAGGAGACCACTCGAACACCACCTTGGCTAACATGCAATTACTACATGGTGTGCTGCCAAGGGAAGTAGTCTGTACGGAGAACTTGACGCCGTTTTTGAAGCTGCTGCCATGTAAGGGAAAGGCCGGAATATCGACTCTACTCGATGGGCACAAACTCTTCGACGCATCCTGGCAGAGCATGGCGATCGATATTCGACCCCTGTGTCCGGATGGTCAAGAATGTGTGCTGCAGATTGAGCAAACAATCGATATGGTTTTGGATATCGAAAGGTCTAAACGACCTAGGGGTAAGAATACCATTGTCTCGTGTACCACCTTAGCTCTAACACGACGCAGATAACCCTATACCGCGACCTCTACCGGGTCATGAGCTGAAATGTAACTCGTCAAAACCATATCATTCTGGAGACACATGCTTCCCTACCGACTATGCAGAGGGTCAAGAGTGGGCGCTCGACCAAATCTTTGGCAAGACAATTAAGGGAGCTTGCCCATTGACTGACCCAGAGGTCCCTCCTGTCTGTATCCAAGTTCCTCATCGCAGGGATATATATACAACTGCTGGTGCGAGCGAGATCAAAAATCCAAATGGGCTCTCACGATGCTACCAAGTTCCACTAGAATCTGATTTCTCAATGATCCTTCCTCATATGTCACGAGAAGGCGAACATCCCAAAACGAACGCCGACGAGATTGTCGAGCCCGAAACTCCGCTTCTATATGCGGAGCGTAGCTTTACAGGCCACGGATACGAGCGTGGAGGTGTAAGGACCATCCTCACTAATCCAAGCCCAGATACAGAGGTTGAATTCTTTTATATGGAGAGTTTACCTTGGTTTATGAAAATCTACCTTCATACACTTACAACTCATATCAATGGAGTACCGGGGTCCAAGAATGACATCATCGAGGAGATTTATTACCGGCCGGCTCTGGACCGTGTCCGAGGAACACAGCTCGAACTTCGGATGCGCATTCCACCTGCCAGCACAGTTTTTCTTACGTACGATTTTGAAAAATCCATCTTACGGTACACCGAATATCCACCAGACGCCAACCGCGGCTTCGATGTTGCCGCGGCTATCATAACCATTTTGCCTTCCACATCCCCAGACGCCCCATTGGCGCGACAGAAGACATCAAACCTGCGGACTACGTCCCTCCTCCTCAGCCTGCCAACACCAGACTTCAGTATGCCGTATAATGTCATCATCTTTACAAGCACGGTTATTGCCCTTGCGTTCGGTGGCTTGTACAATATATTAATTCGACGATTTGTAGGGGCTGATGAGGGCCCCGAGATTAATGCCGGTCTGAAGAATAAGATCATCGCAGCTGTTGCGAAACTAGTAGGAAAATTAAAAGGTGCGAAAGGAAAAGTAGATTAGATGTTAGTTATAGTCGCGCGTAGGCACTAGAATAGACCTAGAGAATTACTCCCATTGACGGTATGATTATTTACTACTTATTACTACTTCACGGCTCTCCAATATAAAATGGTGGTCGAAGCTGAGTATAATCAGCCCCCATAGACTTCAACGGGTAAAATATTCAACGAATAAAATGCAATTCACAGCTAGTTGCCGAATTTTTATCTATCTTTGTACATATGAATAGCCCCAGGAAAGCCAGTGATTAAAAATATACAGTAAAAAAAGAAGCGCCCGCCTCCGTAGATGACATTTTATACCTATAACCCTCGCTTTGCCGTGGCCCTTGTGTTTTTGCAGAGTTGTTGGTAATGCGTGCAAGTACGAAATCAAATTTACCCTATGCCAACCCCTGAGGCTGAAGAGCAGCCCCGAGTATGTACGTTGAAGAGCGGAAATAAGCTTGCATCCGACCCATTGCCACGGGATTCGACAGCTGTTCCCAGTGCTGTTGCGGCTGTTGCCATCCTCTTCCGTTATATTTCCCTCTGGAATCTAGATGGCAGTCTCCGAGGTCGGGCTGTGTCGTAACGGTTTCGATGCTCGAACGCTTACTACTAGGATAAGACGACGAGTTAAAGGAGTCGGTTGTGCTTGCAGCAGAGTAGGATGATTCTCGTCGGCGGTGATGGTTAGGATTCCTTTGCCGATTTGATCTGAATTCATCTACTTCGGGGTCGGGTATAGGATCTGTTTGGACGCTGGCGTCCGCATAGTTCGTCCTGGGTTTGACGTTTGTAGTTGATCCGGGCTTATGTACATCCGCAGTGCCCCTATAATGATAACTGCAGGTGCAATGACTGCCCGGAGGCTTGGTATCTGTCGAAGTTGCAGGTTTCACTGGTGTTGGCGGAGTATTCGAGCCTTGCGGGCTCGGCTGCTCTTTAAGCACACCTAAATCTTCACTGCTGTATATTAAACTGCGTGGGCGCGTAACCCATGACCGTTCCCGTCGGTGGAAAGCAAGTGGCACGAGAGATATTCGGCGTAGCTTGTCCGCAGACGATGACCGGCTATGGGCTGCCGGCTCTGGTTTTAGGTGAGGCCCGGGTAGATGATCGACTGTCGGTGACATAGACGGTAACGTGCTCGATCGTGGCCGTTCCGTATCGCCTCCTGATAGCTCTCGTGCTCTGCTCATCCGCCTCTTGGTCCCCGAAGAAGGGCTTCCGCCATTGAACGTCAGAGCTCGTCGGAGCATCTGTTGCTGGGGACCCGCAGGTTCGCTCCGAACTTCGCCATTCCTATCTGACGCCCAGAACGTGTCCTCCCCCGAGAGTATCACTTGTAAAGTCTCAAAGTCTCTCGTGCTACCATCGACTGGAAACAGCCAATCCTCTAAGCGCCTTGGGAGGCCGTGAGATCCTATATTTCAACGAAAGTGAGAAAATGAATAATACTGGATGATTGATATTAGAAACATACGCTGCCTGTATTCACCCGAATGAGTCTTCCAGCAGATGTAGTGCTTCCCACCTGATCCAAGTGCCGTCACGACGAGCTGCGCTACGCCATCCGAGTCGTCGGTGTTGTTGGCTAGAGAGTGCAGGATATCCGCGACCATTATGATTTCCTCAACAGCGTTGAATATTATTACATCATATCCTAACCACACACCTATTTAATTCGTACCAGCCGTATTTAGAAATTAGTATACTGAATGATGAAGATCATAGTACAGTATACGGATTAGTTATTACAATTTCAGATCGTAGAACTGACGGCGAGCTGCCAGCAGCTAACTCATGATCAAAAAAACAACTGTTGAAGGTGAGATTGGGGAAGTAAACGCATGATTTTAGATACACGGGGAAGGGCTGAGACATCAAGGTCCTGGAAAACATATGATATGGGCCCAGTCCACAGAGCTCCCCGAACAGAGTCGCATCTGAAACCACGACAGGGGATCCATGAACGTGCCCCATCTTGATTCTAGAGCTTTTATCGTATTTTACGAAAACTCGTTGAATATTGTAAGAAACAATATTTTTTTGCTTACCTCGAATCTGCCGTTGTGAGCTTTACCAGTCATAGCCTTTGCCCGTTCTTGCTTCCTACATCCCTCCATACAGCACTTGAACACCTCTTATTTCAATACGAAAACTAATGTCGTCAAATATCCATACTTCACAGACTTTTACATTTCAAGGGAAGACACTTCAAGAAGCTCTCGAAGAAGTCGCCATGGCTATACCTATGCTACTGGCGCTCACAATTGCCCCTGCTCTGCTAGGAACACAAGAGGCAATCCGACAAAGTCAGTCCAAGAATAAACGGGAAGAGCACCGAGCTCGTCGTTGCAATCTTGTCGTTTCTTGCGTGAAGCAGTCAATCCGCAGTCGAGATATAAATGGCAAGATAGTCGTTCTAAAGGATAACAAGGTAAAGCATTCATGATAATATGAACATCGCGAAGTGTTACTTACGCAGAATATAATAGCTCTATATTACCACTGGGAACCTATCTGCGGACGATAATGCGGCGAATACTACAAGCAGTGGACATCCGTTTGCAGGATATTATTTACCATACCCTGACAAAACATACGAGGGTATTGTTAGCACTATAAGCGACGACCCACCAATGCTGAACTGGATATATGTCGACAAGGACACATACGAAGTGAAGTATGGCGTCCGCGCCGATGCGCAACCCCATATAACAGGACCATTCGATTGCACCCGGCAGGACCGGCGCATGACTCTAGAAGGCTGGGAAGGGTTTGCTGCAGTTGAGGAGTTCCCGGGAGTCTGGGCGCTATATTTCGACCGCGACGACGATGGCTTAACAACTAAAGTCCCAATGGGAACTAGAGTACTCGAAGTAGAACTGACCCGACGAGAGAAGAAAGAGCGCAAGCCCGAGCCAGACCCGAACCAGGCGCAGACTCTAAATGAGAAGATGAGACAGCATAAGGAGCAAACTCAAAGAGAGGAAGAGGAGAAGCAAGAAATGCTTCGTACACAGCAACAGACTAATACGAATGAGCGAAGAGACGAAGGGCCACCGCAACAGGATAGAGGCACTACAGAATATCAGGCTACAGGAGAGGCAGATGTAGGCGGCGCACAGCTTGATCTAAGCAATCTACACCTCAACCCCGGTTCCCACGCAGAGCATCCACCTGGTACTGTCCCTCACTCGCCCAGCGTATTGACCGACAACGTCTCATTCTGGTCCGCGGCTAGGAAAGCCGACGGTCTCAGCGACACCGCGTCTGTCACAGCAGCCAGCTCCATCGCCGACAGACTAGATGCTCTCGAAGAGCAAGCTAATGAGTTAAGAGAACCTGGGTATAAACAGCCTTATGTTGAAGACGAAGCCGTCTGGGAAGAGCATGTAAACAGTTCATAGAGTATATACATAGAGCCGCCATATATAATTCGCGGGCGAATCATTAAAGATACCCCTATTCAGAATAATTAGACATTTATAACACGTTCTGCTTCTTAGAATGAGCCTCCACGTGATCGTTGAATAGTCACGTAAATATTCAAGAGTCAAAGCTTGACAGCTGTGGAGATACATAAATTGAAGTAAAGTCGTGTCCACGTCGTTGGCGACGGTGGAGTTGACGTTCAGGGGTATTCGACGGGGTTTATTAACCTCAACCCACAGCGGCCTTGCGTACTAATAGTGGATATTCCGGGGTAGGGAATACACGTAATTTGATACCAGAAGCCTTTCAACCATGGCTATGTCCGACTTCTCATACTATAGGTACATTGTCCCTAAGTGAATTGTTGTCGTACAATTCACAAAGGAATTGTTCAATAATAGCATTTGACAAATTGAAGCTCAGTCTGCATGTTACATGTCCGGAGGAATTGCGTGCTTCTAATGCTTCAAAAAAGGGGTAAGAGATCTGCCGTACTTGAATAAGGCGGCAAGCCATACACCATACACCATGCACCGTATGTAGGAAGAATGAAAATCCAGAACTTTATCGATTCCAGGGTCCTGATAAGAAAGAAATTCCGTTCCATTCACTAGCCTCTATTCTCCGACTTGTCATGCCATTCTCAGATCAGATCTGAGCGTTGCTATGCGGGACAGGGGTAAAACGAGACCCTTGATGTCTGAGGCTCAACGCTTTGATCAGGTGTCCACCCACATCCCCGGCCCTAGGGAAGCAATGAGAGTCTTCGCTGTAACTCTGTCAAGGGATAATTGGACGACTTCTATCGTACCATGTCGGACGAGTGCGTTACATCGTCGTGATTATCAACAGGATCTACGTCGTGGCCAGCCCAACACTAATTTGGGTTTCGACCGCTCCGAGGGATAAGAGAGTCTGGAGAAACGGGCTGTCTATGTCGAAATTTGAAGATATAAGAACACTTAGTGCTCAGCTTGACAGTGAAGAACTAATCCTCATCATCCAGCATCAACATCATCATCATCAGCTTCCTTCTTCAATTCTTCAGCAGGCCTGACCTAGCAACGTGATTACCACTCCGCCGCTAATTCACTATTCTATATTTTTGAGATCTCCCTTGATCAATCCTATTAACTAATTCAAAATGGCCACTACTAGCACGTGAGTCTCTCAATACCTATTCTTAGAATGGTATATCAGGTCTAACATATGTTTTCTAGTACCTCCGCTATCCCCATGAAGAACAACGTCGCTTACAACAGCGACTCGGAATCAGACGGCCAAGCTCGTGGCGGTCGTCGTCCCCAGAACCAGCTCTCCCAAGCCGCCCAAGCTCTACCTAAGCTACCCACCTCGGTGGGATTAGCCCAGCCAGCAGGTAAGATTAAGCATATATTGTACAAAGGCAACGGACATCACTAACCCACGCTCTCCAGGCCAACTTTTGAGGGGTGCGACCGACGAGCACGGGAACCAGAAGTCCGCTGCTCTCCTAGTCGGTATCAAGCTCGACCTGGAAGCGGAAGTCCACCTGACAGCCCGAGTCCGCGGTGACATCTGTATCGGTCTTTACTAAAAGCGATGCGTATACCTAATAAAAGCGCGGATTATTGTTCTGATTACGGAGGGAAACGCATAGCGGTGAGAAAGTACTGTGAGAAGCGAAGCTGGAGCTGGAGCACACAAGATACCCCATTTTGCAAGGATTATTCAAGGCATAACGAATCAAGTCGTCCCAACACTGATGTCTTTTACACGAGGCTGTGCGGGCTGGCTGGCCGCCGCATAGCGAAGTTGATAATAATATCACGACTTGGAGATCTCATTGCTTCTTGCTGCTGTTATTGGATATGTGAATGCATTGTAGTGACTGCGAACGTAATATGTGTAGCTTATTTTATGTGACAGACCTATTAGCTACGAGACTGGAATTATTATTAGGCCATTTTGAATAACAATGCAGCACATTTTTATTTACACAACCCAATATCTTAAGGGGATCAAAATATAAAATATAATGTCAATTACGAGTAAACTCTCCCTTTTTGGGAGGTTTATCTTTTTTTCTTTTTTTCTTAGATAACAGAGACTAAGTTAATAGGTACTTGAAGTTCTATCGTAACAAATCTCCTTTGTCTAGCCTCACATCAGAGGTAGGCTACTTAATTTTCGGGAGCAATCTCAAAACGGCCAGGTATCTCACCACGAACAATTAGCTCTTTAACCTCACGTTCCTCGTAGACCTTGACGATCTCAACATGCTCTGACGTAGATTCATCTGCAGACAAAAGCACAATGTCGCCTGCCGCTACGGAAATGTGTTTTCGAACCACTGCAATAATGATGCACGGGCTACTATCGTCCTCTACGCCCAGAACCTGGACATTGAAGCAGCCGTGCCCTAGATAACTGCGGACCATGCCATACTCCTGGCCTGCTTCTCTGAATAGGAGAATTTGGTTTCTAGCCATTGTGGTGATGTTTCGAGGACGTTATGTAATAAATGAAGATAATTCTATATTAGTTTGTTATTGCTTGCACTTCGAGAGAGTAGAATGATGGTATGAGAAAAGTAGCTATGTGAAAAGCATTTGAGATAGCTAGGCATATTTATATATATGCCCATGGGAGAGTCATCGATGTAGGGTATAAAGGCCTTGTTTACTAACAATAGCACTGATAAGTTCAGTAGACATTGTTCAACTAGAGAGAGCAATTCCTAAACACATGTAAGTTTACGGGTGAGAACAATGTTCTTGTTCACTCCATTGGGTACATAATGGCATTGCTACTCAAGAAACAGCCTGAGCGAACCTAGAGAAGCGCCTCAAACAAAGGAGATTGGCATATGGTCACAAGGTAAGCCTTTTCGGCTATTAGAAACATTAATCATTTAGGTACGCGATGGATAAAATATATGCTCGATTCAAAATCGTACGGCGATACAATTTAGCGGGCTGGGAGCAACATATGGTACACTAAAGCCGATGTACCCTACTACCGCGAGGCATACCTTCTGGCGCAATAATTTTGATATTTATTCCCAATACTAAATACTTTGGAGATGTAGATTATAGTTCTACTCAGCTACAAATATAAGGCTATAATTGTGGTGTCGCTTGTAGTATTTGACCAGTACACTCACCAAAGCCGACTTTCTGGCCTGGCTCTCCACAGACCCCCTGAATTGTAATTCTATCGCCGTCCTTCAAGAATCGACGGACATCCATCCCCTGAAGCATGATATCTTTCCTTCCTCCTTCGCTTAGCTCTAAAAAGCTTCCCCTTTCGCCTTGTGAAGGTCCGCTTATCGTCCCGGAGCCAAGAAGATCACCAGTTCTTAGCGGGCAGCCACCTAGCGTGTGATGCGCAATCATCTGCGGAAACGACCACATGAGGTATTTCGAGCTTGTTGTGCATATCCTCGTCGAGTCACCCTGTGGTGCTGCGCTGTGTTAGATTCAATTCTCGGGCATCATTATGGTAAAAATACATACTCTCTAAGTCAACTTGTAGCTCGATTCCGAAGATATTTTCCTCTTTGCCTTCGTTTAAGTACCCCTGCAATGGTGTCCAGTTGTCAATCTGCTTGGTCCGGAATGGCTCAAGAGCATCTGCAAGGACAATCCAAGGGCTGATAGTTGTGGCGAAATTCTTCCCATTAAAGGGTCCCAACGGAACGTACTCCCACGTCTGGATGTCGCGCGCACTCCAGTCGTTCAACAATACGTATCCGAAAATGTGATCTTCAGCGTTAGTCACTTTGATCGGAGAGCCCATCTCATTCGGGATTGATATAAAGCATCCTAGTTCCAACTCAATATCCAGACGCCGTGAGGGAGCTGTGGTAGGGTGCTTTGGCTCCGCCGTCGGATCAGTAATAATCTGGCCGAAGGGGCGCTTAATCGGCGTGCCTGAAACGACAATGCTGGAAGCTCGCCCGTGGTAGCCGACCGGGAGGTGAGTGTAGTTCGGCTGTAGAGCCGCCTGAGGCCCGCGGAATAGGGCACCAACATAATACGCGTGGTGGAATCCGGCATAGAAATCCGTGTAGTCGCCAATGCTCATAGGCAGATGCATCTTGACTTTCTGCTGGGGAAGTACCGCATCTTGTCGAAGTCCCAAATTATCTTTTAAGATTTCCGGCCTTGATGTCTCTGCTGATAATAGATTCTGAATAGTGCTGCGGACTTCTCGATGGACCGGTCGGCCCAGCGCTGCAAACTCATTTAGCGTGGAGTTGGAGAAGATGCCGGGGTAATTCTTCAATGCAGGGAAGAGATCATCAAAGTCTGGGTACGAAGATAGGACTTTTAGATCAAGCACTTGGGATCCGATGGCGATAGCGACATGCGGCGCGGGGTTAGCCGGCGAGCTGATGATGCCGAAGGGGATATTAGCTAGTGAAAATGGACTGTCGGGAGATACGTCCGGAACCCATGTTGCCGCCATGATGTGTTTCTAATTTCCTAACTTTATACTTCGAATAGTAATAGGAATAGTTAGTATGTATGTAAATTGTATCAATGATAGAAAGTCGTGTGTATTAACTTAATTATTGTTAGCATTAAGATGTTGTACTCTTCAGAGTCGTTTACACGCATACTCGAGAGTGGGTATCACAATACCGAAAATCCCGATAAAAGCCGGCGTATAGAGATAGTCGGCATAGGTATTGAATAGAAAGAATATACTACCTCCGGCTTTACCCGCTTGTTAGGATGGCCGGCGGAAACAAGTCACAACAAAAAGGGGAACACATGGATTTGAATAGCCTCTCAAGAATGACTGTTCAAACAACTTGTCTCTAACTATAACTACTAGTTATAACTTATAGTTAAGCTAATAGTATCTAACTAAGATATAATAATAGGTGCCTTATTAGGGATAGTTTAAAAGAGTCATTTTTATTGCTTCAACCTCAACGTTGATGTTGAAAATTGACTAAACAGTTACATATTACAAACCTAAACATTAATAATTGCGAGTCATGTATACAATCCAGTGCTTGTTTAAACCCCTAGAATGGTTTATTTTCCTCCATCAGAAACGTGTTCTAAGCCCCATTCATCCTTATATCGCATCAACCTCTTCTCCGCAAATGCGGCTTCCGCATATAATCCAATTTCGTCCAATAGGTCGACCACGTCATATGGACCTTCACGGGACGCAGCGCGTTCTAGGTTATGGAGTACGGAAAGGTAGTCCTCTACCGGTGCGTGAATGGCAAAATTCGTGAGACCTACGCAGATTCTAGCCCATACTTCTGCCCATTGACCAGACATAGTGCCCGTGGCTTCTCGAAACTCGATCGTCGGCGCGACCTTGCCAGGATCTATGAGGTTGTAACATTTATACCTGAAAAGGTTATAATTGGATCTTTCCTCGGTTTCCAGCAGAAACAGTATCATGCACGAGCTGTTGCAGGCAAATATTTCACTAACGCCGGCGAAGACGCCAATGTCAGTTTTAGCCTTTTCATCGAGGTCTATGAGCCTGTGTTTAACATCGGGTAGGGGTTTGCCGCTTACAAACCGTTGAGTGAAACGCTTGTGTATTGGTGAATACGGGGTATTGGGGTGTTTAACTTTGGGATCATTGGTTGTTTTCATTACCTTCTCAATACGAGTCTGAGTTTCCGATCTGTGAAGTTTTGGGGCTGGCTCTGTCTCGATAGATGTTAATATACCTACCGGGAGGCCCATGGTATCCTTACAGAAAAATGGCTGGAAACAATCCGGCTTCCGAGTTTCTTCAAAGGCCTCCACGTGCTCCTCAAGCTGATACTTTATTCTCCAGGATATAGGGTGCTCTCCGTGCCTCATGCCGCGTCCGATATATAGTTCACAATTCCTTTCTTCCTGGTGGATAGACTCGTGCATTATGTCCGGTATCTTATTTCCTCGAGCAAGAGGACTTCGATCGCGAATGCTTTGTGAGTAGAAGTTTACCCTCCTTTGCGGTGGATGCAGCAGAGCAATAATGGGGTCAACAGCCCAGAATAGCGAAGCAACTCGCTTTACGTGCTCCAAAGGCATATGTTCTTTCCCATCACCGACGTGAACATGAAACCCACAGGAACCATTAACAACCGTACGATACGTAGACCTAATTAGATCCACGGCATAACGGATTGCGCTGAATGCCACAGGCAAAGCAGCCTCTGCGGGAGATGTCATTTCGATACCAGACCACTTAATATCCCCCTCTAGATTAATGCTTGTATCTAGCTTAACCTTCCAAACATAATATTCGTGCCTAGAATTGTGGGTTGGCGATCGTTGAGCCGGTAGACCATGATTAATTAGAACATCGTAAATCCGATCATAAACCATCCTATCTATTGTTAATTTGGAAACGCCAGACTCGCGAAGATTTTTTGGGAGCTTAAGAATAGGAGGCAAATCGCTTGCTATGTCTTGATGAGGGTCCGGTTCATCGTCCCATATCCATACAATTATAAACTCTAACTCGACACCGAAAGTGCGAGCTTGGGCACGAGGCCACCGCCCGCTTGCCGACATGGCGATTATCTTCTCTGTCCTTGGAGTTGCCAAATTTGAGTTATGGAAAGCTACCTTGTATTTAAAGGTAGATAGTAGGATATAAGTTCAATTCTATATCTTTCGAGCTGATGACAGAGTCATTGTACGCTTGTAGTGGCGGCTCAATGACAATGGGTATTGTTTAAAGACTCAACTGGGAATAGAATTGAACGACGTGAATAAGCAACAACACTAGGCACATGTCAACCCCTCAGGTGCATATTATGCAGCTTAGGCTCTTATTTATAAGGTAGGTAGTCAACCGGGCTTACACAAGGGCCATTCCAGTATAAAGAAAATTAGGTACCCTCAGTATCAAACCATATAATCCTTTATGTTCATCTGCCAACGTATGCTTTATACCTAATGAAAATGGCAGGGCCCCCCCTTGCTCCTTTGGCTATATACTAGGAAGTGGTGATAATTCGGCAACGACAAGTTCATAGTTTCATACTTAGGGCGCCTAATAATAATTCTAGGGTGCTGTTTCAAGTTATTTACAACATCTAAGATATATACCCGGGTAATATGTAATCACTACCTTTCTATACATTTGTCGTATTTACTATTGTCTTAGAAATTGTTCTTCTGAGATGACGAAGCATGAAAATGTCTTTTGATACTATAGTGCCAAAGGTATAGATGCCCCCGCTATACTATATCGTAAAAAGGGTAATGTTACGTCTTGATGAATGTATTAACGCCTACTAATATCTTAAGTTTGAACGCGTTCGTCTCTTCTTACACCTGTTTTCTAATTGCCCGATACTAAGCGATCTTCTATAGCCATCTCCCCGCAATTATAATCCCGTTTCCCGACAGAAGGTAAGGGGCATAGTTCAAAGATTCCTGACCTTCTATAACCTGACGCCTAACAATCCTAAATAAAGATAAATTGGTAGTCAAATACTTACTGGAGACGTTGGGGGTGGTTTTGTAGGAATGTAGCAAGGTTGATATTGAACCTTATCATGCATTCGACGTTGTGATGCAAAATTCTACAAGAGAGCTGATGTATAATAAGAACCATACGTAACTGAAGGCCTAAAACATTTGCAGGAGGTACCTAGGTACCTATCTAGTGGTGAGATACTGTTTACGAACAACCTATATCGTTGAGGAACAATCACCTACTTTTCGAACATTAGCTACCTATTATGCAACATCATGGATTTATCGATGAGTTAGTTTGCTCCCAAGTAATGTTGTTCCACTACAACAACCACGCTTCTACTGTTACTTAACAGTTCAGCTGTATCTACTTAAGCTGAACACCTATATAATCACCTCCATCGCCAATCTTTTCATCGATGAGTACAAGTCAAAAAACCATATACCTATCACTTATCCTGTTCTGTATTTTACAATATCTACCTGACTATTTCTAAAACAAACACGAATTCCAAATCGAGCATCATGGCTGACCAAGGTTCTTTGGTCCCCCCGCTGGGAAAGCTCATTGTCGGCAATGAAAACCAGATTCTACTTGTCAATTTCAACGGCGCCGAGTTCTCTATAGCTGCCAGATGTATAATCCCGAAATGGTTGCCCAGTTCAATATTATTCAAAGAGCCTAACTTGCTTTACGCTGTAAATGAGATAGGTATGGAAACTAGCATGTTGAGGCTGGTACCTAACACTCCGGCCAACGGTCCTCCTGTTGCACCTGACGCTATAGGTTTCGACAAGCTTTCGTTCGTTAACAATGCCCAGGGCTCACTTGGGGGCAACCACATCGCGTTCAACGCCGACAAGACTCGCATTGTTGAGACTTGCTACTCAAGCGGCAGAATCGATGTCTGGGACATCTCAGGAGAGAGCAACCTCCCTGTTTTAAAAAAGAGTATCCGGACTAGAACTGAAAATGGCTACCAGTGGCCGCGTCAACGTAGACCAGGGCCACGTCAAGCCATACTCGACCCGACTGGACGCTTTTTTATTATATCGAATCCTGGTACCAGTTCGTTACACGTCATGGACACCCTGAATGACAGGTACGAGATCACGGGCATTACCGCCGTACCCAACACAATCTCACCGGAGAGTATGGCTTGTATCACACATGGAGGAACGCACTACTTGGTGGTGGCAGGGGGCCTCTCTACTGCAATCGCCTTAATGAAAATGGAGTACACCGATGCTATAATCCGGTTCACCACGGTCCACTGGGGACACGCCGGTAGGAGATGGGACCGAGGTGAGATAATCATGTCGGCGTTCACAGGACTCGAAGTCGCCAAAAACCAGCGTGACGTTTACCTCTGGAATCGATTCCCAGGCGAGAACTCAGGCCACATCGCACACTTTAGACTCACCGAAGACGGGGGCGTGGTAGGGCTTACTTATGTCCACAACATACCAACCCGCGACATACAGCCGCGCATGGTCAGTCTAAGTGGAGATGACAACCAAGAGTTTGTATTCGTGGCCAACGAGTATGGGGAATCGGGTCTCGTCGCATTCAGGCGAGACCCGACGACGGGTAGGCTGGACCCGAACCCCGCCGCGACGTTTCCAAATGAGCTTCTTGCTCCCTACGGAGCTTCACCGCATGTGCTGAGAGGCGTTCAGTTTGTTCGTGAGCTTTAGTTTAAATATAAGTAGTTTTGCAAGATAGACCAACCAAAGGGGAAGAATGCTGGATAGTTACCTAACCTACCCTGGGTAAAGTAGTTTCTGGGATTGTGTTATTCATGATAAAAGGGGATTGCCCTTTAGTTATGAAAATACCACCCTTTTGTTGCGCAATATAAAGTAATTGTTCTATTAATTAGGTGCCTACCTAAGCAATAGTTTAACATAGACCTCACTAATTCTTATTGTTTTATGAAACTATTTTCCTTTCCTTTATTTTCTATTTTATTTATCGTCCATGATGTTTCAAAGTTACCGTCGGATCGACGAGTATGCAGCCAAAATGTACCTAGGTACCTATATTATTAAGTGTTTGTTATATGTACATATATGCCATAGCTACCTAACATCATGTAAGTGCCTAAACTAATGTAATGTTACCCTACGTTAATGTATGGGCCTATAGGAATCATAGCGGAGGTGGGTATCGATACTACGTAAAGAACATTCTTGAAAGGTGATTCCGAATCCCTCAATAATGTTCATGTGATCGGCCAAAGCATGCAAATATATAAGGAACATTGCGCAGTCCAGGTTCTTTCAAGTATTGCTAGCGTTTGACGTTTAAGTTAAGTTGCCAGCTGGCAGTCCGTGCATGACTACTAGCGTTTGCACCTGCCCAGCTGCCCCACCTTCCATCTCCTGTATGTATCAATGTAAGTTTATTCTTTCAAGTTTATTCTTTCACTAGAAAAAGCTGGAATTTGTTTTTATTTCTTTTTGTCCACCGTACCTAGGTAAACTTAGCAAAAATGCCTCTCGGATGGTACCTCGCTCAGGGTTTGTACCCAATTGGTCCATCCAGCAGCGATGATGAGGAGGGCCCCTGCGAGTTGCCCAATGGCCAAATCGTTTGCGGTCCACATGGCCTTGTCGTTTGTGGAAAATGCTGCACAGATTACAGCTTCATGAGTAGTTCTTCGGATAAAGATGATTATGACGATGACGATGATAGCCCTATGAACAATCCCCCGATTAACAAGGACGGCGATCCTGGTGCACCACATTCCTTAGGCCCGGAGATGAGAATAGGTGGTGGCCGTGTCATCCCTGAGAGGTTCACTCCACCGACGACTTCAATCATGCCAACGGAGCTGTTTCGCGGCCAGAAAACTTATTTTGGATTGACCAGGTAAGAGCAACGTAGGGAAAATTATATCTGCCTCGGAATGAACTGTCTCCAAGGACAGGCTCGCTGATATGCATTGTTAGATACATCCACCGCGATGACCCCCAAGCGGTTCTCATCTTCACTGACGGCGCTTGCTTGAATAATGGCCAGCCAAACCCCAAAGCCGGCTGGGCGATCGTCTATGGACCGGGACCCTTAATCGTATCTGGCAGGCTAGAACGCACGGGACCTTTTGGTGACGAGAGCATTCAGAGCAGCAACAGGGCCGAACTTCGCGCTGTTATTGCAGCTTTGCGCTTCCGACACTGGCCCGGTGAAGGCTTTACTACTATGGTCATCGCCACTGACTCGGAGTATGTAGTTGAGGGATCTACAAAGTGGGTGAGAACATGGACTAGAAATGATTGGAAGACGAACGCAGGTGCGGACGTCAAGAATAAAGACCTATGGGAAATACTTCTAGGCGAATTTGAGAGATGGATGGAGAAAGGTCTCTCCATCAAATTTTGGAGAATCCCAAGAGATTGGAACAATACCGCGGATGCGGCTGCGAAGTGGGCTGCCTCAGAAAATGAGGTGCCTAACCGGTGGAAGGATGTGATACTTGTGCTGTCTTGATTTATACGAGTAGCGCTTTATCGGGAGGAGGTCTCGGTTATCGGCCTGGAGGTTACATCCGACCCCGCCGAAGCTCAGGTATACATAGGTAGATGACCTCAAGGTGGTCGTTATCTTATGATTAGCCTTTTGATTACCATACCTACCTAGGTACCTAACCCACTGGTGTCACCAACGATTAACGTGTTAAGAATGTCGTGAAATAGTGGAATAGTGTCAAACGTAAGAAATTCAACAATATTGAGAGTTTAACATGGCTTCCCTCAATTACGGCACAACGGCCCCGCCTCAGCAAAGGCATAAACTCTCCGAATTAGAAGACTACCCACGATGGAATGCTGAATTAATCGAGGCCTTACGCGCGAGAGATCTACTTCCCTTCGTCACCGCGAGTATTTTAGCACCCGCTGGCGATAATGATTCCCCAGAGTATCTGCGATGGCGCAAGAACCGTCTCACTGTCTTGCTTATGATGAAGCGTTCGCTATCGGCAGATATGAAATGCAAACTTTCTAATGCCGGATGGGATTTCGGACATAGCAGAGACCCTAAGAAGATGTATGATTTAATTCGTAAGGTTGCTCAAAATGGACAAGGCGGCGAGAGCGACACGGCTTCCAAGCCTCCGTCGCCACTAGAGTCAAATGCTGTAGTAGACGATCTTACCAAGGAAATAGAGTTGATAGAGCAGGAAGATGGCGAGGAGGACTGGACTGCCGTCGAAGTACCGTCTAAAGAGCCACCTCCCGAGTCAATTCAGGATCGCGTCGTACGTGTATGGAACGACCTACGGGACTTAACAGCTTATTATGATATCGATGGCTCTGCATCACGGAATGCGCGGCTAGAAGTATTTTACCAAGATGAACTCGCAGACCTCGAGAGACAGCCTTTCGACTCCTACTCTTCACAGGATGATAGGGTCGACCATCTGCTGCTTCGGAACTACATACGGCGCGCACAACGCACACTTGAGCTTGACAAGGCTCGAGATGCCAAGTTTACAGCCTTCATTGAACCGTTTGCTACGCCTATTACGGCATGGTGCGAACAACGCCGGCGTGTCGAGCCAATTGATCCTAAGGCCCTTGCTGATAGCCTTACCGCGACGGAGAAGCTTGTATTCAAGGCTCGAGATCACGTCAATCACAATGCTGGCAAGTACTCGAAGGCTACTGGACATCGTGCCACCCGTAGGGTTGCAGCTCTGCGGAAAAAGCTCGCGGAGACATACTCCTTCTACAAAGATTACGATCCCCTATTCGACTGGTGGGTCACGGAGCCTTATAAACGCCTTGATGCGGCTCTTGGTAGCACTGTAGCTCTCCTACGCGAGGTTCTGGTAGGCGTAAAGCCCGGTGATGAAGAGACCATCGTTGGAGAGCCCATTGGACGCGACGGCCTTCTGAGCGACCTCGAAGCTGAGATGATTCCATATACACCCGAAGAACTTTTACGTATCGCAGAGAAGGAATATGCATGGTGCGAAGCGGAGATGATCAAGGCATCGCAGCAACTCAACTTCGGAACGCACTGGCGCAGCGCTCTCGAGCACGTCAAGAACTTGTACGAACCACCGGGAGCATACCCAGCTTTCATCCGGTCGCTCATCAACGAGGGTGCCGCGTACGTCAAAAAGCACGATCTTGTAACAGTACCGCGCATCGCCGAGGAGGCTATCCGCATGACTATGATTGAAGCAGAGCGGCAGAAGGTGTCGCCGTTCTTCCTCGGTGGCCCGACTATGCAAATGTCTTATCCGACGCGGGATATGGCACACGAGGCCAAGCTCATGTCGTTGCGCGGTAACAACCGGCACTTTGGGCGAGCGACAGCCTTTCACGAGATGATTCCAGGTCATCACTTGCAGATCTTCATGGGAGAGCGGCACCATCACTACCGCCGCGCGCTTTTTGACACGCCCTTCTTCGTCGAGGGATGGGCGCTTTATTGGGAGATGGTACTCTGGGAGCGAGGCGATTTCTTCGTAAGCGCGGAGGATAAGATTGGCTCGCTGTTCTGGCGTATGCACCGGTGCGCGCGGATCCTGTTTTCTGTGCGTTTCCACCTAGGTCAATTAGACGCACGGCAGTGTGTTGATCTCCTCGTCAACAAGGTGGGCCACGAGCGCGCAACGGCTGAAGGCGAGGTCCGACGTAGTCTTGGCGGCGATTATTCGCCTCTATACCAAGCCGGCTATATGCTTGGAGCTCTGCAACTGATGCGTCTACGAAAGGAGGCCTTGGGAGATGGGCACGGGAAGATGCGCGAGAAAGGGTTCCACGACAGGGTCTTACGTGCCAATGTCATGCCCATTGAGATGCTGAGAGCGTTAGTTCTAGACAAGGAGCTCAAGAAAGACTTCAAGTCGGAGTGGAGGTTCTATGAAGATAAGCTATAACGGGATAGCGGGAAGCATCTTCAACTGGGGTGCACGCTGGCGTGTTTGCTATTTCTATCGCTAGTGGTGTGGCGTTCTGTTTATGGGTTATGACTTTACGTGTATGCAATATCGAACATGCGGCATAACCGCGTCTGCTAACTCCCGTCATCAAGGCGGTGCGTAGACCCATTTACTCTTCCGGGTTCTGCTTGCCCCGACCGCCTCCCGTGTTATAAAAGCCCGCCCTCCCTATTTTTCCAGAAGGGGGGGGAGCATTCCCCGCGGTCCCAGCACTTCCGTAGCTTGGTTCCCTAGTTCAGAATAGACATTCTTCGAGCCTCCTATTCAGCGTTACGCTCATAGTTGCGGCCCATCACAAATAGGGACGCAGGCTGCGGGCTGAAAAATACGAATCCGGGTCGCCAAAACAAAGAATTTGTGTGGACGTTGCAGAAATTGTGTTGCCTGCGTTGCGGCGGCGTCCGAAACGGCCTTCCCAGTTCCAACATGATACCATTATTCCCGAGTTAGTTTATTTTCGTGGAATTCACTGCAGCCCGTACCATGAGTATAGCGGCGTCAATCGTGTCTCATCCTGGGCGGCATGATTAAAGATGTCCCCATCTCGTTCGGCCCACATCCGCCGCACCGCTTCCCATGTAAACCGGTTCCCGTCGACCCCGACTTCCCTGAGAGAGGCATGCTGCAGCACGCTTTCTACCCAAGCATGGCAAGCTCTCTCGCGCTCCTCCGTGAGCATGGCTGATACCTGTCGCAGGCTCGGAATAGCGGCCTCCTCTTCGGCCTGCAGGTCGAACAGGAAGCGCATCGCCACGCCAATCTTTACCCGCACAACGCCGAGCTCTTTGGCCAGCTTCCTCTCTTCCAAACCCAGTGGGATCGTCTTCCCTTCCCTAATCAGCCTCTCGAACGAAACGGGCCGGCTAAGATGTGCATCGTCCCCAGTCCGCACCATCAGCACGCTACACTCGGGCATCAGCCGCTCCAGCCATGCAGCGACTTTCCATTGCTGGTTGTGGCCCCTGATCTCCGGAACTGGCTGTACCGGACACTCCACGGGCAACACGTGCTCGTCGGCCACAAGGACCACGGCGCGGAACAAATGGCGCGAGGACAAGCCGTGCTCGCACCACGTCTGTGCCGTCCCAACCGGCGGTGGGAAAGCACCACTGGCAGTGTCCTCGCATCGCAGACGCACGACCTCGCTCCCGAGACGCGCCGCCGTCGCGTCGCATAGCCGGCGGTGGGCAGCCACGAGGCCGGGGATGCTCCAGCTCGTGGCCTCACTCTCGGGCACGCGCAGCGCCTTGGCGAAGAAGTGCTGCCGCTGGAGGTTTGGTCGCCCGCCATGCAGCGCATGCCATGTACGGTAAATGTAACAGCCCAGCCGGCGGTCCGTGTAGCCGTGGCGGTGGCCAGCACTGTTGGGCTTGGAACCGCCGCCCACGAAGTACACGGCTGTCTGCTTGTTCGCGTAGTCGCAAATGTCGGGGAACCAGTGCATGGTGTCACTGTCTTGATGCTGGGGCGCCAGCGCCATTTGGAGATTGCGCGCCCAGCCTGTCTGGAACGTCGGGTCCCAGCGCAGCGAAGCGGATGCTTCTTCGTGGAAAATGGCTCCGAGGTGGCCCCGGACTAATACTAGCTCTTCGGGGGTGAGGGGGGCAGATGCAACACGGACGGCATATTTCTGGTTGAAGTCCATGTCGTCCATGTGTTCCGGGCCTGGATACGAGTCCCGGGGTAGCATGTACGGTGAGAACGGAGAGTTGCTGTCGATTATTATATCCTGTGTCTTGGATGTGGTTTGCAGCTCGTGAGAATCCATCGTGCTTCAGTGATGCGCTGCGCTGTGTAGTTGCAATGCGGTAGTGGTGGGTGATAACAATGACATGCCCGAGTTCACGAGGGGTATTGTGCTACCTACCTAGGTAATTTTCTCCCACGGGGGTTTAATCTCATTGCTCATTTTTGAAGCGGTTCTGAGCGGTTCTAAGCTCGGGTTTGCCTTAAAGTTTATTTAGGGTTTTTATTTTGCTTTTTTTTTTCTTTAGGAAAAGCAGCTTTATGAAACTACCTTGCCCAAGTTCACGAGGGATATTATGCCGCTTAAATTCTCACAAAAGTTTAATCATATCACCAAAGTTTGAAGCAGTTTCAAGGCTTTTTAAATTCGGACTTACTAAAACAAGGAATTTGTTGCATATATCAAGTTATGACATTTTATGACATAACGAGATACCTTTTGGTCTCCCAAAGGGTGAAGTCGGTCTCATAAATTCTCACCTTTCGCACATGGACGAGGATTTCTGGAGCACTAAGAATGGGGCTCATCCTTTGAAATCGTTCTGGGCTGATATATTCCTAACCAACCCTACGGACCCTTCGAGTGGCCCAAGGAAAGTGACAATCCATAATCCATCGTCGGAAATCTCTGAGTGAGGAAACCACTCAGGAGTCTGGAACGCAAGAGTTCGATATCGAAGTTCTAACTGAGAAATTTGAATTTAACTCCCGATCGTTCGGGTTTGGCACGTAAATGCCGAAGCATGCTATAGTATTACGGATGAAACGAAAGGATTAAAGGAATCAAGATGTCAGTAGAAATACTATGGGGGTATGATGGAATGAAACATATTGCGAAATTAGGTGTTAACGAGCTACACATTGCATATTTCGTACACCATTAGGTTTTAACAAATATTAACTACCTGTGAAACGAAAAGAATGGTTACACATTCGAAACGGAGGTTTGAATTATATATTCAATAGAAATATATAAATTTATTTATTTCAAAAATGAGAGTTTAAAAACTTCGATATGGTTATTATTAGTATACGAGATTGTCAGAGTCTGACCGCTTGGGTCGAGATAGGGGTGCGCGACACCGGCATACGTTAGGCCATCGTCCATCGGCGTTGCTGTGAATACTTTGACATCAGGAGTCCACGGGCCTTGAAGCGACGTTGCGGTACGTAGGAGCACGTCGGAACCACCGGGACCTGCGATCGATATTAGTTGGCTTATAAGAGCTTTGCGAACCCCCTTTTGACTATAGTGATCCGGAGCTAGGGGCCACAACACCCGAACGGAGTGATAATTAGGGGCTTGGAAGAAAGATAACATGCCTCGCCCGAAAAGAAAAGAAAGTTACTGACTTAGATGCGCGAAAATATAGCATTCGTAGAACTCGCTCCACACAATCTGCCCCTGGCCAATGAGCCACGCGACCGCCGTCCGAGCACCGAACTCCGTCAATAGTTTCCCCGTCTTCCATCCGGAGTTTGGGCCCCACCAGTACTCGTACCGGTCCAAGTCGTATGCATCGGCGGCTTTAACACGTAGTAGGCACACGTACTGCGCGTCGGTAGAATCCGCGACAGATGTTGGCGCCCCACCCCATGCGCACACGTACTCGGATCGTGGGTCCCGGAACGCAGCTACGTCGCCGTATCGGGGCGTGTTGTCTGATGGCCACCAGTACCCGTTGTCCCCGAAGGCGTTGGGTCACGGTTGGTTCTCCGTTTACGAGCTCCACCTTTGCGACACCAGCGCCCTTCAGACCGGCGTCGTTAGCGTTCTACATGGAGGGAGTTAGTCTAATATGCCGGTGGGAACTGGGTTGGCGTTTATTCGGCTCGTTTCGTACAACAAGATAGAAAACTACCACCCGCTCCGTCGGCGGTCTCAAATAAGCTCGTTCCGCCGAAACCGTACGTGTTTTCCTCGCAAGCTGTGTTGAACAATATTGAGAATTAAACACAGGAAGTATAAGTTAATGCTTGATTGTAATTAAGACTAAATAATAATATAATCGATCATATCTGCTCCTTTTGATTACAAAAACCACGCCATTGCAAGAATAACATGCATGTTATTTCACTAGCGGTCGGAGGTTAGTCTTGTGTAAGCCATCACTGAGAATAGGTATTTATTGGACTTGTCGGTTGAATTGACGTCGATTTTAGCAGTTTAGTATGAGAAGTCTAAGATATATGCCCCCACCTCTTCAATGGGTGGTCCGCTTATGCGGGGAGTAACTGTGGGTTAAATGCTGATGAAAAGTACCTGCTTCTAGCGGTTAAATAACCGGGTTTAATGCTCCTATACCGGTATGAAACATCTTATGAAGATTGGTCTTTTATCGTATTCTATCCCGAGTTTCGGCCTCCTCAGCTGTTCTTAGAACAACAGAAACGTTTAATTGAAGTTTGTGCTGGATGAGCTGTAGGAAGAGTAGTAGACAAATAAAAATGGAATATAAACGCCAACCCGAACGAAATGCGACACAGGTCAAGCCACGTCTAATTATTCACGGCGGCGCAGGTAATATTACGCCTGAGACTTTAGGTCCGGAGAAATATAAACAATATAGACATGCGCTTCTCACTATCGTAGGTACCTAAATTATCTATTTATTTGTCGAGGAGAAAGAAAAGCTAAGACGCATATAATAGGTCTCCAAGGTGGATGCTTATATACGCACTCCCGCGCCGCTGAGCAGAAATGGCTCTTCTGAACTTGAGTTTCCTTCCGCTCTCGATATCGCCACATACGCCGTGACGCTCCTCGAGAATAACCCGTTATTCAACTCGGGCCATGGCGCCGTATTCACGCGCGATGGCATCAACGAATTGGAAGCCTCCGTCATGGTATCGCGGGGTTATGCCAAACGTGGCGTCGGGGTGACCGGCCTGCGCAGGGTGAAGAACCCGATCTTACTAGCGAAGGCAATGCTGGAGCACGGAGACAAAGACCTAAGTAGAAAGAATGAGTTGGGATTGGCGCAACCGGACGTATTAACAGAATCTAATGGTCTAGAGACGGTTGATCTTGATGTGCCGTCGGCGCAAGCCCACACGCTTATCCACGGGGAAACAGCTGAGACACTGGCCAAGATATACGGTCTTGAACTAGTCGACCAAAAATACTTCTTCACTCAGCACCGCTGGGATGAGCATATACGGGCACTGGAAAAGGAGAAAGCGGGAAAGGGTCTGGCGACTTGGAGCGCCGAGGAATATCTACCCCAAGGCACATGCGGCGCAGTCGCGTTAGATGCGGACGGCGTCGTATGCGTGGCTACTAGTACGGGAGGGTTAACGAATAAACTTACCGGGCGCATCGGTGATACACCTGTCGTCGGCGCTGGCTTCTGGGCGGAAGAATGGGTCGAGACGGGCGAACCAAGTGGGACGAACACTTCGAGAAGTATAAAAAGATATTTACCTGGCTTGCCAGGTCCAGTTGTAGATCTATCGGTGAACCTACGAAACCTAGTCGCTGACTGTCTACCAACCCCCCTCGTATACTCTCCCGTTGCCCAAACGACTTCCAGTGGCGGTTACGATCACTTACAAACGACACGCTCCATCGCTCTATCGGGTACCGGGAATGGCGACTCCTTTCTACGAGTAGCCGCTGCGAGAACGGTCGGCTCAATCGCGCGATGGGCGAAGGCACCAGCAGCCAATGCCTTGTATCGCGTTGCCGGAAGAGGCGGAGAGCTACAGAGGAGCGCTGGAGACCGTTGGGGCCAAACGGGGGAAGGGGAGGGCGGTATGATCGGTATAGAGAGCATAGTGTCGCGCGATGCATCGGGTCGTGTCGTTAGCACCTCTGCCAATATACTGCAGGATCATAATTGCGGAGGGATGTTTCGAGCGTGGATTGACGATGATGGAAAAGCGGTAATGAGGATTTTTCACCCTGACAGAGCAGACGACTCTCTAAGCTCAACAACCATAATCGGAGAGGGAAAACCCGAGGACGTTTGGCGCTGGACTGCTGATAAAGTATAAGATATAGATTCACTAGACTGGACTGGTTAGCTATAGATACCAACGCAAGATTTGGACACAGATAATCTAAAAGTAACTGTGTTCGTCAACATTAGGTAGTGTATTTTGGATGTAGGTGTCCGCTGGGCAGGGACACGGCTTATGGAGGACTATCGACAGCCAGTCCCGCCTCAACACAGCGGCAATATCCTCTTATTTTACATGTCATTCATCGCCTGACCATCCGTATTGGTTATGCAAAGACCGCCTAAACCCGATATAAATACACGAAACCGATTCGATAATAGATCGGAAAGGAGCAGAGTGGGAATATTTTTTGTTCGTCGCATTCGTTTTAAGGGAATCTACGCAAAAGCCTTCTCCGCTTCTGGCGGTGGTGGAGGCGCCTGGGCAAGTGTTAGTTGGTTCATCATAGCGCGGGAGTAGTAGGCTTAGCGATCATGAAACCTACCTCTAATTTCGTCGAGCTCGCAAGCATTCTTTGGAACCCTATACCAACACCTTCGATGACGGCAAGGAGTACGGCGCAACCGATAGCGCCGTTTCGCGCCGCCTTGTATCCTCCTCGGATAGCTAGAGCACCACCGGTGAAGAAGCCAGCAACTAATAATGTTGTCAGTGTGTAGTTCCTAGGGAGATACTTAGACAACCTACTGATTGCATTGTAAGGATCCTCCTTTTTCCGTATTCCCTTAACCGCGCAGTCGAACGTCGAGAATAAACCGCCCCATACACCTATTCCGTAGGTAAGCTTCGTCGAGATTGCCAATGACTTCTAGTGTCTAGTGCCTACCAAAGTTACCACCTAGTACCGGTGCTCTCGCCTTAATAGCTGTGATTGCACCTATTCTCCTCTCGCCCATCGGACTGTTTCGGAAACCCTTGATACCGTGCCATATAGTTCCGCCGATTGCCTAATAGAAGACAAACATTAGCTCATGTCCTCAAGATTAACCGGGAGATAGTAGTAAAATAGAACAGGTAACATACACCCATAGCAAATGCACCTCCAAAATCGTTCAAAATGACCCATGGGCAAGGGTCTCGTGTGTGATCCATCTTGAGTGTCTAGTATAGTGGCGGGAAATCTTAGAATTTCGAGGTGGGATGACTAGAATTCTACCGATTGTGGTCGCAAACAATATCTCGAACGACTATTGGAAAGTCTTGCTCGTATGGGACGGAGGGGTAGTACGACGACGTTCGTTTTCGTCAGGGTGGTCGATTTTTGCACGGAGTGTATTGTGAACTCGCAAATAATTCTTGAATCTTGCACATGAAGAATGACCTCGATATAGAAAATTGTTACTTCACTTCACGCACAGACCACATCGGATGCTGAGATAAGTCTTCTTCCGATAAGCGATAAGCGATAAACAATAAGCGACAGCCGCTTTACCGCTACGGCGGCTCGGCCCCTTGTCCTTGTAAGTCTCATCTACTTTGGTTTTTAGCGCAGGCTTGCAATGGCTTCAGCTATTGTTTTAGTCTACTAACTAGTACAACACCTTGCTACGCAAATAAAAAGGAGAAGTTTGTCAAATAACTACTTTGGTATAACTATACCTTAATCATTATGCTTTGTTTGATTATCTATACTTTCTATTCATATAATATTTCCTTCTATCAACACGATAGACAAGATCGATGCCGAGGATTAAAGCCTATTATGCTTGTGCCGGTATCGGAAGCGGATATCACATCCAAATTCCGTACGTTAGGTTAGGTACTTAGATATACTTACAGCGTGGATAACACATCTATAAACATACATTGATAGTAGTATGGTTACAGAAATAAAGCATATAGATAGAGTTACCCAATGTAGAGTTTGTTTCAGCCGTAGTTGGAAATCCGCGCATTACGAGATGACTCGACTCACACCCTGAGATTTTTCCCCCTGGGTCTTCGCCTAAATCTTTTCTTATCGACCCGAGAGCTAAGAGATAAAATAGGAGGTATTTACCAGAGACGTTGTCGCAGATTAGAATATGACGTGTGAACCACGCTAAAATTCATCATTCTTCTTATACACCAATTCAAGAGCTCCCTTGCAACCTAAGGTCTAGCAAACATCAAACATATTGCATGGCTTCTTTGTGCAAGTATATACCTTGTTTGTGTATACCAAGACTGTAGTATGTTTCGTCTTGATAGTCTCTACCTACCCAGACCTCTTATCTACCACATTTATTGATACAACGTTTAGCATTTAAGACAGTTGCTTCAGCTACGTTTATGGAATAACAAAACACGAGATGAAGTCCACTTTATCATATCTCACGTATTGACGGCCGGATATCGCGTCATAGGCACCATAGCCGGGCAATCCTGTCTGACCGATAGGTATGCCTCTCCCCTTAGTGTTAGCCACCAGCCTTTTTATGCAAACTGGCCAATCGATCTTCCGAAAGCCCATAAGAAGAAAATTCCGCACACCGTAATTCGGGAGTTGGGAACATGTCACTTACTTAAAAGGCTCAGGCCCGCTCTCCCTGCCTGCTACGAACGTGTCCTCTTATGCATTCCTTAGTCTTATAAGTCAACACCATAATTGCAGATAACAACCAAAAACTTGTAAGCCATGGCTGTAGGGCTTGGCGAGATGACTGGCGCGTGCCAACGCTGTCAAGCGATCGAGGACGAAGAGACGGAAAAGAAAGATACCAACGAAGCTCTCAAGAAGCTTTATGCCAACAGCGTTAAGACTGCGGCCTGTAAGTTTGACCGAGTTCATCACGATCTCATGTGCAATCAGTTTTCTGTGAAACAGCGCCCTACATCCCACAACATCTACAACTTTCCAATCTGGGGAGACATTCAAGGAGATTGACCAATGGCGCTAGCTTTGGGCAGAAACACGTTACATATCGGGCAAGCTGCCGGGGTCCCAAAAGCTGTTTAAAGCTGTTTAAAGCTGCTTAAAGTTTTACTAAAAAACCCCAGAGTACTAGTGTAGCCCCACCCTAGTATGCTGGAATCTGGGGCGGATGTGCCTGAAATTGTTGAAATCCCCTGAATCGCGTCACTGCAGACGCTAACGTCTAGAAGCTCTCCACATTCAATTATCTTCCTGTCAGTCATCACGCCACACGTCATTTTCAATTCTTTCCAATTTTTACTACTGAATCCCATGATCAATTTTATCTGTCCTTAATTGTTCTATATTTTCAAATCCTTCTTTACAGAAGGGACAATTATATAGCCCTCTATTCATTTTCTCCTTCTCTTAGATACATGTTTCCAGAGCGGCAGTTAATCCGTAAATAGCAGCCATGCCATCTGCAGCCACGACCTCGGCTCCATCTCCAATTCTCGAAATTCCTCCTCATACAACACCCCAACTACACCATAATCTTAAGCACGACAGTTCCGTCCTTGCGCTTGCCGTTGGTAATGACAGTATTTATGCCGGAACACAGAATGGAGAAATCGTCGTATGGCTTCTGGGCACATTCCAGAAGACACATCACGTACAAGCCCATAAGCGTAGCGTTATGTGCCTCTTCCTATCCGATGATGGTTCCCTCCTTTTTTCCAGTGCCAGCGATCCGATCGTAAATGTCTGGTGCCCCCGAACTATGACTCGTCTTTACGAGATATATAGCACCAACGATTCCTTTGGCGACATCTTTTCCGTCTCCTACTCCTCGCAACACGAAACCGTCTACTATGGAGCTCAAAATACTTCCATTCAATGGGTTAGTCTCAAGGATCCTGATAGACGTGTCCCCCACGATTCTCCGAATCATCCCGATCGAAGGAACCACCGATTCTTCGATTCTCGAGCTGTTGGTGGAACAAGCACACCCCGACCTACGGACGAACGGTACGACTTGATACCCCGATCTCAAACTATACTTGAAACGGATAAGCGAGCGAACAAGATGTTCGCGCATTACGGTTACATTTATTGTATGCTCATGACAAAAGGTACAACCACTTACACGGAACCGGATGAGGATGTTTTAATATCGGGCGGTGGAGATGGGACCGTAAAGGTCTGGAAGCTTGGTAGCCACGAAATTGGTCCAGACGGGTATGAGAACGGTATCGAGGAGATCATGGTATTAGGGGAGCAAGATGCTATGTCCGTCATGTCCCTTGCTGTTGATGGCTCATTCCTATATAGTGGGAAGCTAGACGGCATCATCGAGCTATGGGACCTTGATACGAAGCAGAAACTAAGAGCAATCAAAGCCCACGAAGGTGATGTCATGGCTATTAAGATGGGATGGGGTTACTTGTGGAGCGCAAGTCGTGCTGGGACAGCATGCGTAAGTGAATCAGACCAGCTAACTAAGATAACCTCTAACAGCCGAGCAGAAACATAATACTGTCCACTATGGAGAGTATCAGCGCGATTCATCGCAAAACGTCAACCAGAAGTACCAATGCTTGACGCAGTGGAAGGCCCACAATGGCAAAGTGTTGTCTTCTGCTATTACAACCCATGATGGAAAACACATCTACATCACAGGGGCCAACGATAATAACGTCGCCATCTGGATGCTCAAGAACGAAGCGACAGCTGAACAGCCATCGCCTGAAGAGCATGAAGATATGATGATAACTTCGCTACGAGAGTTCGTATCATTCAAGACAGTCTCTTCCAGACCTGAGTATGCGGAAGATTGTCGTCGAGGTGCCAGCTTTCTCCGCACATTGTTCAAGAAACTTGGCGGCGATGTTGACATGTTGAGTGATGAAGATACATTTCACCATCCCGTGGTGCTTGCCAAGTTCAGCGGGAAACTTGAACCGGCTGAGAAGCGAAAGAAGATCCTGTTCTATGGTCACTATGATGTTGTGGCAGCGGAGACCAAAAACGGAAAATGGAGCAACGACCCTTTCCAACTTACGGGAACTAATGGGTACCTATATGGTCGTGGAGTCAGCGATAATAAAGGCCCCATTATGGCTGCCCTCTATGCTGTGACCGACCTTATACAAGCGAAGTCCCTAGATTCCGACGTTGTTTTTCTGATTGAAGGGCAGGAAGAATCTGGGTCCCGTGGCTTCAAAGAAACCGTGCGCAAGTATAAGGATCGCATCGGCAATATCGATTACATCCTTCTAGCTAACAGCTATTGGCTCAACGACGATACTCCATGCCTTACCTACGGCCTGAGGGGCGTTATGCACGCGACTGTTTGTGTTGAATCAAGAAATCCTGACCTGCACTCTGGTGTTGACGGTTCATATATGGTTAATGAGCCGTTATCCGATCTCATGATGCTACTATCGAAGCTCAAGGGCCCACGAAACCATATTATGCTACCTGGATTCTACGACGGCATCCTCCCCCTGACGGCCGATGAAGAAGCTCGGTATGATGACATTTTATCAGTTCTCATGGAACAAGGCCAGAATGGTGTTTCAGCGGAGGCACTCAAGGCTAATCTTATGGCACGGTGGCGCGAGCCAAATCTTACACACCACAAAGTTAAAGTCTCGGGTCCCGATGGCAGCCTGATAAGCAGTCATGCAAACGCCAAGATTAGCGTTCGGCTCGTCCCTGGGCAGGAGGTCGAAGAAGTTACTAACTCTTTAACCTCCTTCTTGGAGGAAGAATTCAGCAATCTGGAGTCGGACAATAAACTCAGTATTCAGATCGACAACCAAGCTGAGCCTTGGCTTGGTGATCCCAATAATTATATCTTCCAGACCCTTGAGGAAGCTCTCATGCAAGCCTGGGCCCCCTTGTTCAACAAAGGTAGCAATGGTATCAGCAATGGAGTAGGTGTGAATGGAAATAGCACCAACAGCAAACCCAAGCTCCGCAAACCTCTGTATATCAGAGAAGGCGGCTCGATCCCAGCCATAAGGTTCCTGGAGAAAGAGTTCAATGCCCCGGCTGCTCATTTACCATGCGGGCAATCTTCTGATTCGGCCCATCTGGATAACGAGAGACTACGAGTGA
This sequence comes from Daldinia loculata, assembly GCF_022478755.1. Classification (NCBI taxonomy): domain Eukaryota; kingdom Fungi; phylum Ascomycota; class Sordariomycetes; order Xylariales; family Hypoxylaceae; genus Daldinia; species Daldinia loculata. The sequence goes on along the minus strand of NW_026054868.1, from coordinate 72,681 downwards.
TGAATTTGCTGAAAAGTCGGGAGATCTTCGCCTACGTATTTAGAAAGTTGTAGAGTAGGCGTGCATTTTGGAATGATTCGTGGGGCTGCGGCGTTAAAGGAAAAAATAACTATATCGATTCACTCGTAGCGATGTAATGGTACATATTAGAAGGTCGGACCATAGCGTGGCGTTTGCGGTGCCCTATAGACTATAGAAATACAGATACCCTTGGTGCTAATTCCTTTCGGAGATTCTTAGAAGCACAAGTTCGCGCTCCCTCTAACTCCCTCCCGTCTTCTCTTCTAATCATGGTTGAATGTTTCCTTTAAACATAAGCCCAAAGTTCGGGACCGATATCCTATGCTAATAGCACCTAACTAATTTAACACCTTCATTATCTAGTCTTCCCTCAACGGCGGTGTCCCTGGTTTTGGCCACCACTGCGCGATACTACTGACTCAGTTGGAGGAGCCCGCGCATTCAAAAACTGCCACGGGGGAAATAGCCTTCGCCATCCACGCTGCTGTTGTGGTTCGGGGTGCTGACGAGGTCGCCGGTTGGCATCAGGCAGGTTACGATCATGGCTACGGGTTGAAGATACCGAGATGGGTCGCGGAGGGGTGACGCGATAGGTGTTGGGGTCCCGTAGATTCGCTAAATGCTGGCCGAGATGGAATCCATCTCGGTAGGCGATCTCCATGACGTGGAGGTCTCCTTGATTGGGATTAGGGGGTCGGTACAGGTTATGCGGAGATGTAAAGGCGCTGTGTGGCCCGTATCCCCTAATGTTCGTCTGAGTGCCGCTGTGAATAGATCTTCTCCGTCTCTGGTTGTGAGAGCTAGAGGGTGGCTCGGTGTCCTCTTGTATTTGTCGCCCTGAGGATGAGGCGGGATTACCTTCGGGGGCGGTGTCGTATACCTCGTCACTTAGCTCGCTGACGCGGCTGGTACGTGATCTAGTACCTGAGTGTCGCAATCGTTCCGATGGGTGATCATGATGGCCCCTAGTCCCAACTTCTACTACGTTCGAGGAGACCGATCCTCGCCGAGATTGCCTATTGGTGTCCGAATAATGATCGGAGCCCCCGTTAGGTCGATGTCGAGTAGTAGAGGTACCTCGACTCGATCTACGCGGCCGTTCTGCCTCGCGATTGCGCTCGAGCACTGCAAAACCATCATCGTCGAGGATCTCAACCAAAAGGGAATATCTCTTCCGACGAGGCTCCTCTTCAGCAGGTCTGGGGGAGCGAGAGCTCGATTCTCGGAGAGAAGAAGATGGCATCTCTTGTCCCGATTATATTTCGGCTCCGTGGATGCTATTGTACTAGCCCAAGTTCGAGGTTTAATTTAGGTACTAGGCACGGTAGATCAGGCGAATCACGAACCATTATATACAACCTTATAATACCGGTATTACTGAGAACGTTCTCGATTGCCTAGTCTCTCAAAGACTACCTTTCGAACGCGTTGATCGATCTAGGACCAAAGATCCGCCGTGAATAAAGTCGATCTTTCTTCGTAATAAGACATGCTATTGAAGATTAGCCAATTCTTTATGCATCTCACCATAGTATATGACCCATTATACCGTGCAATGTCTCTCGGGTAAACCCCGTGAGACCCTCATTTTATACAGAAACCAACTATTACTGATGAAATATGTAGAGTAAGACTCAGCTTTCAATGGGAAAATGTAAAATTTCGGGCATTACTTAAAACAATGTCCTGAATTGTCGCATCCCACACCGACATTCACCTACGAAGCTCCTTTTAAATGCACACTAGGTTTTTGCACCAGATATTCTACAATAGCTCTTTATTCTTTCACGTACATATGCGCAGAGGGATACATAAATATGGGTTGATAGGTATGAGAGCTGAGATATGTCAAACGGCTCGAATAGCAAATGGAGGACTCAGAATCTCAACATTCATTATTTTACTACTTTATCACCCAGCTCATATGAATTCTCACGCTATTGGAACATATATAAACTATATGAAGCTAACATAGCCGCACTTCCTAGCCACTTGTTTTTCGCAGTCCTCTTCCATTGGCACACATTGCTGCGCAAAACGCAATAATTGCAAAGACGGTCGATGCGGTAAAGGAGTATCTCAATCCTTCGTAGTAAACCATTCGTGCTTTGAGCTGGATATCTGGGGGCAGCTCACGCAGCGTCTCGGCGGAGTGACGAATTGCGTCGATTATCTATTATTGCTCATTAGTATTCAACTGAGGCTATGTAGAGTTGAAAATGTTGTAACTAAAAAGGGTCGTACTCTCCATTTATCTGGTACATCATTCAATACTTCCGGGAGTCGGATACTGAGTGTTGTTTGTACGATTGCAGAAGTGATTGATACGCCCCAAACTGTACCAAGTGATCGAATGAGGTAAACAGTAGACGCGGATACGGCATGATCTAGGAGGAGTTAAGTATATGATCACAAAGGCTTTGCCTCGAAGCAACTTACCTGCATGCTCGAATGTAGCTAGTGACGTGAAGAGAATACCGGGGTATATGATACCTTGACCTAGATTCGCAGGAAATATGTAAATGAAGTACTTCCAATTGGAATCTACAAAGCTTAGTGAGGTTACTAAACCGTTCCCAATAGCCATCAATATCGCACCAATGCGAACGAGGGTGATTAGCTTTCCCCATCGAGACATGACAATACCCGCGATGAGACCTCCTATAGGAGTTGCTAACGATGGGATAGCGAGTCTCGCCCCTGCAGTCGTAGCCGAATCGAGAAGTACGATCTGAAAGAATAAGGGGAGTAGGAAAAGATACTACAGGAAAAGGTTAATTTCAAAGACATGTAAAAATTGGTTAAGACAACCTACCGCATAAGCAGAGAGCCCGGCGCAGACATTGGACAGTTGTATAAAGATAGGTAAACGGCCCCTTAACATGCGTAGGGGTATGACTGGAATTGCTGTGGTCTTACCCTCGACCCAGAAGAAAATGCCGAAGAGTACGATGCTTCCGACTAGGGATATTATTACCCATGGGCTACTCCATGGTAACTCATTTCCGCCTAAGCTTAGCCCAACAAGCTGGACGGAGATTGCTAGAACTAGAAGAAAAGATCCTAGGAAGTCGACTCTACGCCACGTTTCCTTCAAGCTTGAACCGCTACTGAAGCTGATCTGCTGGTTCTTAATGACCACGTAACCGAGAATAAGTGCTACGATAGATATCGGAACTTGCTGTCTACTATTAGTTGAGTAACATAGGATAAAAAAAAATACACTCACTAAGATAAAGCACCAGCGCCATCCGATGGTATCAGCTATCGAACCGCCGAAGGATGCGCCGCATATTGCACCGAAGCCAAATATGCCGTTTTGCATGGCTTGGTACATTCCACGTCGACGGAAGGGAATCATATCGGAGTTCACGATAGTAGCTATTACTCATTAGAAAAGACCACCATTCAACTTGTATGAACTTCTTACCCATAGTCATGAGGCCCCCACCACCGAAGCCCGCCAGAGCTCTCATACAGTCGAGCAAGACGATGTCATTTGCAAGACCACATCCTAGGCAGCCAACAGCAAATGTGATAGTAGAAATGAAAAAGCAAATGCGGCGACCGAAAATATCGGATACACGACCATATAGGGGCTGGAAGGCCGTGCTTGTAATGAGATACGACGTGGTGAGCCAGGATGCGGTATTGGTGGCATCGAACTCGGAGCTGATCACGGCGTATGTAGCCGCAGTGATAGTGCCATCAAACCCGTAAAGGAAGACATTGGACATGATCGCCATCTCAATCCAGACGAAGTAAGGAGGAGCCTTCCAATCATCCTTGCTTGGTGGGGTCGAGCCTATCAGGGGTTGGCGTTCTCCGGACTCTGGATCGTGAGAGGCGGCATTGAGCGGTTCAATGGCATCTTGCTCACTCAAATTCGCCTGTATGGTGCCGCGCCGATCAACTGCGCTATCTAGTATCGCGGGTGGTTCGTGAGAAATAGTCATCTTAGTATGATTCGATGAGAGGAACCACTGGAAGCTGCAAAGACTCAGTTAAAGGGGTTCTCAACAGCATTAAAGGGGTGCGAAGGACTATCGCATACGGTTTTGCAATGTGCCCTACAATTGGCATATACTGATATTGTGTGAGCCGAACGTAAGACTAATGTAACAGACGTGACCAATGTTTAAGATACCGACTGGGCAAGAAACCGTCCAGGGGGGATGGTAGACAATGCTCCCCGAACTCGGGGTTGCTCTCCGAAGAATGGACCTATGACATATAGACACGGTTCCTTGCATATATACTACTACCTACTAGTTAATGATATGTAGGCTAAAATGATGCCATTGTGGATTCTTTCAGCGCTATTCGACTTAGATCTATACTATCTCTTCAAGTCCTCGGCCGATTTACCTATAGTGCGTCATAATTGCAGAGAGTAAATTTTTCCTTCTTAACGATTCGTTGATTTCACTACTCCTAGTGAGTCACACTCACACCGGTACTTAGTAGTGCTATTATAGTCCGGCAGTGCGTGGTATAAGTTGGAGGCTCATATATGAATATAGACCATGCAGTCTCCTCGAACTCCTGACCTCGACCTACAACCTTTTTGACATTCTACTGCTGTCAGCAATAAAGAATTAAAGATTCTCACCAATTTTCACACAATTATTAGGAGTGGCTATCTAGGGATATTGTATTAAACCAAGGTTAATGTACCCTCCTTTGATATAACGCAATGGAGTCGCTTTCTGACATAGGTAGTACTTACCCCTTTTGCATACCGCCATGAAGCCTACACTCCTGCTAGAAACGGCACTGGTTTTATCGGTCCCAGGTGCGGCAGATTGGCAATTCAAATCTCGCTCAGACCTAGCTCCCCCAAGATTAAATATTACAATTCCAGCAACCGAAGATGTTGAAAAGGGGTACTTGTTCGTCGCCCCTTTTGCTGGCTTTCCGGACACGCCTACAGAGCAGCACGGCCCCAGGCAAGCTGGACCGTATATTTTCCGCGACAACGGAGACTTAGTGTGGTCTGGATACGGGATCTACAGTATTTGGTCAACGAACTTTCAGGCGGGCCGTTGGAGAGGCAAAGATATTCTGTTCAGCTTCGAAGGTGATCATAATCCGGGATATGGTCACGGACACGGCCATATTACCATTATGGATAATCACTACGAGACAATCCGAGAGCTTCGAGCTGGTAACCACAAGCTTGTAGATAAGCACGAGTTTCATATTATCAACGAGGAAACGGGGCTCATCCAGATATATCAGCCTGTTGCTCGCGATTTGACAGCCTGGGGTGGGAGCGCCGAACAACAATGGGTTGTCAATTCCATCATCCAAGGTATGCGCCTTGTATTGAATTAACATGGTAAAGAATACGCATTAATCAAATTCGCAGAACTCGACATCGCAACTGGTAAACTATTATTTGAATGGTCAAGTCTGGACTACGTTTCCCCTGATGGTGCGTCTAACTACACCGTAAATGACTACGCTGGGAAATTTCTTTCTAACCAACCACAGAGGCAATTCTGCCAATCAACCCAGGCCAAGCAGGTTCTGGCTTCAACAGCTCCGATGCCTGGGATTACTTTCACATCAACAGTGTTGACAAAGACTCAGAGGGCAACTATCTCATTTCCGCGCGCGATGCGTGCAGCATCCACAAGATCAATGGCACCGATGGAAGCATCATCTGGAAATTGAATGGAAAAGACAGCTCTTTCAAGGTTCCAAAAGATACCGAGTTTTGCTTTCAACACCATGCCCGATTTATAAGCCAATATGACGATGTTGAAATCATTAGCCTCTATGACAACAGCGCACATGGGACGGAGCACAGTGGAGGATCCGAAGTTCACACGGCTCCAACAAGTAGTGGAAAGATTGTTAAAGTGAACACTACTTCATGGGAGGCCGAATTAGTGCAAGCTTTCTTTCCACCTGATGACTTACTATCTAAGTCTCAGGGCTCTACTCAGACGCTTCCAAACGGAAATGTCCTGGTGAACTGGGGATCTTCGGGCGCTGTGACTGAGTACCTGCCCAATGGCACAGCCATCTTCCATTCTTACATGGACTCTGGGTACCTTGGTCTTGGCGTTGAGAACTACCGTGCTTTTCGGTACAACTGGACTGGTCTTCCCAATGAGGAGCCTGCTATTGTGGCCCTGAGAGGTGAAGAAGGTGTGACCGCCTACGTGAGTTGGAATGGCGACACAGAGACCAGGACGTGGAGGTTCTATGCTGTCGTTGACGAGTTTGGTTCTAGAGAGTTCATCGGCGAGGTGGAGAGAACGAGCTTTGAGACTTCGCTTCGAATTCGCTACGAAAACGTCGCTGCGATCTCTGCTGAGGCTATTGATGCCAATGGCAAGTCACTTCGACACGCCGGGATAGCTCTTGTGGAACAAGAGGTCAAGCCGTTGGGAAAGTTATCTCAACCCCCTATTGCTAAAACGACGGCTCAGAAACCGGTTTCGAATGAGAACAGTCGGTGGGAAGAGTACGGGATTTTGAAGTACATTCGGCTTCGGATTGATGAACTCTAAGCTATACTACACGGAGTGTCACTCTCATCGGAAAAGATATAGATAGATCTCTTAGCTTCCGGATGCAAGTCAAAGAGATATATTCGGACAGTTTCCCTTTCATCTGTCACTCGAAGCTGAAGATAGGTACTCATCGAAGCTAGAGAGAAATGAGGGCGTCGTATTTTAGGGAGGATTCACGCTCGTTTTCGGATTGGTCGCATCCAGTTAATACACACTCGTTTCACAGACCGCGTTGTCCGCGCTTTTGAATGATATTTATGTCTTCATGAAAATATGCCAAGAAATGCAAATACGAAAGGTCTTGAGAATTTACGGAGGATGTGATGTTTATTCAATTTTAGATTCTATCCGATAGAACATACACATTATGATCACTCTTCGTCTTTAATTATCTCGAGTAATTTTTCTCTTAAGCTAGTTGGAATGAGGCCGAATGAATATCGGTGTATTAACTACCAAACGGCCAACCCTTGAGCGGAACCATGCTGCTCAAGATGCGGTGGCATCCAAAGCACTTCCTTCGTAAAAGAAACCTTTCGAAGCGAGGCGAGCCCAATACAGGTTTAATTCAGGCAGAAATTGCTAGGGCTAGTGACAAAGATAGGGCATTGTAATCGTCATGGAACTTCACCCCAGTGTTGCAGGAGCGTGAAAGAAGGGGGATTGTGTGCTGATACGAGATGGCTTTCCAAAGACTCGCGAACCGGTGTGCATTGATAATGCCCTCTGCCAAGAGACACACCGATAACCAGCAAATACATTATCCTTGGGCCAATTATCTTTGAATTATGATCAGCTGTAAAATAAGTTTACCTAATGTAGCTGCACCCGTGGCCTCATTATCAGCTTGGGAATACACGGTCGTATCATCATCCAATACGGCGTAGTAATATAGCTTGGCCCCTGCGATATAGATGCTCTTGAAAAATTCGTATCAACCAAACTGTCGTGAAAGATGAGCTTGGCTTGGCTTGGCTTTACAATTATGCAAAGTCAATTCATTCAGTAAAGACCGTAGATATCGGACTCATAGACGAGGGACGGGCGAAGGACGAAATTCGGCATATCTTTTCGCGGGATATGGTCGTTTCTAGAAAGTTTCTAGAATCTAAGCCTCTCCGCGGAAGAACCAAAAATAGATTTTGACGTTAAGGTTAAATGGGCTTGCTACTACGTTGTAACAGCCCATCCAACCAATCTGCAGCTTATTTGCTGGGCCGATCCACGCTGGCTAGTCTCTGATATATGCCGAGACCATAGCTCAACAGCCTATAGGGCTACGGCCGACGATCATTGCCGTGTGGGGAAGAGCTGTAAACGGATGAGGCGATATTCCAAGTTCCAAGATCACCATACGATGTCCCGACAGTCCCGTGTCACCCGCACAAAGAAAGTCCGGGGTTGTTGAATACGAGCATGAGCCGCACCCTCGCCGTTACATACATACATTCGTTGGCCATTCCGGTAGACAAATCGAGATTCATGGGTCTCTTGATAGATCTCGCGCTGTCCCCGTCATGTGACTATGGAAAGACGAACGAAAGACCCGCTGCGTCAATACGAGCTTCGACCACAGGATCTCTTTGATGGCTGAGTCGAATACGGATGTCCCTTTCAAAAGTTTTTTCCATAGGGAGACCCCTGTCACCCCTGTCAAGCTTTGACCATGCTTGGCAGCAGCTGCTCACCTATTCAGCATACGTATCTAATTTTACTTTACTATTTCAATAGAATATTACCTTTTTAAAATAAATCGTAAAATTTTGTGGAAAGCGATTTTATAAAGGTAAAAGGAAAAACTTTAAATTTATAATTTTTATGATATTTTAATATAATATATGGCTGTAAAACTCAATACTTAACCTTAGGAATAGTAATGTATACATCTTTGAATCATCCGACAGGTGTTGCCAAGCACGGGACAGCTGCCGACAATCTTGACAAGGGTTCCCTATGGAAAAAACTTTTGAAAGGGACATCCGTACATAGGGGATAGCGAAACTCGCCCGTCCTGCTGATAGGTCGATAATACGGAACAGCTGGACATGATGATGATGATGGCTCTTGGACACTTCTGTATAAAAAGCTTGCGAGCCTCCTGCCAATATGCTTCTATCTCATCACCATCACCATCACCATCAACATCATCATCACAACTACAAAACACTTTACTCGCTCAAGTAATCATTACGACTTTTAATCCTAATACCTAAATCTTAAAACAACACCTCAACCGCCACCATGAAGTTCACCAGCACCGCCGTAGCCGCCATCTTCGCCGCCACCGCCATGGCAGCTCCCACTCCCTCTCCCTCGGCCCAGTCCGCCGTAGCCGACGTCCCCGAGTGGACCATCGAGAGCATCAAGCGCGGCTGCAACGCCGCCAACACCCAGTGCATCTGGACCTTCAGCATCAACACGCACCTAGCCGACGCCACTCCCTGCGAGTTCACCGTCAAGGGCGCCGGCAACGTGCCTGCCAGCGAGAGCGACAGCAGCGGCAACATCTGCGGCCCTTACACCGTCGGTTCCGGCTGGAGCGGCCAATTCGGGCCCGGCAACGGCTTCACTACCCTGAGCGTCGTCGATGAAGCTAAGAAGCTTATTGCTTGGCCCTCGTACACCGACAAGGCGCTCGAGGGCAACGTTGTCGTGTCCCCTGACCTGAGCTGGCCTGTTACTTCTCTCCAGTTCTGAGCTGTTACCGATAGCGGATGGGAGAGAGTTGGAGATGGAGGTGGAGGTGGAGAGTAGGAAGAAAAGTGTCAGATTTACGCGGAAATGTAATTGTTCAATGTTAATAGCATAGCGTCACTGGGTTTGCATATATATCATAATACATAGAGTCACTCCTTATTCATATTAAGTTTTAAGCCTTGATTACTACTTGTGAATTGTCTTTACTTCCTTTCGTTTACTGCCATGTAAGCTGAACGTCTCTTACCCTATCTTTTGCACAACGCGGTATTCGCAAGCCAATGATAAGCCAACCAATAGCATATATAGGTGAGGTAGGCTTTAAATTAGGGCCATGCTGCTAAGTACAAAATGCCAACACCCCCCTTAATCCCAATCGGCAAAGGGATCAGCCTTGTAGGCGTCCCTCGCGGACTGGAATTTCTCCTTGAATCTAAACGAGGTCAAAATTGCGGCGAAGATGATCTCGTACTGCCAGTAGAACATCTGGTGGGATGGTAGCCAAGTATCCAATATGTCATCGCTGCCGTTGCCGCCCTCTTTTTGCTCACCGGAGTCGCCGTCCGTGTGCGCGCTCGTCTTGGGAATTGCACGGAGGAAAGGTTGCGGGGGCTCTTCAGGTTCGTCGGATTCGGATTCCTCTACTTCGGTGTGCTCTTCGTCGCCCACAAGACTATTCAGTAATGAGCTTACGTCCGAGTCACCGGAATCAGAGGTTTCTATGTCAGACAAGCTGGTTTCGTTGTCATCTATGGGACAGTCGACCGAAGAGCTTCCGTCCGAAGTATCAGGATCACTGCTTTCCGTTTGTGTCGAGGCTTCAGGAGATGGCTGTTTCTCGATCTCGTTTTCCATGTCCTCCAATGGTTTATCCGGTGCTTCTAGCTTAACCGGGGGTACTATGTCGCCTGAACCTAGCACTAATGTTCCTAGTTCATCCGTATGTGCTTTTTTCTGAGGGTCGGTGTTATCATCTTGGGAATCCCCTTGCTCATCATCCTGATTGGCAGCATCGATGAGTGTTAGGAATCCATCTTCGTCGTATATTTCGAGACTGGATGTTGCTTGTGCACCATCTGAAGAGGAATTCGCATCCTTTTCAGCGCCGAATGATTCAACGTTGTTGTATACGTCGTCGAAGAACGCCTCAACGCTGGTATATTCCCCGTCGATTATGCACTCCATGTCGCATTTGGTGATCCTTCCTGTCTGGACGAGCTGCTCGAGATACCGCTTCGTAATCGGCTTAACCCTCCTCAATATTCTCTCGACGAAGATCTCCTCGGGTGGGAGCTCGATCTCAGGTGTTTCCATTGCTTCACGTAGTTGTTCGACTGTGATACCCAAGTGATCGAGATAGTATTTGCGCGTTTCCTCGAAAATATCCTTGAGCTTTGGATCGCCATCTTTGAACATATTTACGTCATCTTGGATACGATCTTGAATCAAGGCTAGTCCTCTGATCCGTTTGCGAAGTTGGATAATCAAGAGGTGAATTCGATTAACATCCATGGTGTGAGATGCGTGTTTCCACTGTGGTTTGGTTTGTTTGCACCTTTTTTTGGAAGCCTAGAATACAGGTGGCAGGCTGCGGTTAGAATTAAAAAAGATTTTTAAATTTAAGACAGGGCGAGAAGATGAACCTTTTTGCTTGTAGAAAATAATTTACTCGAATGGTATCTTGGTTGTTTGTGTTTATGCATACCTACAATTGGACATGGCTTCTTGAAATATTTATTACACAACAACGAATAAGTTCGACACCGTTTGTCAGGACTATGGGACAATAGCTTTGTTTATTTATAGCTGAATAAAGTATTTACAACTCAAAGACCGAACGGACGATTCGTATTCCAGACAAGTCTTTATGTCTGAGTTTTGATTGTAGAGACCTTTTTCTTTCTCCCACCGCCTAGCATCTTCATTACCTGTGACACAATAGACTCTGCCAGAGAGTTGTTGCAGTATTGTTCTAGACAAAATTATTTATCTCATGCTTAAAATTGAACAGTGAGGATTGGTGCTATTTACGCTAATGTTGCTCTTGATTTTTATTTGACTCCTAGACAAAGGTCGAAGTACGATGCTTTGGCTGTGAGGCTGAGACGTTATTATAATGTCCTTGTTCGGATAGCAAAATAGCGACAAGAGTCATGATAAATACATTCTGTGAAGTAACAGAAAGTTCTTGTGATATATGTAAGCTTCGGGGATGGTGGAGGATAGCTTCTTTATTGGGGAGGCAATGTCTAAAATGTCAACAAAGCTTTGTGCATTGAAGATTTGCGAAGGACCAAAAGGAAAAAAGGCATACAATTAATCAGTTTATTTTTCCCACGATCTCTGTAACATGATGTTTTACTAATGATATTTTGCATTTTCGAATTTTGGATTTGAGGTTGGCTTAGATGTTGAAATTGAAATAGGGGGAACTAAGTCAGGGGCTGAGGGGTTACGTAATGCATGGATAATTTTTGCTGACCCACTTTATATTCCCCTATCAGAGACTGATTTAATATAATACATATATACATACTGGGGTATCGCGTTTACTGGGTCATGCATTATCGTACAGTTACAGTCACAGTTACAGTCATTGCTGAAGTGTCAATCTTGTCAACCTACCAACTTCATAAAAAAAGAATCACTGACGCAATACCTCAACCCGTGTGCAAGATATATGACGATATTTATCTACTTAATAACTACCAATACATTTCTTGATGCATTTCTTACAAGGAAAACCTGCTGCTAGTGACGTTTCATGTCCCTCTACTCCCCAGCAGTTTAGATCGAGTCTCGTTTAGATCCAGGCCAAGCCCAAATAAATCCAAAGAATCGGTGGGGCTTTTGCAGCGCTTTTAACTCGCTAAAGTCTTGGGCTGAATCAGGTTCGCTGGGTCACCATGAGACGTCACAGATGCTAACAGATGGCTAACACCACACGATTCACTAGTAGAGGTACCTAATATATGCGGGTTATGCGTTGTTTGCTGACTTCTCTTCCCCTTTCCGGATTTCTATATATTGCTGCAATATTGGGATTACTAACATCATTCTTGCTTTGATCTTCAGCTAAACCTACTATAGCATTATTCATAGGACCTGAGCGTGTTTTTGCTTGTGTGGTATTGTTGTGAATAACATCGTCATGGCAGAGACAGTACCCCTCCCGCCGAGCGAATCGCTCCACCAAGCTGGAGGCGGTCAGCCCGGTGCCGAAGATGTCAGTATCAAGGAGATAAGGACATCTACATTACAATACCTGAACCAGATTTACGCTACATATGCTTCTCCTGTCGACAAGCACTGGCGTAAGGACTCTATCGTCGAATTTCTGCATCATGTCCAAGCCGATAAGGTGACAGACCCCTCAGGCGATGTCGCGACTCGGGACTCCCTCGACTTTGCTGGTTTCTTACACTACATGACATCGTCTGCAGCCAACGCGCTGGCGCCGGCAGCCCCAGACCCCCAGCATTTATCGTGGCCCTTGGCTAGCTATTATATCAGCTCCAGCCATAACACCTACCTGACTGGAAATCAACTGAACAGTGATTCCGACGCAGATGCGTACCGAAACGTCTTGCTGCGCGGCTGCCGCTGTGTCGAGATTGATGTCTGGGACGGCGATGAGTCAGACGTCGACACATCAGATAGCTCAGATAGCTCAGACAGCTCCGAGGATGATGAAACTCGGGAACTTAAGGCCAAGAGAAAGATGAGCCGCAGCGAGAAGCTCGCCTCAAAATTACCTGGGTCGCTGGCTAACCGGCTCGAGAAGACATCAATAGGAAAGCGTATCACGGGGAAGAACTCAGCGGAGCCAGAGTCTACGGCAGAGAAAAAGGAAGGGAATGCCTCCATCGGAGCCCCGCTAAAGAAAACACTAAGTCCGCATGCAATCGCCGTTGAACCCCGGGTTCTACACGGTTATACACTTACTAAAGAAGTCTCATTCCGCGAAGTCTGCATGGCTATCAGAGAAAGCGCTTTCGTTGTCACGGACCTACCACTAATCGTCAGTCTCGAAGTTCATTGCAGCCAGGAGCAGCAGGAGGCTATGGTGCGTATCATCAACGAGGTCTGGGCCGGCTTTTTATTACCCCAACCCGAAGACGACGCGAAGTTTCTCCCCGCGCCCGGTGATCTACGCCACAAGATCCTTGTTAAGGTCAAGTACGCGCCGCCTAACGCTCTCGCATCGGCGGCCGACGTAGAATCCGCAGACCGGCTTCCGCCCGGCGTCGCATCGGACCCCAAATCAAAGACTACCACACAGCAAAAGGTCAAGAAGGCGTCTAAGATTATCCAGGCATTATCGGCACTGGGCGTGTATACGCGAGGCGTATCGTTTAAATCCTTATCCCAACCAGAGGCTTCCATGCCGACACACATATTCTCGCTATCGGAAAGCGGAGTAGCCGAGGTCCACCAGAACGAAGCGGCAAGGCTTTTTGAACATAACCGCGAGTACTTGATGAGAACATATCCGTCTGGCATGCGTATCGGGTCTTCTAACCTGGACCCCCTTGCTTTCTGGAGGAAGGGCATCCAGATCGTGGCGCTTAACTGGCAGAAGTGGGATGCGGGAATGATGTTAAACGAGGGCATGTTCGCCGGTACCGGTGGATACGTATTAAAGCCCGAAGGATACCGCGGTCGCAAACCCGTAGTTATCGACGACGAAGAGAATAAGGCGATACCCATCCCCGCATCGGAGACAATCCTGCACCAAACACTTGACCTCACCATCACCGTGCTCGCAGCGCAAAACTTACCGATGCCTGAAGAGGAAGACAAGGAGAGCGGCTTCAAACCATACGTCAAGATCGAGCTACACACAGAGCCGCCGCATAACGAACACCTCTCCCTAACCGGCACTGCCCCAGGTTCTTCGTCAACAAGGGCCAAGGAGGGCGAGTACAAGGCGCGCACGAAGACTCAGCGCGGGATCCACCCAGACTTCAAGTCCGAGAAGCTCGCCGTAGCCAAAGGTATCCCTGGCGTCGTGCCCGAGCTAGCTTTCGTACGATTCCTAATCAAGGACGACGAGATCGGTCGCGATGATTTGGCTGCTTGGGCTTGCATCCGGCTGGACCGGCTACGCAGCGGACACCGATTCGTGCGTCTCCTCGATAATCGGGGGCGAGAAAGCGAGGGCGTGCTACTCGTTAAGATAGACAAGAAACTGGCTTAGGCGGCAAGTTCCGAGTCTCGAAGAGGCGAAACGGGAGAGGCAAAACGACGTCACTTGGGACAATGCCAAGTAATGTAGGAACGATATGAATGGGACCATGTGTGTATAGGACGACCTGACATGATAGCATTGGCGAGCGATCATATTTATCAAGCGAAAACATAGTTGGCTATAGATTGAAGAGGAATGTGAATGTATTTGAATGTATTTGCGACATCTGCAAAACCAATGGTATCTCTTATCTCTTAAGATAAACACGTGTGTCTTGCCAATTACTACCATTACTCCCAGGCGCCGATAATATACCGGTTGTTTACCTACCATTTACGCATCTAGTCATGAATCTCATAGCTCCGGCTCAACTGTGCTGTGATTATCCGTGGTAGAGATGAGATTTATAGTTCTCCAAGTGCCATCATCCTTCATGTTGGCCCGGGCCGCTTGATAAGCGCGCAACCTAGTCTCGTATGCGTAGTCGGATATTTCTGAACCCTGTGAGTCCTGAATGTTGAATTCACTTTCTTCGTCGTCGTCTTTGAGATGTGCATCTTGGCCGTCTTGGAAGGAATTGTAGTCGCGCTTATTTCGAGACGAATAAAAGGAGGCTTGTACCACCTGCGTCTGAGAGGTCTGCAAATAACGGCGTGGAAGCGATATGATAGGGCTTCGATGCTGCAGTTGGCCCCTCATGAGTGAAGTTATTCTTTCAGGTACATTATTTCCACCGTTAGATCCGTAGCGCCCAGGGGCACCGGAGGGTGGGATTACTGGGCTGGAGGGAACGTCTGCGTGGAAAGCAGTCGTCGATTGGGTATCAGGTGGGTTTTCCTCTTCATCTTCTCCTTGCACCTTGGGCCGTAGTCCCGATGCTTCGTCCATCAGCAGGTCGTGTTGGAAAACATCACCAGTGCAGATATCTCCGAAAAGCTTTCTTATGGTAAAGCCCTCTTTTGCCCAAGATTTCGGATCCACTGTGCATGGCCAAATATCGGTGGGCTTAAAAGTCTTAACAAAATGCCGAAGCTCGGGCAAAGAAGAATGCCTAGCGTATGGGAATGCGATTTGATTTGTAAGGACGTCAGGCTGGTCTTCTCCTCTGATCTTGTTCACCGGATTTTGGATCTCTTCAACTCTCCTAGCAAGCGAGTTAACTATTTCTGTAAAGGAATACTCTTCCTTGAAGCTAAACCTCCCAATATCGAGGTCGACGTCTCTAGAAACGACTAGCGCTTTCTGAAGGAATTGCGTAATCGCAGGCTCTAGATCACCCAGTACCTCTCCTTTTTGTTTGATTCTGCTTCATTGTTAATTCGTAAAGAATCGAAGGGTAGTTTGGGCAACCCTTACAAGTCTAACAAAGCTCGAATGCCCTCCGTTTCAAGAGTTGGCTTCTGTGCAAGGTCGTCCCCGCCTCCACCAATGCCCACTTCAGCCATGTCTCGCCCATTCTTAAGATGTGCGACAATTGGCTGGATCCACACGATGGGCTTGGTCTCCATAACTTTACAACCCATCCCTTTCTCACAGCTATGAATTCGCACATCTTCGTCTAGCGTTAGGCACCCCTCCCGTTGATTGTTACCACAGGTGAAGCCCACAAGATATGGAGCTTCCTTAGTCAAATGAGTCTGAGTAGTGTAGCGATTATCTGATGATTTGATGGCAAGGGATTTATAAACACCCATCTTGTACTTATCGACATGAATCTTAAAGCATGGTTAGCAATGCCACCAGCCACAAAGAGAGAGTATTGTACCTTGGAGTTTAAAGCTTTTGATAAGGCAATCCAGACCTCTTCGTATCTGTGAAGGAGATTAGATTATATTAAATTGATAAAATCAATACCCTACCCGTAAGTCCATGCTTGCATATGGAATATAGTATCCTTTGGATAGCGTGCAACCTTTTCTAGAAGCTCGCGGAGCCCATCCGCCTTAGTCTGTAGAGGGAAGTTGTTCAATATCGAAGTATCGAGATATATACGGTCAAGCGTTTTCAGTCCGGTAGAGTACTCTACCATACTAGGGTTTCTAGCAATAGAATTTACCCACCAAGGTTCGCTCCTAATGTCCCCTGTATATAATACAGCGTTGCCATTGCCTTCAATCACTGCTTACCAAGTTAGTATTAAGTCTAATATAGCAATTAGCTAACATACGAAACATAACTGCACCAGCACAGTGGTTTGCATCTAGGAGTGTAACTTGTATGGTCTGGGTGGGATCTAGCTCGATCTTGGTGGGGGTATCCAGAGGAATGGGCTTTAGTACTTTGGCCAGATGCTTATATGTTTGCATTCGTGGATCCTCGAGGATTCCTTTAGCATAATTCAGTCGGCAAGGATACTTTTCAAGTCGGAGCAAGATTTCCCTTGTGGCGGCCGAACAATAAACACTAGATCATACCCAGTGAGCCAACTGATAGGTACTTCGCATGTGGGATTCATACAAAGGACTTCTAAGCGTATCGAGCCCGGCGAGGTGATCGCTATGGACATGGCTTAAGAAACAAGCCAACGGAGGCCGAAGTTTGAATCCACGGAAGAAGTCAACTCTAATATCAGGGAATTCGTGAATGATGCCATCGAAAGTTGACATTGTGGCTGACAGGGGTGGTCCGAAATACTATGAAGCAGTGGTTCGAGAACTCGTAAGTTGCTTGATTAAACATGACGACTTTCGAAAGTACCTGAGCTTTAAGAAGTCAGGTCCAAGTTTTACTAGCAGAGACGCTTAATATTGAAGAGACGTGATGTATGAAGGTAAATTGTAATTGCCTGGGAGGTACGTTGGAGCCTTTAGGTTAGTCTAGGCCAGCTGGCTGACACCTGCCGAATTCTAGATTTTGAAAGCAGATTAGGTACCTAAGGTATAGGTACCTAAACTTCAGGGCTCAGAACTCAGATTTTAGCGAGCATTTTAGAACAATACACACCTCCCAATGTCATGCCATAATACGTCTTTCAACGTATTCAAAAGACTCATTTAACAACATATAGGACTCTTTCAACATAATTATCTCACCAATCAAATGCGAAATTGCAAGGGTCATTAGGAAGTGTTTATCTACGAATTAGAATGCTCGTGAGCGTGAGGCGGAGTCGACGCGAAAAATGTAATACGGCTCCAAAAGCGCAGATACGCCGTATTCATACCCATAGCGTCGCGGATTAGATCGGCCGTAGAACATTTAGTATAAAAATGGTCTGCCGAAATTATACTGCTCTTATATTTTTCAAATGTTCTCTAGACCAAGAGTAGCATGACCTTCCAAACCAACAACTCGCCGTGCTGCGCGAAAATCAGTATGGCAGAATCTATTGACATAGCTTCCCCGCCTAGCTCGAACCAGACCGGGAATAAACTGAAAATTACCTTTACAGGACCGCAAGAAACGTTGATAGGGCCGCTGGTAGCGAGAGCCACGGACGCAAGATCTGCTCATCCTATCCTTAACGATGTGGACTCCATTCGGGTTATAGATCAGATTGACCATGACTTCGACAAGTTCGGCGTAAATGAAACGCAGGCTACTATGTATGCTCTTCGGGCCCTGCGTTTAGATCGCTGGACTACCGAGTTTCTCTCCAACAACCCGCAAGCGACGGTCGTTCACTTGGCCTGCGGGCTGGATGATCGTTTACGTCGCGTCCAAGCAGACTTGACCAAGGTCCGTTGGATAGATCTCGACCTACCCGATGTCGTTGAACTGCGCAACAAGCTCATTCCCTATCCGGAGGGCGACTACCGGTTGATCGCTGCAGATGCGACTGAAAAAGCGTGGCTCGAGCAGATCCCTGTTGATCGTCCCACCGTCATCATCTGCCAGGGATTAACTATGTTTTTGGAAGAAGAGTCTGGTAAACGCATGATTCGGCAAATTATTGATCACTTCAAATCGGGTCAGCTTATCATCGATTATATCGGAACCGTATTGCTCTCTTTACAAGGCCAGGTCGATCCCCTGGTAGCTACGGGGTCAAGTTTCAAGTGGGCCGTTGACGAACCGAAGACCCTTGAGGCTCTTCACCCGCAGTTGAAGATGATGGATTGTTTAGGACCAACCGAACTTGGTGATCATGTATATTTACCGCTTGCGACTCGTCTGATACTGTCAACTTATCCGGATTTACCCTGGCTCAAGTACATATCTTCCTACATGCGGTTTAATTTCTAGAGGTACCGAAGTATGGCCTGGTATTTTAAAGCCTTTGATCATATATATTTCTGGACTCGATTTAAAGCAGCGGATTTCGGGTGGAAGAATCATACATGTTCTACCTTTTCCCAGCGAAAGAGAGCTTACGAAACTTAGATACCCCAGATCGTAGCATATGTAGCTTGGGCATATTAGACGCTACGCCTTCTGTTTATCAATAGACCTCTCCACAGCTCCAAGTACGACTTTTAACACGGCATCGGGTGATAAATCACCCAGCTTTCCACCCCATGTTGTTGTATCAACAATGTCTCTGATGTCCAATGCGTCACTCAAACCGTCGTCTGCGAAGTCTAATGCTTGACGTGCACCTTCATCGTCGCCTACGCGAAAGAATTGTACACCAACTTGATACGGTGGCGCGCCTAATATATCCAGCTTCCGTGCTGTTCGAATCAGCGTGTCGTACGGATTATCATCCGTCACGCCGGCGGTGATCACGATAAGGTTGAGCGGCCTAACGGTATTGCCCGACCCTGTACCCCTGTCTCGGCGACTTCGTTCATATTCATGTACATATCGGTCAAGGATATAGCTAAGCCGACGATCGAGGCGGCAGTGACTTCCAAGTTTCTTGATGCTGCCGAAAATCCCCGCTACGTTGTCACGCATCTCTGGCACTCCGACTGACTGCCCGATGTGTAGGTACCCGGAGCGGTCTGCATCAAATCCGAGAGCTGCATACATGAGGTAGCCGCGCGGGCGGTGATTCACGAAGTATATGTCTACGCCGTTTGGATCGCGCTCAGTGCATATCGGCGCAATCTTCTCGAGCAACATGCCGACCTCGCCCCAGTGCTTTTCCATTGACTTGGAGTCGTCGATAAGGAAGATGGTGTCGAAGTGCTTCAGGAATGCGTACGGGTCATCGGGTGTGCTGATATGCTTGCGTGTCAGTTTCGCGTGGTGTTTCTTGTGCTCGACTGGTTTTGCTGATCTTTTTGGCTTCAGATCGGGGCTTGCTGGGATTGTAGACTCTAAGGGGTATGGAAGGGACGATTCGAGACGTTCGTCCACATGGTCCATGATGATAGATGCGACTCGCTCTTAGTTATAGCAGGTGAATCAGAGACGATAACAAGTTACGTGCCAAAGTACACATTCATTAGCGTATCTGCTTCAGGTTGTATATTGAAACTGGACAGGTATGTTGTAAGGTTTTACTTTCGTACTTGTTTGATCATTGGGTTTATTGTGGGAAACTTTGGGCTATAAGAGGAGGCACCTTCTGGCAAAAGCTTCGAAACTGACAAGTCTAAATATCCGGCTGTCGTGACATATCACTATAGGGCTTTCCATATTACCTATCACACGGCGAGGCAACTACCATAAGATGCAAGTGTCAATACGGATTAGCAGTTAGGATCGCAGTAGCCTGCTTTAAATGCATTAGGTACCTAGGTACCTAACCCAAGGTACATAATTATTATGATAACTTTCCAAATGAAAGATGCAATCAATCACTGACTCATATAACGCTGAGCTGGTGATTTGTTGGTATCAATGAACACAATTGACATATTCAATTACCCTCTCTAGACTACTCGGAAATTAAACCATCGAAGATACTTCTTCTCACGTTATATTTAGATAGGCATCAGTTGTAATCCTTTTTCTTTTTATATTTTGAGCGTTT
Source organism: Daldinia loculata (assembly GCF_022478755.1). Lineage (NCBI taxonomy): Eukaryota > Fungi > Ascomycota > Sordariomycetes > Xylariales > Hypoxylaceae > Daldinia > Daldinia loculata. The sequence goes on along the minus strand of NW_026054868.1, from coordinate 52,382 downwards.
ATTACATATGGTGTTCTTTGTTCACTTCAACTCATAAACGACAATTTTAGAACTGACTTATGATTGGTAATAAAAGGAGTTCTGTAAGGAAAAGAAAAGGGGAAAAAGAAAAAACTTCATATATACCGTGGCGCTTCTGTAAACTTGTAGTATTCTAGAATTAGATTCATCATTTTCTTCATCAACTACCAAATCCTTCAGACCTACCCAAGGTAGTAAAGTTTCCTTACCCTTACAAGATGTCATTTCTATCAGTAAAGAATGCTTTCAGATCTCAAACCATGACCAAGGATAAGCTCTTAAAGAGCGCACATGGGATGGATGTGGCATTGGACTGTGTCACCCACTTTGAATCTCTTCAGGACAGAGGGGGATATGACTGCCGCAAGCAGTTCCCATACGAGTTGTATAAAAAAGGGGTTCAGAAAAAGCTCATAGACATATGGATGGCAGATGCACCTAGTGTCCATGTACTCGACGGCGTGGGTTACAACTACTCAGCGAGTTATGCCGGGAGTGAGTTCGCCAAGTCCCTCCGTGTGCGTAACCGCGAGAGTGCCGTCGTTCTTCGGGTGTACGTAAAGAATCAAAGTGAAACGCCGAAGGTAGTGTTACTTCAGATCCTTGGCTCGCTGATCTGGAGCTTGATTACTCTCGTGCCTGATGAATTTGGTACCTCAGAAGGCCTGCAGAAAAGAAAATTTGAGACGTTTATAGGTCGCGGACCTGGTAGCTTTGATGCTGGCTTAGAAATACTTCGATCATTGCCACCCCTGGAACTCAACGGCAAGACAATGCTCTGCATTGTTGATGGCTTGGATCTCGCTGAGGATGAGAGCACTTTGAGCCAATTGCAACAATTAGTTACTATTCTTCGCGATGTCATGTCAAAGAATTGCGCTCATTTACTTTATACACTTGGTAGGAGGAGCCAAGTAATCCGGTAACCATAATCTTTAGATATCCAGTTGGTATCGAAGTTCCTAATTGATTAGAATTGCCCTGGTGATAACTTAGGTCTATGGTTAGCAGCAGGGGGTCAATCCATACACCGGATGGATAGGTAACTTGACTTAATCTGACTTGGGTTATTTAGACTTGTATTTGCGGGATTGTGTCTCTCGTTTCTGTGTTCTCCCTTATTCATAACCTGGGCAATCTTAACGATAATTCATTTATTTGCTTCGAACGCGCACATTCTCGTATTACTCATATCGGAATGAGATAGTTGCGGTTGAGAAGGTCCAGTGCTTCGATCCGGCAGTTCGGAACTAGATCCTAACGATGCGTATCGCTGCGTTGTCGTTGGCCAATACATATTGCCAAGCTGGGGGAATATCCAAATATGAATTGTTCCTGGCCGCCAAGGTAACAGGGGAGCAAGCCGCAAGCCTCGTGAGCTTTCTACATTCCTAAGGAGGAAAGGCGATAAAGATAACCAAGAAGATTTGGCGAAATTCTGGGTTGGCAATCCTTTCCCCGCGGTAGCATCATGGTATGGCGGCCTGCAGCAATTTGCAATTTGCAATTCGCAATTTACGCGTCAATCGCGAGCGAGCTGTACCGATTGATAAACAATGGTATAAAAGGGTAGTGGTACCCTCTTATTCATATACGGCCATGGTCTCAACCGCTTTCCTTCCCCTTTATACGGACCTTGAACTCGGTTCCCATTCTCTAAGCCGTTGGTGTTAATAATTGGAACATTCCGCCCCAATTAGCCAACAATGGAACTCACTACTTGGCTTATCGTGGGGGCGACGTTGGTGCGCTCCGTGCTCGCCATTGAGCCAGCGCGCCAACCGCATCAACCAACTGGAAATGGCGACAGAATTCTGACTTGGAATGACACGATGGTGAATAACCAATTCGGTTCTAGGTCTACATCTGTCAGTTGGTTGTCTGGCGGCGAGGATGGGCAGTACATCTATGCTGGCGATGGCGGGGCGCTGATCCTTGAGAATTTCGTCACCGGCGAGAGCTCGACCTTCGTTGCTGCCGACCTGATCCCAGACGGCGTAGCTCAGTATTGGATTCGACCGGATCTCGCCAAGGTCCTTTTCGCAACTAACTACACGAAACAGTATCGTCACTCATACTTCGCGGATTATTCGGTTCTCGATGTAGCATCGGGCGAGCTGACACCTTTGGTTGAAGATCAAGTCGGTGACATTCAGTATGCTGAGTTTGCTCCGGCAGGAGATGTGATTGCCTTCGTTCGTGGTAATAACCTGTTCCTGAATAAGAATGGAACTATTTCCCAGATTACAAGCGACGGCTCTCCGGATCTGTTCAATGGTGTGCCAGACTGGGTATACGAGGAGGAAATATTTGGCGACCGCTCCGCAATCTGGTTTTCTCCTGACGGCGAGGTTCTTGCGTACCTGAGCTTCAACGAAACTGGAGTCGAAACTTTTACCGTGCAGTACTTTATGGATAACCAAGAAATCGCTCCTGTGTATCCTCGACTCCTGGACTTGAGATATCCCAAAGTGGGCACGACTAACCCAACAGTGTCTTTGACACTTCTAAAGGTCGATAGTGAGGAGAAATCGGCTGTTCCAATCGACGCATTCCCTGCGGATGACCTGGTCATCGGTGAAATCGCCTGGGTTACATCTGAGCATAGTAGCGTTATCTACCGCGCTTTCAATCGTGTTCAGGACACTTCGAAACACGTCCGAGTTGAAGTAGGAGATGCTATCACTACTAAAGTCGTCCGCGAACGAGACGGCACAGATGGTTGGCTGGATAATGACATAGGCATCAAATTCGTCGGGCCAATCAATGGTTCTACAGAAGAATATTATATCGATGTTTCGGATGAGTCCGGCTGGCAACATATTTACCTCTACGCGGTTGATGGCTCAAGCGCTACTCCGCTTACTGAGGGCGAGTGGGAGGTAACAGCGGTTCTTAAAGTCGATAACAAGCGCGAGTTAGTCTACTATACATCTACCCAAGCCGACAGTACCGAGAGGCATGTGTACTCGGTTTCATACTCTACTTTGAAGTCGGAATCGCTTGTCGACGCTACGATCCCGGCAGTCTGGAGCGCCTCATTCTCGTCGGGTGGTGGATATTATATCCTTAGCTATGCAGGGCCTGATGTACCTTACCAGGAGTTGTACGCTATTAACGACACCCAGACACCCCTTCGCACTATCACCTCGAACGACGCCCTCTGGAATAAAATCCAAGGATACAACTTACCAAATATAACATATTTTACTTTGGATCACCCCGACGGGTACAATTTGAACGTCTTGCAACGACTTCCCCCTAACTTTGACCCCGCCAAAAAATACCCGGTTCTCTTCACGCCCTATGGAGGACCGGGCTCGCAGGAGGTATTGAAGTCTTTCGAGTCGATCGGATGGAACGCGTACGTCTCATCGGACCCGGAACTTGAGTTTATTCAATACACGGTTGATAATCGTGGAACAGGCTACAAGGGCCGGAAATTCCGCGCGCTTGTCGCATCCCACTTAGGCGAGTTCGAGGCGGCAGACCAGATATGGGCCGCGCAGGAACTAGCTTCTCGAAACTCTTTCATTGATGCAGAGAAGGTTGGCATTTTCGGGTGGTCGTTTGGCGGATATCTATCTGCGAAAGTAGTGGAAGCGGACTCGGGCGTTTTCACCCTGGGCCTGATAGTCGCACCGGTCACTGACTGGCGATTCTACGACAGTATGTACACGGAGCGCTATATGAAAACATCACAACTAAATCCGGACGGGTACAACAAGACAGCGATACGTAAGCCGGATGGATTTAAGAATATCGCTGGCGGGTTCTCCATCCTGCATGGTCTCGGAGACGATAATGTGCACTACCAGAACACGGCAGCTCTTCTCGACCTTCTTGTTGGGGCCGGTGTGTCGCCTGCTAAGATGCAATGGCGAGTTTTCACGGATAGCGACCACGGTATTTCGTATCACGGTGCATCGACATATTTATACAAATTCTTAACAGAATTGTTGTTTCGGGAGAAGACACGGACGAGTCAGACCTTGGCACACCAATGGGCAAGGAGGTCGAAGACGCAGCTTTTAGAAGAGCAATGAAAGGTACTCAACTATAACGCAAAAAATTAACCTTGACCTCAATTAGGAGAGTATAGGTAGTTAATAATTATAATAGGCAAATGCTGTGTTCATTGAAATGTGTTTCTAAATGTTGGATTACAACCAAATTTCTTGGCCGCAAGCCCCTTTTTTATGGTCATAGCTTCTTAGGTAGGTACTTCTATTCATAAATTCGCAACTTAAATATTTTCTATAAACATTTTTAAGCCTAGAACATCTGTCGTAACTATTATAGAGAAAATTCATTGAATGCATTTATTCTATTTATTTTAATTTTCTAGATGCTACCTGGGTAGATATGTATAACAGGTACCTACCTACCTGGACCTACCTACCCAAATGAAGTATTAATGGGGTTCTGTGAGATGTACCTTAGTACATCTCAACACGTGACTGCTCGTCACGTGTCATTCAGACATTCGGATTCATCCTGAGTGTTTGTAAAAAAAAAAAATAATAATGTTTCATTTTATTAGTTAGTTCAATAGATCAATTTATCCAACAGGTTCTAGCAACGACCTCGTTTTGATGTAGAACAACACATTGCGGCCACCATCGGGCGCAAACCTGTCGAGAAGCTTAAGCACTAGAGCCACATACTTGTTGAGCACCGCATAGTCTTACTTGTAGAGGAAGACGGGACGAAAGCTTCTCTTAATAACCAATATCCCTATACTTAAACCACCATCATAACACTTTTAGAGATCTACTTTTCTGCCCCAATGCTCTCTTCTGTTACTACGGCAGAAACCTTCTCCGATTTATTAAGAACCATGGCCCATTTAACATCCTCGAAACCTTGTCTCGTCCTAATTTCTACCTGAATATCCTCATCTGGCCCCATTATTCCGGCAGCAACATTTGTATTCGCCGTAGTGGGAAGCTTCCAGTCACCTTCTATAGGTTTCATGTCCAATCTCACAATGAAGGCAGCAACGAAGGTAAGGATCTCGTTCGTTGCAAAGTGACGACCGGGACAAAGAGTCTTGCCACCGCCGAATGCACGGAAACAGACATCCCGCGGACGATTATGTTTCTCTTCTGGAAGAAACCTGCGCGGATTGAATTCCATGACGTCGGGGCCCCAAAGATTAGCATCCTGGTGAATGACGATGCTTGGTATCTGCAACATTGCACCTTTCTTTAGCAGCCATTGGTCGAGGTAGGTATCTTCCATCACTTCACGTATGGATATTCCCATAGAACGATAGCGAAGGACTTCCTGGTAAGAAGATGATAACAGAGGACAACTTTTCTTTAACGTAGTTATGTTAAGAGTTTTGACGGTTGAACCGTTCTCTATAGTTGTTTCGGTGCAATCGTCAATCTCGCTCCGAATCTCCCTCAGGAGACCTGGGTGGGAGTGAAGTAGAAGAAGACACCAGAATGCCGTAGGTATCGTATTTACTAAGACAGCAATCGTACCCCCAACTTCTAAACGCGCGATATCTTCCAAGGGGACATTGTTGTTTATCCCCGCTTGGTACCGACTTTGAGCAAAAGCCGATGCTTTCTTCACCCTACCGGCTTTATAATATGCTTCGAAGGCCTTGGCAACATTGTTTCGAGCCGTAATCGGTTTCTGAGCAGTGATTGAGGGAAGGAACCCGACAAGAATCGGCAGGAGACCACACTCGAACTCCCAGAAAGAATCGGCAATAGATTTATCCTCATACGGGCTCATCGGGCCATACACAGACCTAGTAGTAGCAGTCGTGATTGTGTCTCTCAGCCAAGTATATATCCAAACTTTTCGAGACTCCCCCTTCCTGACTTGTAACTGGTTGAGGGAGTTTGCGATATCCTGGATCATGATGCGGTTCATGTCGTCGAGGTCTGATCCCGGCTTAAGCCTAGATCGCATCCCGGCATGAGTCTCTATTGTCAACCCGAAATCACCCTCGTCGCCATTGATGTTTATACCCAAGATCTCTCGAGCTGCAGGGCTTGCTCCAAAGGCCGTAGATGCGAATTTAATCTCAATTGGTGGAAATGCAAAGGTCTTGTATTGCTTTTGCACCGCCTGGATGAGTTCGGGATTTGTTATCACATACATCTTCTGGCCCGGGAGAGACATGGTGAAGATGGCGGAATCCGTTTGCTGACTATGGCATGGTTAAATGCGCCTTATCATAAGGGGAGCGAGTCAAATGATACCTGAGGTTGACATAGTAGTTGAACTTGCTCCGTGACAGTCCAACCATATGACCGATAATAGGAATCGACTGGGGAGCAAGCGGAGGCTCGCGGGGATCATGGCCAAACTTCTTGTGAGTAGCGAGGTAGGTCAAAGTGATAATAGCAATGGAAATCCAGAGGATACTAGAGACGCTGGTGAAGGATGACATGATGAAAGCTGAAGAAACATGAATAAGGAGAATCGAATGAATGGTGAATGATTCAAAAGATAGGTAGGTGTACCTAAGCTTGCATCACCATGATAGTGTCTATCCGCTGTCCTTGGAATATATGGACAGAGTACAATGTTGTTCCACCACCGGGAGCGATATTCTCCATTAGGAGATGTAAAAAAGAAAATAAAAAAATATGCGGGTCAGTCATAGGGAGGTGCGAATATTTAACTGTATGACAGGTAATCTATTATTAAGGCTTTAATATGTCCGAGCTACAGTCCGTACACTGGAGAATCACTAAGTAACAGGGCTAGATCTGTAACAGAAACAACTCTGTATCTCATCCCTAATAACAGCTCTTTGGCCATGAAACTTTTGAGATAAATCTAATTGGCCAAACCTTCAACATTGGTCTCATGCACGTTCCTGCGATGACATGCATTGGGTAGATCATCGAATTAGGGCGTCATCTGTGGTGATGATGAATTCCGGAGATGGTCGGAGTGGAAAGTCCATATAGGATGACAATATCTCCGAAGTTAGTCGTCATCCTAAGGACTTCAAAGGGTCGGGTATGCACATGCGGCTGGAGCTACACCAAAAAGTTATACGTACTTACGTATCCTACCCGCCGTTGTGATTTGCATGCATCAACAAGCATACGCCACCACTTAAGTAGGCGCCTTTTACCCAGGTACCTTACGCCTCATACACCTTAGGTAGTAAACAGCACCATCAGTAGCAATATTATGTCACAACCGACCTATGAAAGCTCCACCCGTTAAGTATTGCAAGCCGCGTCACTTAGCCCGACTGAGACATATACTACGGTAGAGAATGAACTAGGTACTAAGTATATCGTATATTCTTCTCGCTCTGAGAACTTAAAAGACGTCGTCAGGGAAGCAGTCTGATAGATGATGTGATAGTAACTGGGTATAACTTCGAATCTTACCATTAACTAATACCAAAGATGGCTCTCGCTAACTTATTCGCGCACATCGCTTTTTCATACCTTCTCTTTATTTTATGCCTCGTCGTCAAGATCGAATTTTTGATCCGGGTTGTACGGAAACAGAAGCCAAGTATATCTCGAGTACCGGGACCACGACTAGCACGATGGTCGCGATTGTGGATTGCAAAAGCGCTCTCGTCTGGAAGATCTCATGAGATATGGTCCGAAGTAAATGCGAAATTTGGTTAGTAGCTTGATTCCTATTGCAAACCAAATAGCATCTAACAGTTACTACCATTAAGGTCCCGTTGCCCGGATTGGTCCTAATCATGTCGTCACCGACGACCCTGAAATAACCCGTCGTATCCTCGCGGCCAGATCAGGATACGTGCGTGGGCCTTGGTTCGATTCCTTCCGTACCGACCCCCAAGTCCCAAACATCGTCTCCGAGCGCGATGTCAAGAAACACGGCCAGATACGTGCCAAAATGGCACCGAGCGTAAGGACCTATGAGTATTACGAAACCCTTACACTACTAATATACCATATAGTTCACCAATACATCTGTTGCAGCAATGGAGCCCGTTGTGGACCAGTTGGTGCTTGGCTGGATAAACTCGCTACGGAAGCGCTTTACTGTACCAGATCAAGTGCCGTGCGATATTGGCGAGAAGATTCAGTTTCTAACCGTCGATGTCATCACCAAAATCTGTCTGGGAGATGAGATTGGGTGCGTTAAGAATGACCGTGACATGCATCAACTCCTCGAGATAGTGGAAACTGGTAACTGGTTTTGCCAGTATTTTTCAGTCTTCCTAGAGTTAAATACACTCTTTTTCCAGTTAACCAGGATCCCTTATTTGAGGAAATTTCTTTTTCCTACGCCTTGCGATCGCACCGGCATCGGTCGTCTTATGGGGGTGAGGTCTACTTCTTATATTAGGTACTCAACAGGCTACGGGCATAACTAACCTGATATTCATAGATAATTCATGAGGTCGTGGAAAATCGCGTCAAAGAAGGACATAAGACAAGTGACGTCGTTAGTTCACTATTAACGCGGGGAATGCCAAAGGATCAGATAGATTCCGAACTCACCGTTGCACTGTAAGTATATCCTTATATCTCTCCCATATAACATTCTATTGACAATCATATTAGCGTGGCCGGCTCCGATACCACATCTACCTCGGTACAGAGCATTCTCTTAAGCATTATAGCTAGCCCACAGGTTTACAAGACTCTATGTGCTGAGATCCGTGGGGCTGTAGCAGGTGGACGGGTTTCCGACCCCATTCAAGACGCTGAAGCTAAGCAGCTTGTGTACCTACAAGCTTGCGTCTTAGAAGGCCTACGGAAATTTCCTCCTCTAAGCCAGCTACGCGAGCGCGTCGTTCCGCCTGGGGGAGATATGGTTGGCTGTTTTCACCTCCCGGAGGGTACGTTTGTTGGTTTGAATATGTGGGGTGTGCAGCTTAACAAGGCCGTCTATGGAGATAACGCTGAGCTCTATTATCCGGAGCGTTGGCTGATAGATGATGTTGACAAGCTTCACGCCATGCATCAGACTCACTCACTGGTATTTGGGCATGGCTCAACCAAATGTTTAGGCATGTCCGTAGCCATGATGGAAATCACAAAAGTCATATTCGAAGTAAGTTCTAGTCTATACCGTTGGCATAAAAGACCGGGACCATACTAACTTCGATTCCCTAAGCTCCTCAGGAATTTCGATATCACTATTGCCAATCCCCATAAACCATGGTCCAGTATATGCTACGGAATCTTCTTCCAGAAAGACTTCCACGTTCGCCTTACTCCAATCAACTATACCAACCCCCCAACCTATGAGCATGCCATAAAATCCGAAGTATCCCTTCCCTGAATATAAGCTTACCGATCTCTCTGAATTCCCGAGTTATGATGGTTTGATTCAACGAATTACCTTAGAATTAAATTCTCGTAACACTATTTTACCCATCAAGTTCTCATTGTTTTTCTTTCCACCACTTCACCCCTGCTAGATATACGATATGGTTGCTACAAAACTACAATAACAAATCATTCCACCTTTTGGAGACATTGTGCTGTTTCTCGTGTACGATGCTTTATTTTTGTGGCGATGTATCTTTTCACCTTTCAGTTGCCAGAAGTACAAAGATACGCGGTGAATAGGATACCTACTTTCCGACATAGTCCCTGGTGACCTAGATTGTATATTGATCAAGATCCCCTTCCGTAAATTAAGCAGCCATCCGTCATACATGTCATATGCAGAATAATATAGTACAGTGCGTTGGCCTAATGCCTCGCACTATATCCGTCGTTATCTTTCTAGTATGCTGTAGTTAATATAACCGGACTTCGGAAATTCTTATCATGTTTGCACGGACTTACACAGGAGAGGTTGGCGGCCATGTCTTATGCTGTAAAGAATTCTTATCTTAAGATGTCAAAGAAAACGGAATGTCTCAATAAGCTCAAGGGCGGCAAGGTCAAAAAGCCCCGATGTGGCTGCCGAAATCTGCAGCAGAAGAAGTAAAACAATAAGGAGGCTTATAGAAATGCCATCTACCTACGGAAACTTGCAGATTAATCTACTTATTACGTGTCTCTTATATGGAATCCTTGCCATAGTGTTCGACGCGACTATCATCAGGACCGCAGTGCCAAGGTCTACAATCAAGTTTACCTTGCCTGATGAGGCTTCAAGTGAGCGAGTCGATTATGCGCATGGGCCATATTGAATTGAACTGATTATCGTAGATACTCGTGCCACGCACGGATTAACGTAGAATGGATCCAAGCCCCGCCCCCTATCCAAGCCCACGATCCTTAGTACCTGATTGCAACGAGGGTTACCCAATGTTAGACCACCTTAAGCACCTAAGTAAGTAGGCAGTCATGGAGACACGATCTGAATTACACCTTTCACAACTCGAATAAGGAATGTTCAAGCTATTTTCGCCACCTCAGTTGCTTCATGATGTTCCTTCGTATGTGAACCACCCCGAGTTAGCCACCACCATAACCCAAGTGTTAAGATAGTAAGGCCACCTCCAATAGCTATGTATACCCAAAAGTAAAACGTCAGTACGGACTGTCCCTCGGCAGCCCCCCAGTTGAAGACGCCCATGGAGAAAATAGACTTAAGATATTAGCCCCTTACTATGTTCGTGTTGAAGATTACACTCACAGCAACCGACGTCAATGGAAGATATATCATAGTCATTAGAGCAATTGAACGCATCTGTGCGTTATCACGCTTCGTTTCGATAGATATGCGGGTGTTAGCAAAGGTTTGATGTCTTGCGACATGGCCTGATGCCTGTTCATTAGTCGCAGTTAGCTTTATGACAGCTACTCGAATAGCCGCTCTAAAAATTTTGTGACCGTCCATGGGGCGTAGGTCACCTTACCATCTGCGTCGTGAAGTTCAACCCATCGAGAACCATCTGGCATTCGTCAAGCTTCTCATCATACTCAGACTTGATCTCCAATAAGCGTTCGCGAATCCGGGTCTCAATATCTGAAGACATCAAAGATCCATCAAGTTGAACTCTGTCTTTCTTCCCGAGGTCTGGTTTTCTACGGGATTTCCACTTTCTTCTTGTAATCGCAAATATGGCCTCAAGCTCATGGGTGTGCTTGCACATGTCTGATATTTGCCGTTTTACCTTTCGAATTCCCTTTGCCAATTCGCTAGTGTCGCTGTATAGGCTTAGTAGCTCATCGGTACTTTCCCCGTCTTTATTTAAAATACTTTCAAGATCCCTAGAAGTACAGCAGAGTGCCTCTATGCTCGCCACGAATGGATCAAGAACTGACTCCACTTGCTCCACAAGACGGTTGCGGTCGAGTTCAATGAGTATACCAGGAGTCAGCATTGGGTGATATATAGCGTCGCCAGCTTCTCCTAGACGCCTCTCAATATCAGACGACTGCTCATCATTGCACCCATAGAAGACTGATAGGTTAAGCTTCTTGTGGCTTAAATATGTCGAGGATAGAGCAATATCATCTGGCCATGCCGAACTCATTCTCGCGGTATATACTTAAAGAATCAGTATTCTCCATTCAATTACTTAGGGACAGATTGAATACCTATTCTGTTGCCTCCAGTCTTCCCTTTGTGAAGATGCGTACGGGAAAAATACGTAATTTCCCGGCGAATGGCTCTAACTATCGAGCGGTGGATGTGAAATATTTTGGTGAGTTGACTGAACCCATACCTGGAGACTGGGAGGTATGATGGAAACGAGTGATTTGAGTCGCTGCAACGACTAAAGATGCTAGCATCTATGTGAGTGGGTACTATTCGAGCTATATTTATGTGTTCTCCTAAAAAGGCTTACATGGCGAACGTTCCATACTCATAGGCACAAGGAATTAACATCTGATTCTAAACAATGTAAGCTAGATAATATACTAAGCTGGCTACAAACCTGTTCGATCCATTCCTTCAAGTCTTCAGCGGATTCAATGTTCCAGCATACTAGTCCCTAATAGTAGGTTAGGTAACTTAAGATAGGTGGCAAATATAACGGGACTAAGAATTTGCCCAGAAGTTTTGTATACCTGGTCTGATTGTAGTTTCCTGACGATCTTGAATTGGCTTGGCTTATACTTGAAATTACCAAAGTCGTTATCGTTAAAGCATGCTTCTCCATTCGTCCAATCCATATTATCTGTCGTAAGGCTATGGCTTGCGGGATATTAATGCCTTAGTACTACACTCGAAAAGGAAATATTCGATCAACCGGGAACCGAGCGTAATGAGGAAGCAAAGAAATACACATTGAAGTAGGACTGTTCCTGGCTCCCCAATATTCCAGCTGGAATCCTTGTTTCTTAGTGTGGCCAACGTTACTAAGAGCCTCATAATAACTACGGCTATTGAGCGGCAGTTATACAATTCGTCAGATTCTAATGCATTGATATCAGCAACCTGTAAGCTGCATTTGTTAATTTGTTGGTTAGCTGATGCGATGTCGCATGAAACTTCCTCACTGTCGTGGAGTAGTAAATGTCCAATAGTTTCCATTTAGCATACTTAAATCAAGCCACGAAAGTAACCCCTCACTAGAATGATGCCCAAAAAGAAAAGGTGCATTACAATTCGGGGTAGTATCAAAGTACCGGCATTTTCCCTAGTAGTAATTTGAGGATTAGAGCCTCAATAAGAAAATAAAAAGGGGTTAAAAAGGTAGGAAGGAAAGTTCATATGACAAGAAAAAGGTCAAATCATTTTCTATAGTTATTGAAACTTTACGTACCTAAATTAAGTATGACCTTAATCATGCCTGCTAAAGCCCGTACGAACAAATCCAAATATCCACAAGGCTGGGTCCAATCAGTTTTAAGATGTAAATACAATGATGGCGGAGAAATCATAAAAGGCCTAAACGAAATTCTGGGCGAGGGAGGATATATCCTCAAAGTGAGTATCTTATAAGTACCTACCTATTCAATACAATACTAAAACTAACCACGTGAAGCACCGTGCTGGTAGATGGGTTGTCTGGGCACCCAGGAAGCTAACCAATGTACCTACCTCCTATACAAGAAAGAGAATCCATTTTGGAAGAACATTCTAATTTTTCAAGGGAGATGAAACTGAACTGGAAAAAGTTGCACACGTACATTATTGAGCTTAGTATTGTTAATAAGACCAAGACGTTCCTGCTAAGACGGGCCTCGACATTCCTAAGACAGACCCAGCAATACACCCCAGTCGATTGAACGTTACAAAACATGAGGATGGATAGGTGCTGTACAACTCATAACATAAACCCCAAAGTCATACATAGGAACTTATTCCTCGAGGGGCAATTAAAAGTACAGTAATTCTCATGAAATTCTATTTGGTATTCTAATAGCGTCGCCTGATTTATCCTCTCTGACTGAAAACTCCTAATAGACGGTTCTAAATCATCGCCACCAACACCAACTTGTAGTTTTGTGAATACTGCCAACCAGTCCTATGCATCACCCACTCGGCGGCCATCCTTTATCCGTTATAGTACCATAAGCAAAGACTATATGTAGAAACCCATTAGGTAGTAGTGAGGTGCTTTCACTGTCTTTTCTTTCCCCGAGGTATATGTTTATCCATGAGATAACTGTCTTTTTGGCATTTTTTTGAGAGCCTCTCGAGGTTTCGAGCAACATCAATCGCAGTCCGTCGCTTATCCAGCTCGATACACAGCATATCCCTCTCAATCAACGTAAGGAAATCGTGTAAGTACGAAGAGCATCTTGGATTGCCACGAAGCTCGTGAATCCACAATTTAACACTCGGTTTTAGTTCCGCCGAGGTACCTCCAGCAGTCGTTCGGTAGAATTTATCCTCGTTAAACGTTGGAAATTTCTTATCCGTTTCTCCTCGGCGGCTGGGGAAATCCTCTTGTACCGCTTCGTATCCCGAAATGTAACATGTAATAAATTCCAAGTATGTACATCCAAGAGCCCATATGTCGGATTTCCTAGATATTTTTGCTCCTGTAATGTCGAACTCTGGGGCCTGATATGTCAGTGTCTTCTTGATTTTGCTCGCTGTCTGGGCAGATATCGACACGGCGCGGTGGAATCTCATTAAGCCGAAGTCAGAAAGGGCTAAACGCCATCCTGAAAATTCTTTGGTACCCGGCTTGGAAAACCAAAGGATATTGGCTGCTTTTATGTCGCCATGGCGGCCATATATGGGATAGTCTTCCTCCTTATGCGGATCTTGATCTTTATGTAGCATTGAAAGCGCATTCGCAATTCCAAGGCATTGCTCAGCCATCCAACGCACTATCCCTATTCTGTCAGAAGGCATGTTGAACTGGGTTCGCCAGAAAAACCGTAGGTCGCCGTTGGCTTTTGGAAATAGTAGGTAGTACTTTCCTGCCTCATCCTCTTTTTGGATTGTTGCTAACAGCGGCATCAAGTGCTTGTTAATGCCGTAGTTGTATTTTCTAAGAGCATCAACCTCTAATTTGAAATCGCTATGACTTGAAGATTTCAAGCGCTTGAGAGCGAACCAATGTGAACTGTCGCTATACTTTTTATGATTTAGCATACGACTCATATATATATGCTTCCAGACTACTTACAGGCTCATTTTGGAAGTTGTAATGTGATGGGTGTAGTTTCACTATGAATACGTCGCTGAATCCTCCGCGGAAAACTACATTTTGAACGTCCGGATCTAATGACTCCTCGTCATCTGATAGCCTCTTTTTCTCGGTAATGGGCAATACGTCCGAGGATTCCAGGATGTAGTGAGGGATGATGTTGTCTGGTCGGCCAAAGAAGGGTGCGAGAACCCACCATTGATAGGTAGCGAAATTGTCCAAGTTTCCTTGCCTCCAATCCCGTCGGTCTTGAAAAAGAGAATTCAATTTTTCTTCGCTGAGTTTACAGTTGCGATATTCCTGCACAACTGTGATCCTATCCTTCTTTCTCTCTACCCTGTGTAGAGGAAGGTAAGAGTCATCGACATGCTGGTCAAGAAACCTGCCGATGCACTTAGGCTTTTCGCACAACACTAAAATGGCGAATATTCTGATGAATGAATTTTCACATTTATCGGGGTGGTTTGGACAGATTCTTTTCGACCACTCAGAAACCTCAGCTTGGGAAGCTTCATCGTCCCGCAAACTCTGTTCAACATATCTGCGGTTCCGAGCCAGTTCAAGCTTGTCAAAAGGTATGAAGTAGGTGCCGTTCTTGTCAGTCTCTATTCTGCTATTCCACAATTCTTCCCGTAAGCCTTCCGATATCTTTGAATCAGTAGTTGCGCCCTCTTGAGATTTCCGAAACTTCTGCCGAAGTCTGTTGCCACGGTCGACACAATCCTTATGTTCGCTTGCATGGTCTTTTGCGGATTGCCCGTTGTAAACTTTAGCCATCTGTATTTTTATGTAACATTAGAGTGCCATCATCATTATTAAAAGAATTTCATAAAATAACTAGCTTACGTTGAGCATAAACCTTTGCTTGTATGTTGTACTGAAATAGGAAGCACGGAGTTGAGTTTCAATTGTATATAAGAAAATGATATATTGATTGTTTATAGTATTATTACAAGAGTTGTTTGAGATTGGTGGGACGGGATTATATGTGCACACGGGTTTTAATATGCTTTCTTACTGGCCTTCTAAGAATATTTATATCTATATAAACTTATAGAGGGCCGCAAAGAGGCAACCGAAAGTTTGACTTGTATACCTATATTAATAAGGCAATACTTAAGATGTAGGCAACAACCTCCCCGTCATTCGCCGTATGCATTAAAGGAGATACCGAAGCCCCCAGCCTTACGTCGCTTTAGTGGTCAAACCAAAATGGTCCGACTCAGGTTTTTCCATGGGCACTGCCGGGCGCTGAGGGTGGTTCCATCTCCGTTATAAGAAGGCGTGTTCGACGGTTTTTCCCCTGATCAAAGTCGGCTTCTGGCGCCGACGCTAACCAGGTAGAGTAATGCTATAGGCAGGAGGGGGGGTGGAATGCATAGGCAGGAAGTGGATGATCTCTCATGTCAGGCGAAACTCTAGCTCTGTCTCTTTAAGAGGTACTCTAGACGTCTAAAGCGCCATAGATGCGCCTGCTGTAGCTACCTAGCCATAGCAAACCAATAGACGTTAACGTTCTCATCATCATCATCATCATCATCATCATCATTACGTCGCTTTAGCTCTTATTTTTTCAATCGCAATCTTTTCGGTGAGCTAGAGGGGTTTGAAAGTGCAAGGCAGTTTCAACCCGTCTGCGCGGATACGTAGCTCATATGGCAAAATTACCTTATCCTAAGGTTTATACTCTCCATATACTGAAATGGAGAGTTGATCGCCTTAAACCCCCTTAACTTTTTCTGGTGATAAGGACAAGGTTAAGCTGTCATTGTCGAATGTACATTATGGATTCCGTGTTCTGCTAGGTCCGAGAAATACCACTCACATTAATAATGAATGAGGGAAATAATTATTTGTAATACTACACACCACAATTATTCCATATGTCAAGGCATTCTTTAGCGGATATATTCAATCCTGCGCCATGCCACAAAGATCCACCACCTTTTTGGTATGTTTTGCGAGCAAGGAGGGGGTCCTTTCAGCTAAAGTGAGAAGGAAAGTCATCCCTAATCCATATGTATCTCTGTTTGATGCTACCTAGCTCATCTCTTATCAAGGCACGGCAATAAAGACGTGTTACACAACATGAATTATTTATATGCCATGGAACCTCATAGCTGGCATACTTTACTAACAGAGGAAAGTACGCGAGAATTAAACCAATAACAATAAAAGGAAATAATTCGCGCGGCGTCGGCCACAATCAACTTATGGGGCTAGGCTTTATTACGGGTAAGGCTGACTCGAGATATAGGTAAGTAAAAACCTTGAAAGCCTACCTACATGTAGGTAAGAGGCGGCTTAGCAAATCATAAAGGCAATGCTACCAATAGCTAGGTGAACATATGCATCTTTGATTCCGAGTTCCACTAGGGTTAGGTTACGCCAGCCATTCAAAATGGCGGATACATCGCCTCATTGCCAAAATTCAAACTATATATATTGACTCGCAAGATCACCCTACATTAAAAGATAATTTCTCTCGATTAAGCACCATTTGTTCTATCCTTACCAACTATTCGATTTATCCGTGTTCATCATTAATTTCATTAAGAAATGGGTTCCCTTACATCTCAATTAGCCACTCTGTCGGAATCAAAGCACACTCGACAACTTTGCGAAGACTCATTTAAAGGGCAACGTCATGCGTCATGTTTGACGGAATACAGGATACCTGGTTATCTGATAAATCCAGAAAATCTCATCAAAGTACTACAAGATAGATTTAACGGCAATTACAAGGTTAAGGTAACCTGTCGAATTGTCTCCTCTTTTTGACAGTTATGCTTACATAGCGAGAAGCTCAGGAACGATAATTATTTCATATCTACTCCTGCAAAGCTTACCCAGGTGAGACATAATTTACAAGGCGGTTAAAAGAAAGCATTCGATCTAACTAATTAGCACGAGCTGGTTTCATGTTACTAAGCTTCCGAGGTTATGCATCATTTACCGAATATACCTGATCTTATACCAATGCAAATGTTATTCTGTCGACAATATAAGAGGAACTAAACGATCAACGCCAACGAAATCTTATTTTCCGGTGCACTTATCGAATTTATTAGAACAGCAGTTGTCACAGACCCAGCCCTTCGAGGTGATGTCATTGCGTTACCTTCAAATTTACAGCCTTAATAAACAAGCTGTTACATACACTTAGATCTTTAGCACATATATGACTGGTCGTACATGGTACGTGATAGAAGTGCTCTCGCGAGGTAGAGCAAAACGCATAGAAATCGACTATAGGGTTAAGTATGAGATATACTAATCAGTATTAGGAGTACCACTTGGTTACTTTAAGTTGTTATTTCTTTTATTTATTTATAACACGTCTAGCCTAGTAAGCCACTTTATTATCATCACACTTTAGATACTTAATTTGCCACTTAACGAGCCGTACTACTTAGCTAAATTGTGGTAACCAATTTCTAGCAAGATAACTAAGGTTCAGATGGTGGATTTGTTACAGAATATAGGTACTACCAGCAACTGCCTGATGTAGACAATGAGGCTTGTAGAGATGAGGATCATAGCTTATGCTTTAACTACCGGCAAACTCAGCCCTTCCAGCCTTACTATTAAGGTATTCGTTTCTACAGTCTCAATGTTACCATGTGTATTCATTGTGGGTTTTCCTCTTTTGATTACATACCGTCTAATAGCCCAATCCATGGCGTAATAGGCACCGAGAAGCGGTGGTGCCCAGTACAGAACCTGTGCGCTGAACCGACGCCAAGTGTTGAACACAGCGTCGTGGGCAGCACCAGCAAAGATGTTCTGGCGATTTGGACTAAGACCGTATGTGATTATGCCCCTCTGGGGTATGATACAGCCTAGATATACGGGTCAGGTTAACTTAGCTCTAGATAAGTTGGGTTAATTATATGGGCTGAACTGTACCAAGATTTCCCCATTTGTCTTTGTTTAGATAGCTATATAAATTGAACTATAGTCAGTAAGGCTGGCTTCCGTTGAAAAGTTGTAGGATAGTCAATGGTAAAAAGTAGTTTGATATGTCCCCCGACTTACTGGTTATATTTGCCGATAGGCACGTCGTCACTTCGAAGTATCTGCGATGGACGCATCACGTCGGATCAGGAATAGTCTCACGCGATGTATCTTTATTACGAAGTCGGGCACGGGATTGGTGTTGATGCAAAATCAAAACTAGGAAATGGTGATGTTTTTCTGATTTAATTTTGAACCAGCTAATAAATACAACACTGAGAGATTTGGCAAGTGACGTACTCTTAGTATCTATCTTTAATGAGGAGTCGGGATTACGGATATAAGTGTCATGCCATCGGCAGTAGCAGAGAGTATGTATGTATGCAGACTGCTTACATTGTGGGGGGCCGGCACCAACCCGAAACGTTAATTAGAATCCCGTCACGATCGCATCACCCATTTACACAGCTACAGAACCTTATATGAGAGATTTGGGAATGTTGCTGTCATGATCACATGACATGTGGGGTAACCACATGTACATAAATACTAGATCCTCCTCTAAGTAACTTAACCAATACAACATCAATCATAACAATGTGACAGTTGCTCTTGGTAAAATCGCATTACCCTCTAGTGAGGCTTAGCTTGAGCTATCTTTTCGACTATGCCCGATTCATTACCTACAGCCCTTGTATTCCGTATCCTTCCACAGTTACATATTATCTCACCTTGCTTAAGCTAAATATATTCTTTCCGCCTTGCCCAGTACAACACTATCATGCATATTCAGTTCAGCCCGGTTTCATTAACTCTGCCAATAGTAAGAAAGGTTCAACTCAAAGACCTTGTCTAAACCAGAATAATAGCACAACGTGTGGCGAAGCCTATATCTTTACCACTGTTAGGTACAACGGCTATATACGGGATTGCTACCTATTCTGACTATGGAAATATCTACATAGTGTCAGGATGTTGGTTCACTGTAGAATTAACTGTGTGGGGTTGCAAATGCGGGCGAAGCTTTAAAAATTACCTAAGTACCTATGTATCTAGGTAGACATGTACTTCGTACCCAAACGGCACATGAATGGAGCTTGAAGTCTTCCATGCAAAAAAAAAAAAAAGTTTAATTTCAACCCGTCAAAAATTCATATTATTATCACCAGACCAACCAAATCCCATGGAACCAGATACCGCGGGGTTCTTTGAAGAACCAGCCGACTATTATCCCCCATCACCGCCCCCAACATTTCAGGTTTATACACTACAGTCAGGGGAGACCATCACACTTCATCTTGTAGGCCATAGCCCCTTGGAAGCCCACCATCTGTGGAATGGCAGTCGCATTATATCTAAATATTTCGAGTCCCATGTATCGGAAGTCCGAGGCCGGACTGTGCTCGAGCTCGGAGCCGGAGCCGGGCTACCTAGCATAGTGAGCGCTATCCTGGGGGCCGAAAAGGTCGTGGTCACCGATTACCCCGATCCGGATCTGGTTGTCAACATGAAGAAAAATGTCCTAGGCTGTGAAATTATACCTATAGCAAACGGTCATGCCGATAACTCTCCAATAGTTGTAGACGGCTACGTCTGGGGAGCTGATGCGACTCATCTACTATCGCATCTGGAGTCAGTCAAGAGGGACAAATTTGATGTACTTATCTTGGCCGACCTACTATTCAGACACTCTGAACACGGAAACATGATTTCGTCGATCGAGGCAACCATGAGCCGGAAGAAAACCAGCACTGCCTTCGTCTGCTTCACAAGTTACCGGCCCTGGCTGCAGCACAAGGATCTCGCATTCTTCGACCTTGCGCGGGAGAGGGGGTTCATAGTTGAGAAATTACTCGAGGAGAAAATGGACAAGGCTATGTTTGAAGATGATCCAGGCGACGAGGACGTTCGGAAGACAGTTACAGGCTTCACGTTACGCTGGCCGGACGAAAAGTGCATATAGGGTACATCGGGCGCAGCCGGTCTGATGCTATTTTTTTTTTTTTCATCAAGACCTTCCGGTATCTCTCCGGATCGTATTCAAATGGTGAGAGGTGTGGGCTGCATCTCGTCTGACACGCAGTTGCGTGCTGCCCCTGCTCATCTGACTCATACCAATCGTCCATACAAACCTCACGAAAGCAATCAAGAAACAATGAGGTAAACATCACGATCTATTCTCCAAAAAACGTGTGACCCGAAACGAAAGAGCACTCAGCATTGCAGATCCTGCTGTGGTGGGTGTAAAAGTTATATCAGGGCTGTGATGCTGCCTGCTTCAATTGGATAAAAGAGACTGCGAAGACACTTAACCTCTTCATTCATAGTGTCTGTGTGCCTTGTTCTTCTTCCGCCTCCTTTGGGTAGCGCTGGGTGGATCTACAAGGCGGTGCATGCAAGTGTTGATTGTTTTGGCTGCAGGCCAACCACATTTAGCTATTCTGGTGTTGGTTTTCAGTCAGCTTTCATGCTGGTCCCAGGTTTTTCGTATGGCTTTTATTAGTTGCGTAATTCAGTGCGATTAAATATGGTGTCAAAAACCTGCGAGATTCCGGCATGATTACTACTTGCAGTTGCGATATCGCCAAGTATTGAGATACAGTCTGGAAGAGTAAAGGTAATAGCAAGCTATTCCGGAAATAACTAACGTCCAGTGGCGATCAGCTAAGTATGGAAATATTGGCTGGGCTGCATACTGTGCGGGTTGCAGTTACAGTAAGGCATAGCCTCATTTCGATTACCGACAATAATCGAACCAAAATACCAGACCTTCATATCTGGATACGTCTTCCCACATCTTGAAACGTAATTTGGATTCATATCTTCCGTTCCTACGGAGGAGCACTGACCTTGTCGGATCCGTGTCAATTGAAAACTTGTCGGCAATACCTAGCCCCTATCATAAACTACTATGGAATGGCTGTCGTCAAAGTGGGCACCGAGATGGACTGTATCGAAATGGCTTCTCTTTGCCAGGCTATTACAGGTGTCGGGTACTCTCATAACTGCTGTAATGAACGGGTTTCTTCTTGTATACATCCACGATAATCGACTCGGCCTTGCGACAAGCATGTTTTGTCTAGAGATGATGGTTCGTATTGCCTCCTTAGCCATTTGCTTTCAACCATCGAGGAACTTACCAGTGTTTAGATTTGTGTCGCACTTATCTACTCTGGCATTGTACTATTGATGCAGCACTCTGGTAGCCGACAGAGAAGATCTAGCACGATATTGTCTACCATATTCATCGCTGGCGACGTGGTATTCAATGGAATCATGATCGCTATCATAACAGTGCTCTCTCGCACAGGACTTCCAACAGATTGCCATGGGTTAACTCGAGACGATAAGGAAAAGAACGACGCCCCCAACAACCCGCCTCCAGGGTATGATACGATAAGATTTGGCGATGGAGAAAATATAAAAGGCCTACTTGATAGATACTGTTCCCTAGAACAAAGTTTCTATTTTATCACCGCAGCACTAATGTACGAGACTCACGGTCCCCTCGTGTATTCATCCATCTACTAATAAGGGCAGATTTACTTACATGCTGACGACAACGTTGGGAGTATTACGCATTTTTGAACAGCGTTGGAATCACGGCCAGAAAGATCGCCTATTTACGTCGGTAGATGATATGCACCAACTTGATCACATAAGATCGAATATTCAAAGCCCTAATCCCGAGAGAGGCCCAGATAATGCGGCGCCGTCTAGCGAAGGGATCTATACGCCGACCGCTAGGGCTATCCCGACAATACAAACCCACAACTTCGGGTCTTCAGGCGAACTACACGAGGATCGCGTATTCAACGAGCAAAGGAGGACACTGCCACTTCCTGTCTCGCCCGTTTCCGTCGCTTCCCGAATATCTCAAGTGTCTCCCATTTCACCAGTTATACGCCAGCATGGAATATTCCATACGGCATCCCAGGACGTGCCGGACACGTCCATGGGCAGTTCAATGATGGGAAATTCTTCGGACCTCGCAGCTGAGGCCATGGTAACAGACGGGTATCGGTATAGAGTTCAACCAGAAATACCGTCACTGCCTGCCTATTCTCCAAGTCAGTCAAGGGGACAGTTTATGGATGGGCATGGCGATGAGTCGAACGAGATACGTTTGAGTGACTATGTCAAGGGCGAAACGCGGGCGCAAAACATGAAGGACTCGGGACTGGACATGTAGGGACATGTCTTGGTGTGTACGTTTTATATCTGGCGGTATATGGGATATGTTGACGGATGGCGGTCTATTCTTTTCCATTCCATGAGCGACGGCGCAGGAGGATCAGTCTATTCTCGATTTAGCGAAAAGTTTTTGTGTTGATACAGTAAATATACTCGGTTTGACTTCTATCTAACATAGCTAATTCAACAAACACCCTATGGAAATATAACTAGTAGATAGGTTAGACATCCATTCTAATATTGTATGACTTGATGTCTTCACTCTAGATACATCGTCGCTGTTTGTGTTCGTTCGTTCTATTCCCCACTTAGCTACCCCAAGCCAGGGAAGCTCGGAATCATACCGACGGAGCGCAACGTTGTATCATAGTGGAGGCGAAGAGATTCTTTGACGATTCAACCCCGCAATACAATGAGATCATCTCCACCACCGCTATCCCAACCCTGCCTTACGGCCTTACCAGCTTAGGTACCTCTTATCACCAGACCATCCATTCTTCCGGGGAAAGATCTGCGTTTTTACTCCAACTCGTCGATCACGTAGCCTCATTCTAGCAGCTAACTATAAGGGGGGGGGGCATTTACTCGGTTCTATCGCGGGCCGGACCATACGCTTCAGCTAACCTACCCAAAGCAGTAGCCAAGTCTCCGAGCCGCTGCCACGAGAACATACAGTCGTCCATTCAAGGCTCAGCCTAGGGGACTGTTACTCAAGGCGACGTTACGCAAGTATATTTAGAAGGTCACACTTGGAGCTGCCAGTGCGCAGCGCAGCGCAGAGCTAGGTAAATTATCCAAAAGCACGAGGGCCTCGGTCTGCACACCCCATACATTCGCAGCCGTCCACGATGCCCACCTCGACGCTACGCTCTCAGCTGGACAAGGACGGATTCGTAGTTCTAAGGTCGATCCTCAGCGCGGAACAGGTCTCGCAGCAGCGCGCCGCCGCAGAACGCACGAGGGAGCTCGCGCTCCAGGGGTCCTGGCCACACGTGCGCACGGTCGGGAAGCAGTTCCCGCCGTGGCCATGGAGTCCTGGGGTCGGGATCTGGGGGGTCCAGCACCTGCTAAACCCAGGATTACCCGACGCTCCAACTTTCACCGCGAGCTACTTTGGCGACGAGGTTCTAGGCGTAGCCAAGGAGCTACTTGGCCCATGCTCAGACGACGAGCTAGTCATGGAGCTGTACAATCTGCTCGTGCGGCCCTCAGACGGCACGGACTACGAGTTACGCTGGCACCGCGACGATATTCCCGCTGAGGCCAGTGCCCAGGAGGAAATCAATCGCCTGAGGGAGCCCGCTTGGCATGCTCAGTGGAATCTGGCGCTGTGCGATGGCGACGAGAGTTTGATTGTGGTGCCTGGGTCGCACGCACGGGCTAGGACCGAGCGAGAGCGTGCTGCGGGTCCTTTTGAGCCGGATATGCCGGAGCAATTAGTCGTGAAGCTTGATGCCGGTGATGTCGTGTTTTATAATAATAATATACTGCATCGAGGACGGTATGATGGTAGTCGCGAGCGCTTGAGTCTGCATGGGTCTGTTGGACATATTGCTGGGGGTAAATTGAGGGCTAGGAATGTGTTGCAGCATGCTGTTGGTAGCGTGAGTGTTTATTCTTCATTTTTATGTCCAACTACCCCTTTTGCCTTTCTTCTTTTTTTTTCTTGTTGAAGAGTAGCCTATTGTCCCCTTTCCTCATCTATATAGAATTTCAAATTGGTGAAGAGTAAGATACTAACCGCAGATGCTGCAGTGGGTAGATAAATGTGACTTTAGCAATCTGAACGAGAAGCAAAAGGCGAGGGCAGAGGGAATGCGAGCACGATTGGTCAAATTAGGAAGCGAAAGCGGCGATGTGGGATATTCCCTAGATGGATGATGGCTCGAGCGTTTATTCCCAGCAAGCCTCCCAAATGCCAATTCAGGTCTAACTAAATTCACCTACTATATACATGAAGATACCTAATTTCAATAATTCAAAGGATATACAGCGAAACATATGCAAACCAGCCCACGCAACCTATGATATATCCCGCAGATATCAATTTGCATCTGACATAACCTGGATGTCCATGTGGGAATAGAACCATTTCGCTCCCTGGCGAAGCGCCTCTAGCGCGAGATGGTTGTTCACATTGACTCGGCTTCTAACCGGTCCTGAACAGCATGATATTCGCCGGGAACACATTCACGTTGTCTTCCCACTTCGCTAAACTCTGTCCATCACGATCAATCATGCTGAGAGAGCCGATTGTGTTGAGGGCGTAGATGTTAACGTTGCTAGTCGAGCCTTCGAGCGAGACGATTCGCGACTGGCAGTTTTCGCCTGCCTCTACGGTAGAGCAATCTAGAGAGGCACGAAGTTAGTATCTAGATTCTTCTCGCCGTTAAGGAGAATGGGAAAGTTGGGTCTGGACTTACCAGTGCTGTAGTTGTTGAAGAATGAATAGTGGCCGGCACCGTAGATGAAAATATCTGACGAGTCGACGATTCGCAGACCCCATGCATTGGCGCAGTTTCCTTCAACACCATTGCATGTTGCCGCAAAGTCGGGGTCGCTAAGAGCTTGGACTACGGGGAAAGGCTTGGTAGCATCCGGTGTGGGCTGATAGTATCTTGAAAAGGTGTGAGTATTGGTAATTAAAAAAAGGCTAGGATTTAACTTACGGGGTCTCGGTCTGGAGCATGCTAGCGAAGATGTTCTTCGTCCCAACAAATTGGTAGTTGTAAAGGTTGTTGTGCTCAACAGCGGTACCGACGAGCCAGAAGTTTCCGACGGTCGATTCGATGACTATGATCCGTTAGTGATCTATGAGAACCAGAAAGGGCAAATAATTCTTACGGAGACCCCTGCCGGAGTAGACGGTAATTTGTGTGTTGGTGGCGTCTTCAATATCGTGGTCAGCTGCCCACAGCCATGTGTTCTCCATGTATAGGTTAGAGGCCTTTGATGTAATGTGCATCATCATGTACGCGCCGATACATTTCTCGTCGATGGTGCTGGAGCCGGGCTGCTTAAGACACTGTGCGACTTGGAAGTCCGAGCCAGTAAATCCGCCGACTCTTGCGTGGACATCCCACATGCCACTCGGAGTATCCGCTGAGGCTAGGTTCCACTCAATAAGAATAGCTCCGGGAGTAGGTCCTTGGTTTCCTACGACAAAGTCCGAGAACTCTACTTGTCCAGCATCGCCTGACTGAGCACCGACTTGTAGGAGAGGCTTCGGGTTATTCATATCACCGAAGGTTGCGCCGCTAGCTACGATGATAGGGTAGCCTTCTCCGACAATCTTTGAACCAGCCGGGATGCTCAGGGTTGAAGTAACCTTGTAAATACCATGGTCAAGGAAGAGAACCTTTCCACCGGAAGCTGCGCTGTTAATGGCGGACTGTAGCGCTGCGGTCTTTTACTTTGTTAATAAATCACCAATATTATCGAGACGAAGGGCAGACTTACATCATCAGTCGTAGAATCACCCTTTGCTCCGGAGCTTCGGGCGCTCACGATATCGGATGCAGCAAGGTTCTCATACTGAGGCTTTGATCGAGAGTAGTAGGCATTGTCAACCACGAGGGAAGCAGGCCTCTTGTTAGGGGTGATGGTTGCTTGGAATGCGTTGGGTCCGTCGGGCGTGTATTGATGTCCCTGGCCCCATGCTTCAATTGTCGTGGAACCTCCTGCAAGTAAAGTGCCACTCGGGCCCTGAACCGCGACAGGGACATTCTGGAGGTTAAGATTCTCCAAGATGATACTTGCCGCTGTGTCCGGCTTAGCGCCAGATTGGAATGCCGTCGTGATACCGACCGGGGTGTCCTTGAAAGTACTGTCGATGACTGTAATAGAGCCAGTCGTAAGCGCATCAGAGCCACCAGCTGTGATATCAATTCCCTTTTGGCAGTTGTTGATCTGCAGTCCAATGTAGGTCCAACCCCAGTTCCATAGTTGGATGATGGCTATAGGTCAATAGTCAATATATGAATCTTCCACATGTCCTACGTGTAGTGTAATGGGCGTACCTGTTTGGCAGTTGTTAAATACCAGATTCCTCATGGTGTATTGCTGGTTGCCTATGGATGCTCCTGTTGCGCCTCCATTGAACGTCAAGTCACTCATGAAACCTCCGGAGCCTACAAATGTCAGTCCAAAGCTAGGGTAAATAGAGTATGCAAAGCCTACCGCTCTCAATGAAAAGTCCGACGTGAACGACACTGGGGTCCGTAGGCATGTTGAACTCGACATTAATAAGACTAGTTGCTTGCGAAGTTGGCCAATGGATACCAGTTGCTGCAGTTGCCGGCGCAATACCGGTGGTATCAAAAACAAAATTGCGGATTTGACGGTAAAAGACGTTCGTCGAAACCCAGTTTAAGTTCTCGCCATAGTAAGGGTTGCCGTCGATCAGACCAAAGCCTTGGAAGTCGGCACTACCTTTGATCACGGGTCGATTGGTCGGGTCACCAACCATCTGAGTAAAGTACGGGGGGACAATGGACTTGGAGATTATATAGGTTCCTGATGGGAAGTAAACGACTGCCGGGGTCGTGGTAGTAGAAGCCTAGGGGTATCAAAATGTCAGTACTCTTAACATATTCAGTAGAAGTGTACCATCCTGCCGAATATCACTTACACATCCTTGCAAGCACCTGTTGTCGGGCGTGTTCATGGCCGCCGTGATGGCAGCAGTGTCATCTGTCGTTCCATCACCTTTGGCGCCGAAGTCTTTTACATTACGGAACACCGTATAGCCATCACCTCCAAAAGGTGCAACGCCCTGGTCTGTTCGAATGTTAATTAAAGCTTCATCTAAGAGATACCAAGAGAACTCTTACGAGTTATATCCTCAAGCCAGTAAGCATTTACGGTAGCGGCGAGGCCGATTGCAGCCGAAAAGAATGTTTGGAACCGCATATTGCAAGCTGAGTGATGAAGACACGAACAGCAAGATGCATACAGATCCCAAGTTGGGACGGATATGAAGAGAACTTATAAGAGAAAAGAAAAGAAACGTAGTGTTGGGTGTCGTCACAAGTTAGATTACCACAGCTGGCTGGGTCATGCATCGATGATAAGTAGCAGGGTTGGAGCCTCAAGGTAACGTGAACTACCAAGTGACTGAAGATCTTATGTAGTATGGAGGGAAATCAAAGACATGAGATAGTCGAAAGCTAGAGCAAGACCCCTTGACCATTTGCGAACTCCATGTTGAACAAGCAAACTTAGGTTGATTCGACCGAGCGCAACAGCCACGCGCAAGGTTGCAGACTAGCGAAAGGGGTTTGACCACTCAACTACTCGAATAGAGTATATTGAGCACCTGCTTGTTAAACTCTACCAAGACACAACATTCCTGGAGGAAACGATCCAGCGAAGTAGCATTGTGGAGACGAAGGTCACAAAGATCTAAAACTAGGTACGGAGGTAGGCTTCGACTAGCATATGGACCTCTGTCAAAGTATAAGGTAGTGGAGCTGTATGCATCGAAGGTCATCCTTTCATTGCGGCAGCTCTCAGGACTAGCAGAGCTAGAACACGCTCAGGGTCAGGCATTACCGCGGCCTTGAAGCCTCCTACTATAAACGGAATCGTCCATTCAGGTACCATGCAAGATGTGATAGGTAGGATGAAGGACCCGACAGGAGATTGGATGCCGCTGGCCATCCTAAATTAGTTGGAGTGTTCCATGTAAAGGTGGTTGTTTCAAGCATGTGACGTTGGAGCCGCGAGACATTCGAGGCCACATGTAAGTCATCGACTTAGACTGGGGGCTATCTGGGGGCCATCTGACACAGCTTCGCGCTACGAATCCGCAGCCCTGGAATTTTAGGAATAGCCACTATCGGATGATAGTTTTTTTTTCCTTCATTGTCCTGTCGTAACACTTGGAGATGGATGGGTCCCAACACTCGAATTTTAGGCCCAATCCACAAGAAGTCTAACCCTTCTTGACTCAACATCTAAAAGATTTCTCGTCCGTGCATGGCAAAGCTTAGGTTACTGCTGCGTTGCATTGCATTTGTTCATGGCAGAGCGGTGCCCCTGGCGCTAAACTTTTTCAATCTAATTTCGGTGGCAATGGAGAGCTAGCAATAGTATTCAATGCTATTAACTAGGAGAGAAAAGGGAAAGAAGATGGATAGTTGGAGCTGGTTGGATTCTAACTTGAAATCCAGGGGACGGCCCGATTGGGTTTCGATCAATCTAAATAACGTCAAATAATGGAAGGTGGTGAATCGGCCAAACCTGGGGGAGGCCGGGGGTTTTCCAAGGTTCTATGCTTAAAATATCCTTGGGATGTTTCAAAACATGACTTAAGAACCTAGGCAGGACGCGCTACCTGATAGGATACAGTAATCGATCATTAAGGATACTGTGCTTAATGCACTGTACATCTTTCTCTTCATCCGACCTAAGCTTGTTCATCATTTCCTCGTTAACACACCGTCACCATTTCTGATTCGTCTAGTGGTAAATTATCATGTAGGCTGGTAGGTAGTGTAGATGTATGGATCGGTCCATTTCCGATATCTCCAAAGAATTGCTTATGTTACCTAGCCCAATTATAAAGCCACGCGGCCGCCACTTACGTAGATCTATGGCTGAAAGTTTACTTTATTTACACTTACACTTACATACTCGGTATCACTGTTAAACCATCCCCCAACATGTATTCAAAGGAAAATCATGCTGTGCAAACTTTGCGCGAACATGTCATTACCAATACACAAACTTAGACCAAATTATATATTCGTATTAAATAGTCGCTGCTCCTCGGACCCCTTCTACCCTAACCTATAAGGATCGAACTCCCGCACGTCCCTCTCCCTCCCTCTTCCTCAGACTCGAGTTACTGCAAATGAAGCTTTCCCCTCTTCTAAGAGCTGGAATTAAGCTTCATCTTCATTTCCATCAAGAGTCTTGGCGATAAGGCTTGAATTATCCGCCCCCCAAGATCATCTGCCGACGTTTCCTTGCGCTCACTTTCCTGCTCCGCTTCGATGTATCTACCTACCTAACCTAGTGACCAAGGAGATAATTCTTCAATATCGGGACCCTAAGCTATTGCATCGAACTACGCAACCTCTGTTCCCTTTTAGCCTGCCTATAGAGTCGTTGGGATGTTATCATGGGATCTTGTCATGAGGGCTTTTGGTGCACCCCGTCCGGATCTGCCAAGGAGTGAGTAGTGGTAGGAATATTTCAACCATTGACGGCGGCGATGGCTTCAATTATGGAGCTTTGCCGGGTCATAGCTTAGTTTCTCCAACACTTCTAACTTCAATCCCGGATCTCAATTTGTGATTATCCGTCCAAGGACAGCGCTTTGAGGCCCACCATCTCTGATCCCGCCGATGATTACTGCTGCGGTGGGACCTTGGCGCTGCGGTTCTTGGTCTGCATGTTTTGATGAAATCCGGGGTTCGCTAACTGGTGGGTGTCGCGGTATCTGAGAAGGGCATTATATGGAGTCTCCGGAACTAGCCAGTCCACCACCTAAAGAGCGGTTATATTTGCGAACTAGGCAAGTCGCGAGACTAAGTTAGTCACGGCATCACATCATACTAGACATGAGGTAAGTAGTAAATTCTCATAGTCGGATAAGGTAAGTCGTGTTGGTAGAGGTAGGTACCTAGGTAAATTTACTTTTAGCGAGGTCATATCTCGTTACACGGACCAGGGCTTGGGTACCTAAGAGGTACCTACAGGCTACCAGTGCATGTTAGATTGTGGCTTCTATTATACGTACTCCGCATTCGATATTGTCACTCCCCAGTTCCCCAACTTTCAACTTAACTCCACATATTCGGGTAATTTGCAATTCTTTGATTACGATCATACCAAGTTACGGGCGAAAGCAATTCGAAAAATTTACAAACCCACGCCGTCTCCCATTTATAGATCACAAGGATGGCGTTTTGGGAACATAGCACGTGAAATTAGTAGGTGTCATATATAATTTGCTGGTTAAAAATAAGACCTTGACGCTTCGGAGTTTACCGACTTGTTTTTCTTACGTGAAGTATCTACCGTATCAGAGCACCAGAATAGATCTGTCCCGAATCGCTTCCTTAGATCCACATAGCACCCATCTACTGTAGTGCCCGCTGTCTCCATACATACTTCCCATCGTCGTCAATATTCCCCTCTTTGCCTAGCCGGCCGGCAAAGCAATCTATAGCAAGGTCAGGCCTCGCCGATCACTACCACAAGGAGTCCCGGTTGAGGAGAAGATCAACGCTATCCGAATTCAAGAGGCCATTTGTCTTGATTTAAGTTCCAAGTGGCGCGCCTTGGGCTTAAAAAGGCGTTACTCGTGCAGCCGTGTTACCTATGCACCATCTTATATTTATTTACTACTACTACTACTACTATTACTACGAAGATATGACCCATCTA
This sequence comes from Daldinia loculata, assembly GCF_022478755.1. Classification (NCBI taxonomy): domain Eukaryota; kingdom Fungi; phylum Ascomycota; class Sordariomycetes; order Xylariales; family Hypoxylaceae; genus Daldinia; species Daldinia loculata. The sequence continues at coordinate 21,319 of NW_026054868.1, read as the reverse complement.
ACAGGGCTACGAATAACGAACACCCGTTGTAATAAAACGGAGCCTGATAGGAACAACTCCTTCCCCTGTCCTTCTCTTTTCTCTTTCGTTTCCACCCCCTCCTCTCATCTTGAACACTTTACTCCAATCCCACCAATCACGACTCCGCTAAAAGCCTTAGTGTTGTTTCCCACGATCTTGTTTATTGTTGACGTAAGATTTCAATTGCATCCCCCAATATGTAACTAAGCTTAAAGCTAACTATCTTTTGAAGGCCCAATAGCAACGATTGACCCGCCTAGCTTCGGGGTTAGATATGATACGAGTTGGTGGACAATAACTATCCTAAAAAAGTAGCAATATTGTAACCTATACGCAGCAGTAAGTTACCTCTCATCTATGTCATCTTCAGCTGATTGGCTACCCCCGCCCCCCACACTTTCCCACGCATTCTGGCATATAGAGCTAGTTTCTCCAATGCGGAGACTGTACCGAGGGGTGCTATGGACGAATATGGGGTTAACTGACAGGGCACCCCGTCCCCAGTCTCCGCGGGTTTGTTAGCAAGGCTTGTTTATGTCTGGGGGCGGGGAATGCACCTCAAAAAAATCTGACGCTGCTTCTATCCACCAAATCACAAGCCTTGCGTACGTTTGTTACCCTTCTTACATGTACCTTACCAAGTGATGCATCTCGCTTTTTATAGGCGTAATATGCGTACCTACATGAGGTGTCTTGCATCAACAATGAATGAGGAGTAGGCACATGTTGGTAAGACGAATTCTCCTCGCAGTAACAGAGTCTTTCTCCATCAGCTTAACAATCCCTGGTACAGCATTAAACAGATGGATGAGTAGAATAGGGGCTTAACACAGACACGGTTGTACATCTATCAGGTAAGTAACGTAAGAAAATAAAGGAAGAGAGTCACATATGTCACATATATGTAAGTTGGAGTCGGTGTAAGTAAAGTCTATCATTTCTGACCTGGCGCCACTTTTCTCTATTATTTCCTATGGCAGGTTCGGGTTTCACTCGCAGGGAGGCCGGCGGCTACCCCGTTACTACAGGTGTTTCCTTCACTAAAAAATTAAGTTACAACCTAATGATTTCCCCCATCTCCGCATCCTCCTCTCCGTCCCCCTCCTTACAATTCTCCTCCTCACAATCCTCCTCCTCACTCCTCATCATACACATAACAATTTAGCACGACCCCGAATTCAACCATCGCCAATACTGTTACCTTATCCATCTCATCCAAGTTCACCACATTGTTCGCCCATCTCATTCGTTTCTTCTCCTAACCCATTAACTACCTAGTCTTATTACAAATGTGTCTTCCCGCCGCTTGGGCATTATAATCCCCAATTCAATCTCGACCGTAGAATTTCAAAATACATCACATACTTAATCATCTCACCTTCTCCGCGCCACCATCGTCGACCAATAAGCCTACCAGTAGCAGTTTTCCTCGCCGTCGGTTAATTATCCCAGGCTCGTTGGTTCTGGTTCTCTGTGAAAAACGTATCGAATCGCAGCCTTGTTTGTTACCAGGCTTTGACGGGTTACCTCAGCCCTACTAGTTTCGTACGGTCATCCAAACCCTTCAGGATCTCCGAGCTCTGTTGATCACCACGTTGGCCGCCAGCTCGGCGAGCGGCCGATCACTTGGGGGAGGCAGTGAGGACAAATGTGGTGGAATCTCGCGTTACGTTCCGAGTATACTTAGAATCGATTGATACTACATACATCTATCACGCCTATGAATTCATCCATCCACCGTCCACCCCGCAAGACATTCATTCCTCTTTCCGGCATAACTTCCTGGCCCTGGACATTATACCCTTCCGACTTACCCCCCACTTCCGGGTGTTGCGTGACTTCATCTGCATTACACCCATATTTTGTACAGGGACCTACCTTATACTAATTATTGTTAACTTATCCTGACCCCAAATGCAAACCATGCCGTCCATAGAAGGCTCTGGCATCACTGGTACAGCCGAGGACAGCGTGGAAGGTCGGCAGCAGAAGCCCAAGACTCTACCGTGCAAGTTCTGCGACAAACGTTTTAGGTAAGGGTCCCTAGGCTTATTTATCGTCTTGCACTATATCTATATCCGCTGGCAATTTACTTACACGGCAATCCCCTAATTAGGCGTGTAGAGCATGTTCAACGTCATGAGAGAACTCATACTAAGGAGAAGCCATTCTCGTGCGGGTGGGCTCGCTGCGGGAAGACGTTTGGACGTCGGTTAGTTAATTTGTTCCTTTATTTATTCTGTCCTTAACTATGTTACCAATTTCCTATTTGTGGTGGTAGACTTCGCCTTGCCCACCGCCGTCCAACCACTTACCGTCTTTCGTAGGCGCTAAACTACCCCCATCCCCCCTCCTCAGATTCCTTAGGTCCTTTTGCAAATAGGATACACACATACACACCACACATGTCTTACAGCCCTGAAACCTCCTATTCCCCTCTATAATTCCTTACTAGTGGCCCCCCAACTTCTACCTTCTCTCTCATCCTCTTGTGAATATGCTTATATGGACATCAGGGATCTCCTCGTCCGCCACGAGAAACTCGTTCATCTCAATGAAGGGTCTAATAAGGATGGTAACCGGCCCCGGAAGCCGTCGACGGCCGGCGCTGCCCAACAACCTCTATCAGCTGAGAGCCATGTCGACTCCGAAATGATGGGAATGCCTCGGGCTCACCCGGCGCACTATCATTCAGATTCCATGTCCTCTTCTGTGACAGTACCTCCACTTGCTCCTGATCCTCGTCACTCCGCCAGGGCCACAGCTTGCAATCTTGACCTCTTGTCTGATGCTGCCACCCAAATTGCTTCTGCGAACGAGGTTAACTCGATGCAACCGATGATGACGGATATTGGACAACCAGTGGCCGGTTTGACACGCATTAAGTCATACGACGAAGGAATACCCTATACCGACCGCGGACGTGAGTCCGAACCTGTGGCTATGTCACATGGACTGCCCAATCCACCTGGGCCGTCTGCTTTTGACGATTATAATCTCTTCTTAGACGAGTTTGCGACGTCATCTCACTTCCTCCCACAAGCCTTCGATGCGGATCAGAGTATGGGTATGTGGCCACGACATCTTTCCGATATTCAACGGGGTGGGCTTTCCAAGCCGTCATCTCAGTTCCCCTCTCGTTTCCCATCATTAGCCCCTGACCCGAGAGATCCAACGGAAGGTGGCCCCAGAACACATGACGAATCAACGAGATCACAGCCCATGAGGGTTTCTGCAATGGACCATACCGTCATAAAAAATCGACTCGACGAATTCTCGTCCGTTTTACCGAATGATTTCGTGTTTCCTTCTCGGCATACTCTCACTAGGTTTCTAGAAGGGTATGTAAGTGGTTTCCATGAACACTTACCGATACTACATCTGCCAACGATAACAGCCGCTGATCTCGCCCCGGAACTCCTACTGGCGATATTAGCAGTAGGTGCACAATATAGATTCGAGAGCCATCGGTCAAATGCTTTATGGTATGCAGCTAAAGCAGTCGCGCTTGAACAAATCCGACGTCGCCACAGTCACGAAGTGCACGGTTTGTTACCAACTCCAGCAGCGTATAGTCCTCATTCTACGCGACCATCTCCAAGCCATGGATTCCGCCACTCCTTTAGTTCTGTTCAACAGGAACGTTCGATGACCCAAGATACGCACCGAGAACCTTAGTAAGAAAATCCAACTACATATACATCCTTTCAATATGTGACTAATTTTCTTTCAGTTCTCCTAATACTCCTCAATCTCGCATGGAAACTATCCAGGCTCTTCTTCTATTGTTTGCTGTTGGGCTCTGGGGCGCCAAAGCTATTCTTCGAGAAGCTTTGTCATTACAAAGTCTTCTAGCTCTCCTAGTGCGCGAGGAAGGATTTCTGTCAGAGTCCACGCAGACGGCCGATTGGGAGGCATGGGTCCGGATAGAAGGATCTAATCGCACAAAGCTTATTGCGTACAGCTTCTTTAATCTGTGTAGTATTGCGTATAATATGCCACCTCTACTATTGACGTCGGAACTTAACCTTATTCTCCCGCACTCATCAAAACTCTGGAGGGCGGAAACAGCTTGGCAGTGGCAAGAAGCTCGTCAATCATTCCCTAGTATGGATATATCGCTCCAGGATGCGTTTGCGAGATTATTCAGCAGACCACCACAAGGACCTCCAGCTTACATGTCCTCTCTCGGTAATTACATCCTCATCCATGCCATATTACAACATATCTTTCTCCTAAAGCAGACATCTTTTAATTCCGTGTCACTTTTTGGGGGACTTCGTCATGACGATGTTGAAGATTGCTTTCAGGCCCTACGGATCTGGCAGATGAGTTTCGAACAGCACCAGGCGCGCATAACAGAAGGTAGCCACCAGAACGGCCCAGATTCATTGCCCGGTGGCTCTGTTACTTATAATTCAACCGCACTTTGGCGGTTGGCTTCTATCCGGTTGTATACAGACTTGAGTCCTAGCAGAACCCTCGAAACAAGAGAAGCGAGTCAGATCGCACAGTCTTTCCATGACGCACCATATCTCGTTCGCAGTGTGCGCCTCAACCGAGCCGTCTTTCAAGCCATACATGCATTGTCTATGCTTGTTAAAGTAGGCGTCAACTACGTAGCAAGGAGGAAGTCATCGGAATGGAGTATGCAGCACTCGCGTAAGTATTTACGGAAAATTCCAAGAGTATGGTAAAAGAATACGGTAGCTAACGTCGGCGTAGTATGCAATTTAGAATGCGCCATTCTCCTTTCCAAATGGCTAATGACTCTTGCTTCGACCGGCCCGACAGGTGCGCCTCCTGAGCCCGACGAACGAAACCTTCTCGAAATGCTCCGTCACATGCTGGACGAAACGGAGTTTGCGGTGCCGATCGACCCTTCGCTCTCGGGAGGCGGCCCGGGGCGTGGTCCACCGAACATGGATATGGCTGCGAACGACGGTACGAAGTTACGTCAGCTTGCCGTAGCCGTAATTCGGCTCTGGGCTGAGACGTTTAAGGGATCACATATCTTTGATATCGTAAAAGTGATTGGTGCTGGGTTGGAGGGATACGCAGACTTGATAGAGAAGCCGCGGGATAGAACACCACTAGGTCGGATGGGACCTAATTCAGGTCTTGGCTGACCAGACTGCAACGGGAATTACTCACGAAGATGCCTGGCGATAGTTGGGGGTGTTCGATGACCAGTGCGGGTCATTCTAGCCGAGTATAGATTCGGGACTAAATGCTCGCTTTAATCCTGACCATCCAACCGAAGTCCTTGGAAGTTCGGGAACGATTATTTGCCAAACATTGTCGAGTACCAGGCACAACAGACAACCGTGCCGGACGTCGCGGACCCGAAAAGGACGATAAACGTATGCGCCGCTGTCGGGTCGAGGCGTTATGAGGATCTCGAACAAGGGCCTATCACGGAGGTAGTGTTTAGAAGGAGCAATATGTTCCGACTATTAATAACACCCCGGGAAGTTAATATATGCGTGGGAATGTGGATCGGGTGGGAGCGGCACGGGTTCGCCCCAAAATAGCAGAGAACTATAGTGATTGCAGCTCAATAAGGAGCACTTACCCTATTAACATTTCCCATTTAGACCAACGTGAACTATTTAGGTACGGAATACATTCGTACATTGTTGAAGGTTGCGGCTACCTATAGTTGATTGAATCTGAGATTAGCGGCGATTGACATTTCTATTTTTAAACGATAAGAGAACACAACTGTACCTAGGTACCATAACGGAGGAGGGGGGTTTGGGAGAATGATTCCATAAATATAAAACTATTCCATATATAAAAACTATACTATATAATAGTAATAATAGAATTAGTTTAATATATTTTAATATTATAAAATAATTTTAAAACGTAAAATAGTTTTATAAAATAAAACGATTTTATTATTTATATAATTTTCACGTGATTTTTATGTGAAAAAATAAAGTAAAAGTTAAAAAAGTTAAAAAAATTAAAAAAAACCAGTTTTTAAACCTATAGCTTTTGCGTTTATATAACCGTAAACTTTATAATTAATTAATAAAATTTAAAGTTTAAACGTTTAAACTAATGGAACGAAATGGCCAATTTTATTAAATTATTTTAAAATATAATTTATTTAATTTTAATTTTTATAACTTTTACTTCGAAAAAAGTAAAATTTTAACTTAAAGAAAAAAAAAATTTTATAAAAATTTTTTATTTTTTTTTTATTTTTTTTTTATTTTTTTTTAAGTTAAAAGTTAAGCAATCGTTTTTAAAATAAAAACGATTATATAAGATGAAATGGTTTTACGGTTATAGAACGGTTCTTGTAAAATAAGATTTTAAAAGTGGGACCCGGGACCCACTATTTCCAAATTCTGACCAATCAGAGCCCTTAAAACCCAAAAACGTTGCGCCGTACGGAACCATTCCAGTTTTGGAATCATTCTCCCAAACCCTAAGGTACCAGGTTAGGTATACTGCGCAATGAGATTGAACAATGAAGTGATCACGTGACAGCGTGTCCCCTATTGCCACCCCGCGATTCTCCTCAACGCGTTATCAACTGTCTCATCCATCGAATTTCATTATATCTATGTCTGTATCTTAACCTAAGGAAATCAACTAACATTCCGAACACAAAAGCAAATTCATATAATTGAGTTATGCCTCCCAAAAAAGGTACCGTAGCTAAGCCTTCTACTTTGGAGGCCACTGGTAAATCCCGTCGCAGATCTCACCGCATTAGCCTCAGTAGTAAGAAGAGTACATACTTCGAGGACAATGACAACTCAGATGAAGAGCTACCGCCTCGTAAGATTATGAAGACCGGGGCTAAGGGGAAACCCTCTAGACGGGGAAAAGCTCAAGTAGAAGAATCGGATGACGAATTACAGTATGAAGATGTTAAGGGTACATCCGAGGATGATGACCGGAATGCCGCGTTTGCTGACGACAACTCTGAAAGTGAAGCAGAACGTCCCGTGGCACAGAAGCGAGGTCGCGGAAGACCTTCGAAAACCCGGACCGAGACTACAAAGAAGTCTAATAAAAAACCCCAAGATCTAGAAAGGACGAAGGCGATGGCAAAGCCTCGGAGTAAGACCAAGAAGGAAAAGGAGGCCGACTTCGAAGAGCCAGTGGCTGAGGAAGACAGCGACGACGATGATGATGATGACGACGAAAACCGCATTACCTTCATTCCAGGTAAGAATTCATCCTCCGTTTCGGTGCTTCAACGCATCAGGGTGTTAATAAATAGCTTTGATTCTAATTAAAAGATTGTAGCAATCCAATTACGAGACACTGACGGTGTCGAATATGAGGATACCCGACTCCATAAAAACACTTTCTTGTTTCTAGAAGATCTCAAAGCCAACAACGAACGGAGTTGGCTTAAATGTATGTATATTTTTCACAATCATAGACTCTTCCGCAATCCCCGTCGCTCACATCTACTCTTTCCTTGTCTAACGGGATGTTACCGCTTGTAGCACATGATGAGGAATATAGAAGGTCACTCAAAGATTGGGAATCATTCGTAGAGACCCTTTCAGAGAAGATCATCGAGGCGGATGAGACTATTCCATGGTTACCGGTGAAAGATGTTATCTTCCGCATATACCGAGACATCCGATTCAGTAAAGATCAAACTCCGTATAAGGTATACCTACCCTACCCCCTTCGTCTTTCCAACTCTTCACCCAAAATATAACTTTATTCTAACATGGAAAATTCTGTATAAATAGCCTCACTACTCTGCAGCATGGTCACGGACTGGCCGAAAAGGCCCATACGCTTGCTATTACGTGCATGTCGAGCCCGGTCGGTGCCTCGTAGGTGGAGGCATATGGCATCCAGAGGCCGACGCATTAGCCCGATTGCGCGCGAGCGTCGACGAGCGCCCCCATCGTATAAGTCGAGTTCTTACGAATCCTACGTTTCGGAAGACATTTCTACCCGAGGCAAAGTCCGGCAACGAAAAGTCTGCGATAGCGGCGTTCGCGGCGAAAAACCAGGCCAATGCGCTCAAGACGAAACCAAAGGTACCACTCCTCTAGTCCTGAAGGCGTAGTATGCTCACCGAAATAGGGCTTCCACCCGGATCATAAGTATATCGAGCTTCTCAAGCTACGGAACTACACCGTCAACACGCAGATCGACGACTCGGACCTTCTCGCCGACGACGCACAGGATAAAGTGATGAGTGCCATTTCCGCTATGGTCGAATTTGTGAGTCGTGTCTATTTTCCTTTGATTTGTTTACACGGACTAACTGGGATACCAACGCAGGTCACGTTTCTCAATAGCGTCGTTAGGCCGGATCCTAATGCCGAGAGCGATTCCGATGAGGCCGACGGCGGGACAGAAGAGCAAGAAGGCGAAGAAGATGAAGATGAAGAGGAATAGTTCTTGACTTGCTTCAGATATGGTGGCTGCTGTCCTGGGTGTAAATGATAAGGTGTTAATAGTATTTATCTTATATTTTCTCCCGTCTTATAATATAACCTCTCTGCGGTACCTGCATGTCGGAATCACCACCAACTTGATCAGGTGTAGGTATCGTATGCCATGCTGCCGAAGGATACTGTACGTTACCGTCGCATTTCGGGTACCAGTATGATATATCTACTTGTGATAATGAGCCAGACCAAAGTCACTTGGTCGGGTAGTTGCAACTTCCTAAAAGTCCACTTACCCTTTAGTCTAGCCCTTACCCTACACGCAAAGCATCCCGAGACTTCAGATTTCCAACAACCAGCAAGTGCCTACCTCGAAACACAATCTACTTAAGCCGCGTTATATCTGAGAAACATCAATCACGTGAATCCGATGCCATTCACAGCTAAGTCTCAGTTCGTCTAGTGGTTAGGATACGGGCTTGTCACGCCCGTGACCGGGGTTCAATTCCCCGACTGAGAGCTCCTTTTTTTTCGTCATCCTATCGGTATAGGATTTCAAAGAAATCCAAATTCCTATCTCAGTACTAGTATATCCGTTGCTTTCACACAAGTGATAGGAACTTGCATTCTCCCCTGACAGTTGAGATACTGCGGGTAACCATACCTTTTAGGTATGATGTCTTACGACTTAGAGTCGTATCCCTTCTGATTATAATCTTTTCTCTCCAAATTCCTCAATCTCGATTGTAATCATCTATCGACTTTATTTATCAAATCAGTCCAACATCCCCGTCGACAAACTAGGTGGCAGATCCTCGTCTCTCGTTCCCCAATCGCTCTCCGTGGATCCTAATACGAACTCCAGCGTGCCTCCATTCACGAAGAAGTCATGCGTGATCCAATTTCGCGTATATGGCTTCCCGTCTAACCTAGCACTTTGAATGTAGATATTGCGATACTGCGGCGCGTCGAATCCACCGACGTTTCGTAGTATCGCCGGCTTCCCCGATGGTGTTTGGATACTAACTTGCCGGAACATGGGCGCTGTAAGTAGGTACACATTCTGGCCGGCAACTGGGTAAAAACCCATGAATGCGAATGCCGTAAAGGCTCCCATGGCGCAGTCGTCGTTACCGGGGATTCCGTTAATGCTATTGTTGAACTGCCCTGGGATGTACTGGTGCAGCCAGTAATTGCTGCGACCGGGCCGTCCACCGTAATGGAATTGGAACGTCGTTAGAAAGTTGGGCTCATTTCCCATATAGTTAATACCCGACGAGTGGAAGTAGTCGAGTCGCTCGATAAAAGTCTCGTGCCCTCCTAACGCTTCTATAAGCGCGGCCATGTCTTGAGGTACATAAAATGTGTACAGCCATGGACTCCCCTCATATGTTTCATACTGCGTGTCAAAATAGCAACTATGTTGTTGGTATATGGGACTGCAAAGTCGTGTGTTCTAATGTACGGTTAGAGTCAGTGATGTCCTATTCTAAGTATATAGGAAACAGTTGGAAGTAGTGATTCAGTATTTCGCTTAAAGATGAGTATCAGGAGAGGAAAGCTTAGATACTAACTTGATATCGCCAGGTACCATTCCGGAACCGTGGCTGTAGGAAGCCCTTGAATGCCGACATTTGCACATTCCCGGCCTCGTCACGATGCCGATCCTCCTGCTCCGGGTTGAACAGATTCTTCCAGTTCCGGCTGCGCTGCAGATACTTGGTCTCGTCATTCTTATGGCCAAGCCCCCGTGCCATTAACGCGATCACGAAGTCATCGTACGCGTATTCCACCGTCCGTGAAATGCCTCGACTCATAGGCCCCGTCCCATTTTTGTCGTGGTCATCGTATGGTACGTAACCCAGCGTGTGCCAGCTCACGAGACTGCCGCGGCCAGTCGTAGACCAGTCTTTCGGCTCTACCTCCGCATCGGAGACGACTGCTTCATAGCCGAGATTCCAGTCGACACCCCCCGTGAGGTTTTTAATGAAGGCGTCTGCGAGAACCACGTCGGCATTTGAACCTCCTTGAGTATACCCTTTGCTAAAACTCATGCGACAATCTGGCAGCTTCCCTTCGTGCTTGTACGTGTCAATTAGCGACCTCACCATCTTCGTTTGGATTGTGGGGTCAATTATGGTGAGTAGGGGATGTTGTGCGCGAAATGAATCCCATATGCAATAAAAAGAGTCGTAATACGGCTCGTCGGATTTCCAGAGCTGGTTTTCACCCGTGTAATCTTGAGGTGAGATGAGTGTGCGGTAGAGTCCCGACCAAAATGTGGTAAGGAATTCGTGGCTCATACCCGAGGAATCGGGCTTGATCACGGACAACTTTTCCTTCCAGGCATTCTCAGCAGCCTTCACCACGTTTTCAAAGCCGAAGTCTGGAATTTCGACCTCTGCGTTATGGCAGGCTTGTTCTACCGATATAAACGACAGTCCCACCCGAGCCATGATCTGATCCGAGTGCGCGAAGTGTATCCAAGCACCCGCCGAGCCAGAAGGAATGTAAAAATTACTTCCTAAATGTCCCATGGCCTGAACCTCATCAGTCACGTTGGTTTGTACGAAAACGCCCGTCTTGCGGATATCGGCGCCTCGGAAATCCGCACAGACATGTGCGGTGTACGCTCCGCTGCCAAATGACGGGCTAAACGACCCATTTCCTGTTATTCTTCCCGTTTCTGGGTTTACTTGAACGTCACCTCCGGTTCGAGAGTTACTAAGATCCATTAAATCCAGCAGAACCAGAGGATTAGTAGGTACCATGACCTTACGTGACACCACTTCTGAAGTTTTGGGGAGGCTAAATCTGTAGAGAGTGGCGTGTTGGCTCGCCGTCATCTCCGCGTAGACCGAGTTATTGAGGCCAATAGCGAAGTACCCTGGGCGTGCTGTAGCGGACCCATCAATTCTCGGAACACCTCTACCGATATATGTATATTTGCACTGAGCGAAGTCATCTTCAGGGCATCCCGGATGCACGAAAAGAGGAAAGTTTCCCAATGAAGGGCTCTATTACAAATTAGTTAGATTTACTCTAGAAGTGGCATTCATCAACTGACCCCTCCAGTACCCGAATCGTGTAAATGAGAAAAGCCCTGAATGTCAGAGTCGTCCGAGACAAATCCTGCAGCGATTTCTCCACGATCACTTGAGTCCGCTACGGCCTTCGCCATACCTATATGGCCAGTCAGTGCCTAAGAAGTTTTTAAGCGTGTAGTCTCTTAAGCGACATACCGTACGGCAGAGTTGCGCCAGGGAAGACATGACCTAAAAAAGTGAACTTAGTTGAAGCACTTCAATGATAGATTTGACTGATGCGCGCTACTTACCTCCGTTCGCGGTGCCGATGAGGGGGTCTACATATCGTAAAATGTCATCGCTAGATATCCCTAATGAGCCCCTGAAAGTGTGCAAGAATGTATTCGGAGAATTCAACCTGGTAGGGAGTAAGGCCCAGACTAGTAACGCCAGCACGGGTATGACAATAAGGAATCGTCGCCGCCGCGGGAGGCTCTTGAGAAGCGGCGTCATAGCGAATCGAGAATCACCCGCCGAAGCTTCGCTCGCAGGGTCTAATTCACGTGTCGATTCTATATGACGACGCGGATGCAAGAGCCATTGGTACCAAGTTTTAGACCTTAATCTCCAAACAAGTTCATGCACGTGTTAGCGGACGCAAGGCTATTGAAGTTTATGTTTATATTTTTCGTATTTCTTACCTTGGATCACTCTGGGGTGAAGATGCATCCATCGGAACTCGAATGCAAATTCATCAGTCCCAGCTAGATATTCAATATTCATAACGACCTTCCCTCGTATGGACCCCGTCTGGGACTGTGTAACCGACCGTCTAGAACTTCGAATTGGAGGTCTTGGTTCGCAATCTTGGCAATTAGGAGAATTCGGCTGAATCGCATTTGGCTAGGTTTCCTTTTGAGGGTTACATCGGCACTTTGGCTTTAAGTAGGATCCATAGGGGCACGGTGTCGCCATTGGGTGCAATTGCAAACCGGAAAGGTTACACCGCACTGATTTGAGTAGGTGGCGTTTTTTGGTGTTAAATGTTCAGGCGTTTTAAGAACATTAATTATTGATAAAAGGAGCTTGCTCTTCCGTTTCAGTTTATACTAGAAAACCTTGGAAGGTACCTTAACGTACCCCTTAATGTAAGTACCCATCAGAACAGTGCAAGAAATACACTGTACATATGTATTTGATTTTAAGTTTCAAATGTTAAATATTTAAACAGAATAAACAAGGGTTAAAGTTAAATCGTTATTTATCATAAACTTTTTATATAAAAAGTGTCATATATTACATAACATGTGGGGTACCCACATGTATATAATTATTAAATCTTTTTTTTTATAATTTAACCATTATAACATTAATATAAAATACATATAATATTATAATAATTAATAACATTTTAAACAATATAATTAAAAGTTATTTTTAAAAATTATACAAAAATTATTTTTCGGAAACCATACGAAAAATCACCTTTAAACTTTGTTTTTTATAAGGCATTATTTTCGAAAAAAAATTATTACTAAACATTATTTTCGAAAAAAAATTATTACCAGGCCATTATGGCCACCATTAGCTTTGTCTTTTATAAAGCATTATTCTCGAAAAAAAGAAAATTACCACCAAGCTATTATGGCCACCATTAACTTTGTCTTTTATAAAGCATTATTTTCGAAAAACGAGAATCATTACCAAGCCATTATAGCCACCATTTCGAATAAATTATAATCTTTTATCGACCTTTTTTCCATATCGGACCAAATGCCACACCACACGTTTTAACACTTACGATTAAAACCATTTATATTTAATAATTTTATATATTTATTCCGCCCGTTTATTATAACTTTCATTTGCTTTAAAAAAAAAATCTCATTTTTTAAACTAATAAAATACTTTAAAAATATAAGTTAAAAAATATAAATTAAAATATAGTTTAAAGTTTTACAAAAGTAAATAACTTTTATAATAAAAACATCGTTATTTTTTTTTAATAATAACATTGTTATATATTACATAACATGTAAAATACCTATATATATATAATTACTAAATCTTTCTTTCTATAATTTAACCATTATAACATTAATATTAAATACATATATATTGTGATAAGAAAGCTATCTTAAGTGCGTATTTCATAATAACCAAAGTATCTATAATCACCTTCCTCGTAAAGCAAAATTAGGGAACTCGGTTCGGTGCATCAACTACCCCTATTACACCGAATGTTAGCGGAAGCGGACTTAGCGGGGCCACCGACCGTAGAGACTTTATATTATACGGAATACATAATACTCATAACTGAGAGTAGGTATTACACTGCACACTTTAGAGACAAGTTCTAATTGGAACTCTAATTGCTTTAAACCTTCTGCCCACCAATATTGAGTAGGCCGATAGTTATTTATTTCCGATTTAATTAATGTAAGAGCGTTGACAATTTCAAATGGGTGCCGCGGTCCACATTTTGTTGGTCCCGGCCACCGGGTTGCCAACCCGGGGTTGGCACTCAGCCCACGTATGACACTTAAAGAATCCGACGGTCGACATAGTAATTCATAGTAATAGGTATGCAATATCTTCAATAGCATAGGTAGCTTTTCCCTTAAAATGTATCAAAATCTGCCTAAGGTATGTCGGAATAAGTACGCTTCGGTGAAACTAGATTAAGCCAATCGTCAGCCACGGCGAAATCCCTTGAAGCGATTATTTTATTTGGAAATATAATACTGGTAATAACCTAGTGTGGGCGGCCTAACAAGGGTACACGAATAGTGTTAAAAGTTTCTAGCATCAGCTATACCGACGTCTTAGGGAGATATCTTGTTTATACATGCTACTAATTACTGGAGTTGTCGTGATATGATATTGGTATTATGCCCTCAGACCACCCTTCAAAAGCATCCGGCATGAAAGCTTGCAACTTTATCAGTACCTGTTTAAATTGAGATTAACCCCAGTCAGGTGCCTGTAAATAACTGAGTTATCTTGCCCTATCTTCCTCACATCTTTACACTTACGTAGCGCTTAGACGTAGAATAGCGAGGGTGGTCCGAGAGATAAAATAAAACTATAAGATCTTCCTCCGTAAAAAACTTGAAGTAAAGTCTATAGTGATCCTACTATACACATTCTAGCACCTGTAATATTTCCATAACAAGGTCCAAGATATAGGGAACAGCATCACAATAGGCGATTTATATATAGACTATCCATACATTAAATAATGTTTATCGCTAAGAATCAATAGGGGCTAAATCTATAACTAAAAAACTACCTAGATAATAGCAGCAGAAGTATGTATCTCGTAGCCGAAGCGCTGAATTATATGCGCTGATTTCTTCCCACTGTTTATATCTGTCCATATCTTTGCGGTTCTTTGTATGTCATCGCACTAGTTGCCTGATTTATATAATGGGGTCATGTGTATATATGTTTGATGTCGTCCGGGGGATAAGGGTGATTGTGTATGATTTGGGAAATATTGCCCCAAACTGCTGGTCAAGAAAGACATGGTGGATATACTCGTCATGGTAGCTCGTCTGTTAATACTTGATATACGTTATCGGACAGGCAGAAAAGTAAAAAGATTTGGTCATCCCACCGTCTCTGAGCACATAATCTCCTGGCACCTGAGGTTAAAGAGCCAGATGGATGTAATCGCTATAAAGATTCGTAGTCTCCACTGATGCGTAATTAACCCCAGGAAATCCATTTGAAAATGCACCCACAGGGATTCGAACCCCGAACTTTTCAAGCATGTATAGTGGTCCATTCAAACTGACTGTTGTCCCTGACCGTTGGACCAACTCCTCGATTGTGATTGTTGGGTTGGGAATTGAGATATAAGAGGTGCTGCGCAAGGGGGGGTGGAAGGTACGGCTGTTGCCTGGGTCATGTGGCAACGGAGTGTTGATGGCAACTGTCACTGCAGCGATGAGGCCATTCAGGCATGCCACCTGTTAAGCGGGTATTTTGCACGTAGGCATTCTTCGCAATTATTTTACATCAAAACTACCTACCTAAGGTACATATGAGTCTAAGAGTTATTGTTATGTACATCATAACAGCAATTTTTATGAGCTTTTACCTTATTGGTTTATCTGTACATAAGGGTTCATATATTACAAGATGTTTTCACCTGGCTGTCTTTTCATATTTTGGACAATCATCCACTACTATGATATCCTTGTGTCTACTTATCTAATCCACCTAGGTACGTAGGTTTTATAGGTCGAAAAGTCTTACCAAATAAAATTCATATCAACTCTAGATCTAGGGGGAGAAAGCGATGAGATGGGATCACAGCCAACTGCTTTTCATTCGGTCACCACGATGCGGTCTCCAGATTAACGGAGTGAAGTAAATGGTGATTTACCTAGTCCTCCTACAAATAGTCAGACTACGAGTATAATATTCTAGAAAAAGTCTAAGACGGATTATCCTTAGGTAACTAGACGATGCTAATAGCGTACTTAGTAAATAAGAGCTTGTAAAGGGGGCAGGGAGACAGAAAAGGGGGCGGGTCATTTCAGCCTTAAAAGTACCTAGGTACACTTCAGTGGTGGAGAGGTACATTTCACATGCATGAACCAATAATAGCAAGGAGATATGTGGGCCGTGCCAAGTAATTCACCCGTTGCGGCGGAAATAATTGAATCAATCAACTTATAAAACTCACCTTATAGTGATTCTCTCCGCCGCCCTTGTCAATGACAAGTAGGCGCTTATACCAGCTAGAAATGGCCGATGTTCCGAATAAAAAGCCGTCCGCGGCAAGAACTCCAAGTACCAATCAAGAAACACAAGCTAAGCGAAAGAAAGTTGGTAAAGGGATACGGTCTTGTTGGAAATGTAAACGGCGAAAGATTAGGCGGATGGAGTCACATCTAGACTAACATATATACAGAACGCTAGCTTCTAGCTCTGGTAGCGATTCGCTTATGCCGCGTCGGTCGGCAGAATATCCGGTCTTGTCTTATCCAACTCTCATTCATCCAGAGGTGTGTAATTAAGGTAATGATATCGATAATTACTAGAACCGCTCACCTGTACCACTTGGCTATGACGGCAGCCAGGCCGAAAAATGTGTAGACGTAGCCGTCCGATATGAATGGTTCGTCCGCATTGGCAGCGGATATGCTGCCCTTGGGAAACTTGACAAGCATCGAGCTATTCGAAGCATTACGAAAGCATTGTATAGATCAAACGGCAATTAGATGATTGGGTCCCAATCACACACTGCCGGGGACCCCCGTTCCGAGAGCCCGAATCTAGGAAGCCAAGGGTTAAATATCCCTTACCACATTTCCCGTCTCCTCCCCATGACTGACCCCGGACCCAGATACCCACCTCTACCGCACGTGCCCTCCGACTGCCGGCAATCCTATTCCGTCCGGCAAACAGCCATTTGCTTTGCTTTGGGTCCCTGGCTGTTTTCCGGTTTGCGAGCAAGCCTTGTATTGGAAACCGGCAACACTATAATCCTAGTATCCAGCCATCCCGTAAAGATGAATGCGCGACACTCATGTACCCATCTGTCTGTATCATTGAATTGAAGTTTCTATAAAAAATCTACACTTCTGTTTCTTACAGACTTGATCCACATACAGCCTTCATCTACGGGAATATTTAGACCTTGTTCATAGTTTCGTAATGACTAAAGTCCGTGTCTCGACGCTCTCACGCGGGGGTGCTTGCGATGCCGCCATCGAGTTTTCTACGGATACATGTGGACAGTCTAAGGCTGGGGTTAGTAGAAATTAAGCCTTTAACTACTGATATAATCGCACTTACATCTAGCATTTGAACCTGAATGGCTGTCGTAGGTCAGAAATAGAAAAAGCTCGTTAGACTTTTGGTTAGGCAACCATACCAATGTTGCTCTTTGTTATATTTCAAGTAGTATATCTCCTGAGTCCAATCTGGGTACACTCTGTCCGTGGCAACGAGGTCATTTACGTCGATCGAGCTGTAGTCACACAATGCAAGAGGGCGATCTTCGCATTGAGGTAAAATAGGACGCCACGTACTGCAAGAAAGGATTAGTGATTATTGTGACAGTTGCTCTAAGAGAGCCCTTACTTGATTAGTCTAAAACGGTAGCCGGGCTGGAAGAAAGTTTGGAGCTGCTCTTCGTTGAGAACATTCTTCAGGAGCCGTGGTATAGTATCCAGAGAGATGTCTAGATATAATAATGAGAACACACCAGCCATGTATAAGTCAAATTACGAACCGACTATAGGAAGTTAGGCCAGTGTATAATCAGTTTCATAGGAGTCTTACCATGTGCGCCTACGGCAACCTGCTCTACTAGAAGTGGATCACTTGGGTCATAATTTTCGGGGGCCATAGGAGCATTTTTACGCATCTTAAAGTATTGTTAGTGGAAATCAAAATATGATATTGGCATGCTCACCTTGTAATCGTAGCAATGAACAAAATCTGCTTTGAAGAAAGATCGCAGCAACTCCTCGTTCTCAGCACGGTACTTTTCGACCAGTTCAGTGTCTACTCCAAGACTTGGGACATATTTAGACTCATGCTCGACGTAGCAGAATCCATTTTTCTCCAAACTGATATCGGTATCATTGCGCATACTACACTCAAAAGCATTAGGAATGGACCCCTCAAGACAAGAGGAATCAGAAATACAACGCATGGAAGCTAGGCGACTGCGAGCATCATTACCAAATGGTGGAAGTGACCTAAATGACGAGACCGATGAGGCCTTTGAGAAACTCGTTAAGATGGATCATCGATAGAAAGCCCCTGATGACAGAAACAAGACGGGGGGGGACTCATTACCCGTTCTAAAATAAGGTACTTTATTTAAGTTACGGTATATTACCTATCACGCTCATTTACCTCCTTTTCCGAATATGGCATTGGACTGATGAAAAAGAGAAATAATTTCTTATGTTAATCGCAAATTACATCACATCGTGTACCTCAACTATCCTTAAATAAATTATTCAGACTTATTTGTCGTTTATTCAAACTGGTAGCTACCTAATACCGAGGTACTCATTCAGGCTAGACCTTGCTTCTCCAGTCGATGTCCTAGACAGATTCAGGTGGCTTGGTAATGCTTGTTAACTTATCGCTAAAAGAACTACTCGCAAGTTTCGTATCTAAATATTCGGACTTTTTATTGACTTACCCATTCAACTTCTTCATTAGAGCTCCTATACCTTCATGGGAATAATCCTTCTCGTTCCACATGTCTTTATGGTAAACGACTTTCTCATTAGGGGCCTTGCCCTCAAGCTTCAAGGATACTAGGCTATCCACAGATTTTGATATATGGATACCCGCAAATGTATACTTATGTCTTTGCTTCCAAATGAGTTCATGCTCTGTCGAAGACGTGACCTCCGTTGCCAACGATTCAAGCTTAGAGAAGAGTTTCGGGAGGCCGTACCACTGGCCTGCTATCTTGTATCTAAACATAGTCAGGTTATACTGACTGCTAAAAATGCTTCATAATTAAATGTACCTTGTGTCACAATAACTAAAAGGGTCGTCATAGATAGCTTTCTCGGCATATACTTGCATGTTCTCTTCTGATGCTTGCCCACAATACAGATTGATTATTTTCTGTTGTATTTTCCTCCGAGACGGTGAAATTTTCAGAGAGCTATCCGGATGAGGAGCATAGTCTACTGTTCCGTCGACATTTCGGGGCCTATCGGGGTGAGGCTCTACGCCGTGCTGGTCAGGATGCGGTAGTGTTGATGAAGGCATATTTTCAGAGATATTACAAGATTAAACCTAGGAATGCGTAAAAGGAATCGAAGAGACCGAATCGTCTATTAAAGGGTTACGGTTTACAAAGCCATTGTGATGGATGACATCATGACTACGGAAATGTTAGTCGATATAGTAAAACAATGTATTAATTGGCATGTCGAAAAAGCAATATCATACTTAGTTCCAGGCGAATCTACCCACCAAGATTCTGCATCACCTAAGTACCTAAGGAGGAAACTCGCATAGTGATATGAATGAAATAAAAGGTTACTTTAGGTACCTCTTTAGAAATACGCCCTCTCTCTTAACTTATACTTCTGGAATATGGCAACTACCGATGTTTTTGATGAGCTTGGTAGAAACTAAGCAGACTTAGCAGACAATGCAAAATAGAATAGACATACCCTACCACGGACGAATTATTTCGTAACAGATCTCGTACCCGAGATTGAGTGTTGTATCTTCAAGTTCAAGTTACAATAACTAAACGAAATCAGGTATAAGAGCTTATATGATCTCAAATGAGTGTACATTCATACCGAAGAAAAGGCCCTAGGTTAGTAATCTCCGAAAAGTATTACAAGGCGCCAAGACAGTTGCTTATTACCTTCAAGGATGAGTGATATTCTCCAAACGCAACAAACGTCAGCCAAAAGTATCGAATATATCAATCTTAACCGCTTAGTCACTAGGAAAACAGTAGGTATTATGTTTTCAAACTCTAGACAAGAAGTAATAAATTGTTTCGCGAACATAAATTGGGTAAATTTTGCCCGAGTTTACGAGGGATATGCCCGAGTTTACGAGGGATATTGTCAGACGATCTTTTTGCCTGGCCATTTTACGAGATAGGAAGTTCGTCCGTGCGCAGCTCTGGAGCGTTTTTATTGGGTGCATCCTCCTAAAACAACGGGTCTCACCAGATTCCCCACTTTCATCTTTTTTTCGAAATACGTATCTTTTTTTTTTGGCCATAGCTTAGCTAGCCACGCATTACATACCTACCTAATCCAAGTTTTACAAGAGCTTGGGTTCGAATCCCACATGCTCCTTTTTTTTTTTTTTTTATCTTTCATTTTTTAAAAGAATTTTAGCAAAGCTTAATATTCGAGGTTGTCCGCCGCTGCTGCCGGGGAAAGGCGCTCGGCGCGCTTCGCGCGCCGAGCGCTTTTCCCCGGCAGCAGCGGCACGTGATTCGTAAACTCGGGCTATTGTGGTGCCCCGCAGGGGTGCCCTCATGTTGTTAAACGATCTTTTTGCCTGGCCATTTTACGAGATAGGAAGTTCGTCCGTGCGCAGCTCTAGGGCGTTTTTATTGGGTGCATCCTCTTAAAACAACGGGTCTCACCAGATTCCCCACTTTCGAGAAAAAAGTCAAAATACGTATCTTTTTATACAAAAACGTGGGTTTAAATCCCATTTGTGTTTTTTTTTAAACCTCCTTTTTTTCCCCTTTAAAAGCCCCTTTATATAAAAAACAATAAAAACTTAATTTATTTTATTAATTTTATTTTATTTTATTTTATTTTATTTTATTTTATTTTATTTTATTTTATTTTATTTTATTTTATTTTATTTTATTTTATTTTATTTAAAAAAATAAAAAATATAATAAAAAATGTAATATATATAATATAATATATTTATTTAAAATAAAAAATTAAAATATATATTTAATTTTTATTGTAAAATATAAAATAATTATAAATATTATATAATTATAATTTATATAATATTATATGTAATTAAATTAAAAAAAAATTAATAATAAATATAAATAAATAAATTTTTATAAAAAATTATATTTAAATTTAAAAGATTAATTAATTAAATAAAGAAAATTAAAAAAAAATTATATAAATATTTATTTTTATTTTTATACATTTATTTTTTAATTTTAAAAACTTTTATATTAAAAGTTTTTAAATAAATTAAAAATTTATTAATTTATTAATGATTATTTTATTAAATTTTTATATAATATTATATAAATAATAATTTATTAAATAACTTTAATTATATTTTTATTTTTATTTATTTTTATTTATTTTTATTTATTTTTATTTATTTTTATTTATTTTTATTTATTTTTATTTATTTTTATTTATTTTTATTTAT